>NC_041347.1:12515207-12847707 GCF_004354835.1 Perca flavescens | reverse complement strand
ATTTTCACAGCAATTTGAATCTAGTGTATGCCATGACCACCTAGATTCATTCATTTACACTAATTACCTGCTGCTGGGATGGGAGTGGATGGTTTAACCTTCTCACAGCTAATTTCTCATGATTTCTCCAAAGCCGCACACAGCCCCTCAGGGGAAAAATATGACCTTTTCCTATTTTATTATCAGCAACACAAACAAAATGACACTAATCAGAATAATGTGGTGGCACCTTTAAAAATGATTTAATTCCATTTCAATTTGTAGCAATTGATGACATAATTAAGATTGACCATATGTAGAATATATTTTTTTTTTTTTGTCATCAACCATTTTCTCTATGAGCCGGCCAATGTGTTACATTCACTGGGTTTGAACAACTGAAGCACTAGACCTGTCACAAAGAATGGCGTGGAAGATTGTAAAGTTTTGCTGAATAGTCTGTCCATTCAGCCACCCACATTGTTATCTATAAGACAGCATTTGATTTGTTGCTCCAGGCAAAGACAAAATAATGTCTATTTGAGACAAAAGGACTTGTGTCCCCTTGAGAACCATGCAATGTGTGACAATTTCACAAAAAGACCTAGGATAAGTGACAAGAAAAGAAGCCACACATGTTTAAATGAGTTTCTTGAATTTTATTATGAACCTATTTACTAAAATAAAAGACTATGTTAATTAACCGGGGTTATCAGTCATAATGGCAGTGTACTGCCGAGTCAAAAGTGGAATTACTGTTGGCAAAACAGTTGGTGGAGGACTGCAAGGAGTCTTAGAAACAGAGGTTCTTAAGGCCACTTAAGCAGTCCCGAAGGCCAGTTGCCCCGATGGAGAACGTCTTCCAACAAGTCCTCCAGACTAATTGCTGAAATAGGTCATTTGTCATTGCCTTCCAAAATGACCCATGTGAGCTTTTTCTGATGGTGTCCCTTTTGGCAGGATGGCATCTTTTGTCAGTGAGTGTCTTACAAAACCCATGCCTTTGCTACATAAAAGGTCTCCTATGACATCATGTGACAAATGAGATCAAGTGTTTTCTGAACTGCCTCTTCTATTGTCACAGTTGGGTTGGGTTTAGGCACCAAAACCATTTGGTAAGGTTAGGGAAATATTGGGGGCAAGGTAGTCTCGCTTTTCCAGACCATCCTCCACAGTGCGGAGTAGGGTCTGGCTATTCCACATAGCATTCCAGGATGGGAGAAAAACGTGCTCTGGTTTATTGGCATTTCTTTAAACCGATCACAATTGTCATGGGTGGCGCTAAGCAACGCACGGAGCTGCTGCAAAATAGCCTCGAGAAGGAACTTATTTTGGTGGAACGTGTACGTTCAAAAGTTGTTTTAGTCGTGCGGGAGAAAACTCAGGTTGGACAGATAGTCTAGCTAGCTGTCTGGATTTACCCTGCAGAGATCTGAGGAGCAGTTAAGCCTAGTCCTCATAAATCCACCGGAGTTTAAAATTATAACGCAAAGAAAGCGGAAAGAAACGGACATTGGCGAAAATACATCCAAAATATACAAAATATATCCGTCTGAATTTCCTGCGGCACTGGAGCAATCCCAGAAGTGGAACGTCGAGGATATAGATTAGAAGCAAGGGTACAACTGAGAGACAATAATTTGCTCAGCCACAAGATTCCCTTGTTTGTAAATGCTAACATTTGTTGTTTTAGATATTTGGCCTCCAAACCATACAACGATATAGGCTGTTTATTCATACCTTCTAATACGATCCACAGGAGCATTTAGTTAAGTAGTAAGATTGAGGTAAAATCATGGATTTTTATTACGTTACATCACTTCCGGTCACGCACGTGATGTAGTTCCGTCAAGTACAAAAAAACTGTTCAAACATTCAAACGAGTCCTGTGTTTGTTTGACCTATCCACTACCCCAACCTTCCTTCTTGCACAGAATTTGACGCTCATTGTGGCACTTCTTCACCTTCGGTACCGTCATAATTACTACTACAGGGGCGGCTGTGGCTCAGTGGTAGAGCGGTCACCTGCCAATTGGAAGGTTGGTGGTTTGATCCTTGGCCCTGCAGTCCCATGTCGAAGTGTCCTTGGGCAAGACACTGAACCCCAAGTTGCCCCCGATGCTGTGCATCGGAGTGTAAATGTGTGTGTGAGTGTTTATCTGATGAGCAGGTGGCACCTTGTACGGCAACCTCGGCCACAGCGTATGAATGTGTGTGAATGGTTCCTTTACTATGTAAAAGCACTTTGAGTAGTCGTTGAGACTAGAAAAGTGCTATATAAAAACAGTCCATTTACATTTTACATCCACTCATATTTCCTCCAATCTGCATATTGTTTCTGACCCAAGAAGTCCACCCACCCACAGCAACAGAGGGAGGGGTGTCATGATGGACAATCAAAGACTAACCTTTATGTGCATGCAAATCAAGCATATGCACAGTGCCAATTAGATTGCCAACTGTAAGATTCTACATTTTTCCTTTTTTGTTCTGTGTCCCAAGCCTCTGGGCATCCGGTAATTTCTCAGCACAATTAATTTGAGTAAACTGTGTTAAAAAGTCAGCAGTGAATGATGGATTATGGCTTGTTCTAATTAAGATTTTTTTTTTCTGTGCTGCGATTGAAAGAAAGATAGTGAGTCAAAACAAATGCAAAGCATTTTTCACTATCGTTTTTTTGCCTGGCACAAAATGTTAAATAATTTGGATCTATTTGCTCATGCCGTATGCATCTCACATGATACATTTGTGGCTGAACTGATGGACATTAAAACACTTGTTTGTACTCCTGACTGCAAAAAGATTTTGGTTCACCAAATAACTGATTTAACCCTGAAGCAATATCATATTTGTGGTGTGAAAAACCTTTTATATTCTCATAAGTGCTAATGTCAATCAAATCTAATGCCATGATGGCTCCAAAACAATCTATTCAGACCTTTTACATCTCAATTTCTTTTGGAAGAGGAGACAAAGCTGCATGCTGCAGTTTTTGCTTTCTAATTTCAGATTTGTCTGACAGTGGTGCAGCCCATGTGGGTGGTGTAAATGCCTGGCAGCTCACGTCCCAAGCCAAGAGAAAAGACTGCACATACTTATTATAAGACAATCTTATTATAACGTGGTACAAAAGTTTGTATTGGTCATGTAATAGATTAAATCCTTCAAGAAAAGCTTCCCATTTCTTTTCCAGTTTAAAAGGGTGTACATCCAGTTGAAAATAGCATACCTGGGATTAAATCGCTAATACACATAATACAGCACAGGATGGAATCAAAAAGGATTAGCACACACATTTTTATATAAAATATGTTGAACTTTTTTACAATTTAGAAAGTTCAAAAAATCTGAAAAAAACATTTTAGTAAATGTACAAGTATGACACTTCTAAAACTATCTTGCTGCGGTAACTCCATCTGCCAGAAGAATAAAAGAAACATTTGCACAAACTGTTTGCTGCAGGGTTTCTTGTTCTGTACAGTAGGTGTGGCGCAGCCTGTCGCTTCTGTATTCCACCCCTGAGTGCTGTGAAGCTGATTTATAAGAGGGAGGGGCCCGTGAGCTGCAATCAGCCCATTTCCATCAGCGTTATGGCTGCCTGACAACATCCAGCTGTCCCTGATGTGCCACCAAGGGCTGATGGTGCGCTTATCCGCTCTGCTGTTGTACTGCAGCGCTCACTGAGAAGAAAACATATACACACATGCATACTTGCTAACACAATCACACATTGTGACACGCATGCTCCCCCACACACCAAATCCCCAAATGAAATCCATCATTGTCTTTCCTAGTTTTGTCACTGAATGAGATCTGAATATAATATATATTCTATTCTATATTATATATAGTATAACAACTGGTCAGGATGAAAATGAAAATAATTAAAATGTTTACAATGTCTTCTATGCAACCCACAGTGCCCCTTACAGTAATTGCCACACAGTGTCCATATCTTTCTACTGTACATACTGTACAGTATATAGTCTTTATGGACATCAGTGTTCCATATTATGAATCCCAAATGTTGCTTATCATGTGATCTATTCATTTTGTTAAATATTTATTATAAATTTGGCATTTTCCCACAAATTGTAATGCAAAATTATTATAATGCACCCAAACAATACCTTTTTTCCAATTGACTTGTAATGCACAAGGGACTTAAAATGAGCTTCTCCAGAGAATGAATTTCACGAGATGATGCTGTGTTCTACTTTCAGACTGAGAGCACAGCTAATCAGAGCCCTGACTCAACAATGCATCAGTGCTGTGCCTCATCAGTGCAATCTCTCTCTACCCTTTTGCCTGATGTCTTCTCTCCAGCTGCTCCCACTAACTTATGACATAATAACATTATACTGTAACCCGATAAATTGTGAACCCAGCTGTCTAAACCCTATTTTGTTTTTACAACAGCTGGGATGCTATGTGCACTGGGCACCCACCATGCTGCCGGGGCAATGCATGACAACAAAAACCTACCTTACTAAATTTATATCATTCTACTTTAGTGAGTTAGATGCTCAACAAGGACAGTCTGTGCTATTTCTGACTGCTGTTTCTCGGACACATGCTGCTCTCTGTCAGAGCTGCAGAAGTACAAATTCTACCCTAATAGATGTGACCATCATGGTGCTGTATACTTTACATTTTTGTTAAGAGATCATGATAAAGACACCACACTTGTTTGGTTGCCAGTGGACTCATTTATGTTAAAACACATACATTCACTCATGCAGCTGAAAGACATAAAGTCTGTAGCAATGGTAGGAGCCCTGTGAGACAAAAAAAGGGGTTGGGTGGATGAAAAATGGAGATTTGTCAATTCTTACTACTTGAAGGGCAAGAAAAGTTTACTTAACGGCTGAGAGTAGAAGAAAAGTTATGTTGTTGCCTAAATCAAAATGGTTTATTCTCTGTACAGTTTAGCTGTACCTTTTCAGCATTGCAATTTAGAATGCTGTCATGCTAAAGTATGCTATTATCCCTACATTAACATATTAATGTTTGCATTTGCTGGGTCTGAACATTTCTGTAACTTGTGTGTGGAGGAGAGAAAAGTTACCAGGGTTTGAACTTCTCCCCTAAGCCTACTTTATTTATTCTTTACATACACCTATTTATGTCACTTTTTGAGTTTATAATGAATGAATGAATTCCTTCCTTGGAGAGACTGTCTGAAAATGTGCTCTGTTCGCCTAATCTTAAAATTATTTTTTTATCACCCCGCCTTCGTGTGTAGCCATTCAGAACAGCTATGAGCAGTTTTACCTTTTGCTCAACAAGTTATACAAACTAGTATTTTTATCATAACTCTTCCCTTAGAATAGCATGTTAGCATGGTGTGTCAGAATTACGCTTGAAGTACAGCTAATAGGAAGTTTATGGATTTCTCAAACTTAAGTGTTAAACAAAAGGGAAAGAATTAAAAAGAACAAAATTGTCACATATACTGTCAAATGAATGATTTTATTATTTCATCACATAAATTACTTTTCCGGCAGTTTAGTTCTATTTAAGACGTACTATCTTTATCACTTCATTGACAGTTAACGCCACCTGACTCTGGTACATCATTTATTATGGTAGTAGTAATTTGCAATGCCTAAGTAATCAATTTCAATTCTGACGTTTTGTGGTCATACATGTCCACTTATGTGGATGGAAGACCCGCGCTGAGGACTGTTAACACAGGACTGGTTGGCAGAGAGCGTAGCCACACGGAGAAAGTAACCATTTCAGTGTCTTAACTTAACCATGTTTAAACTCGGTTCTCTTTGCAATTTCAGTTTTAGACAGAGCGTGAAATAAAAAATGGGTTTTTCCGGTCTGGTAGGCTGACAGTGGAGACATTTATTGATTTCTCCCATTTAATGCGTTCAAGATCTAAAACTATGGCTGCACTTATCTAAAGAACCTGTCTATCTTTCTCTTATCAGTCAGAACTAACTGCTTACATTTCATTTGGGGCATTTTTACCCCAGTTGGATGATCGTCATCTAAATCGAAGGGTGGTGATGGCGCAGTGGATATGTCACTTGCCTTTGATGTGGCAGACCCGGGTTCAATTCCCACTGCAATACATCAACAAATGTGTCCCTGAGCAAGACACTTAACCCCTAGTTGCTCCAGAGGTGTGTGACCTGTGATATGTAACAATTGTAAGTCATTTTGGATAAAAAGTGTCAGCTAAATGACATGTAATGTAATGTAAAACAAGTGCACCTGTTGAATTGGTAATATGCATACTGCATATACAGTATATGTCACATTTCACTTTTAAAGCTCTCATGCATTGCATCATTTTCATCCCTTTATTTGATATAATCAATAATGATTAGAATAGACACTGAAGTAAACAGGTTTCAAACAGATGTAATTCAAACAAATGAGATCAAAAGCAACAAATAGAATTCTGTGTAATTTGGCAGATATTTCTAACCATGAGAGGAAACTTGTGGTAATTGAAAGTAAATGACATTTGGCAAACCACTGAGCTGAGAAAATGTATAAATGAAGAATCAAATAGTTCTTAAAAGTCGTAGTCTCACTATCGTTTTATAACCTGTTATATCATCCAAAAGACAGTTGCCTCCCAGAAGAAACCTTGTTTAAAAGTAAAGACAATATTCCTTTATTCTTAAACCGAGGGTTCAGATCACAGTCTAATCAGATTTAAATGGATGTGAAATTAACCACAATATCAATCCTGTACCTTTCTTTCCTCTGAAATACCACAGAGATGTGGCTCTGATAGTACACACTATAGCTGTTATTGTGCCTAATCTACAACATGAAATTAGTTTCTGCATTTTGCTTCTCTATAATTAATGGTTGAGAATAGACAATATAAGCATACCCCTTGCCTGAGGAAGTCGCCATGACTTTCAAGATTTTGAGTCACATTCAAAGATAACGTCCTTTACCCTGCCTTTATATATCAGTTTCAGAGTGCTTATTTGAACAAGCATCCATGTTGGACTCATATAATCCCAGTGGTGATGACGACACAGACAAAGTGCCCTCTCTCCGATTCTCTTCAGTGATAGTTAGAAGAGTGGAAATGATAGCGCATGCCGTTGTGGGAGGGAAAAGGCCAGTTACAGCCCCTGGGCTCCTTTATGCCTCCTAGAAATGGAGCTTTTACTGATCAACACAAACACACATCAAATAATGTATGGTTGTGTCCCAAAATTGAGTTTGTTAGATTAGATGTACCCATGTCTTTTCGTCCAGGTAATGGCTGGATTATTGCCAGGTTCGTAGGATGTAGCTGCGTTGACATTTTACATTTCTGTAAATGGTTTTGCCTGATGTTTTCATCCAAAGTGACTCACACTAAGAGAAACATGTCCACTATGGAGTAAGAATCCTTGGTTTGTTAATCATCCACAGTTATAAGCGGAGGTTTCTGCCCTCTTGTCACATTGAATATCATAACACACACTTTGAGAAAAGGATGTTTTTTATCATGCCACAGAGGAATTAGCATGGGTATTTCTAAATACCTCAGGCTTTTGAAAAGACTCCCCGCATTGCTGCGCATTGTGTGTTGTTTGTGCCTAATTCATACTCGGCGTCTGCGGCAGATTGGCTCACAGGGGTGGCTTGCAGACATTTGAATTAAAGCTACAAAACTATTAAAAATGTATGGTCTGTATGAATGCATGACCTATATTTTCCATGCAAATAAATAAATAAACAGGGTTTGGGGAGGATGATGCAAATCTTCAAAAGGGGGACACAGGATGAGCTAATGACATTATAACAATAAAGACTTTGGATTTCACACTGGTAGTGTAATAGAGAGCCTTTCCCCTTCGCCCATTATCAGTCTATCCCACAATGCTGTCCCAGCATGGCTGTGTTTTAATTGGCCTCTCCCAGTTCAAGTGTATATTGTGACTCACCTCTCTCTGCACACTTCAGGATTGCAGAGCAAATGGCTTCGCTTTCATGTAGTGGTGCATTTTTTGTGAGCTGGGACATTGACACAAGGCGGTGTTTGGAGTCTTTGTCTCACCAATGGTGATGTGGCCTTTCTCCTTCATTCTGTCCCTGGACCATGTCTGTCTATCTTCTTGTTTCTGCCTGTCTTTATAAGCTCCTCTCCATCCTCCTCCCCACCACCCCACTCTGTCTGACTCCCTCTGTTGTCTCAGTAGGTTTCTTCTTCCCGCTGCCATTCAGACAATGTCAGGGACCATTGCAGTGAGAATAAAGGCCTCTGGTTTCTCTCACTTCATGATGAACTGTCGCTGTCTGACTGAAGCAGCCTCTAAATTCACAGAGAGAGAGAGAGAGAGAGAGAGAGAGAGAGAGAGAGAGAGAGAGAGAGAGAGAGAGAGAGACTATCAACAGCAACATATTTGTGTGAAACTTTCAAAGGCTGAGTTAAGCCTGGGCTGCAGTAGTAATTCTTGTTAAGAGAACCCCGGCTGTTTGAAGGAAGAGTAAAGGGGTTTTGAGTCAAGGCATTAAAATCAATTTGTCTTTGAGATCCTGTACATGGAAAGGTCACCTCGTTATCTCTCACATAGTCTCACGTGGCATTAGTTTTCAGTCTAACATCTGTGTATAGACCACTGAACCAGGGACGTAACATTGACCCTCACTCTGTAACGGTGGAGTACACTTTAACCTGAATATTTTCAGCAAAGGCCATCCTGTCTCTGAAGCAACTCATAAACCAGTGTTTCATACTCTCTGTGTGTATGTGCCTGTGTGTATCCATTTATGCGTGCGTCTCTGTTTGTGTGTGTGTGTCTGTGTCTAAGTTGAGGCGAGGCTGTTGGCTGCTTATATGAAGCAGAAGAGTGTATCCATGCTGAACTGACTAATTGGGAAATATAGTGTACAAGCTCATTTAATGCACCAAGCAACTTATTCCCTTTGCATGAATAACTGCAGGTTTATACCCTAAATATAGTTCTTGTGCATAGCTTCTTACTACACTGCAGCCACTACTGACTGTAAACCCGGTGATAGATTATGAGAATCTCTACACAGCATTATGTTGTTTTTTTTGCCTTTTTGTGTCCATTGTGTTTTTTACCCTAAGGGACTTCTTCCCCTTCCTTCTGCACCTCTGCTCTGGCTAGTGCCACAAGCTTGGCATCAAAGAGCCATTAAAAAGGCTTCTTCTAAATGAACTTGACAGCAAAGCCAAGGCGTGGTGATATGGGTGGACATGCAAATCAATATTTCACATCATCAGCCACTGGTTGGTGGAGAATGGGGACAGGATGACGAGGTGCGGCAAATACTGTCTTGTATTGATTTAGACCGCAAAATCAAGGAGGTCCAGTTAGGGCTTAGCAGTTGCATCTTACACGTGTACTAAAGGTAATGTGGAGGTAATCAAAAGCCAGCGATCATCAGGGAGCTTTTCTTTCTGTTTCAGTACTGAAACCACATTCTGTCGTTCTGTTCCGTGGCAGTTCAGCTCACAACAAGCAGCAAGATGAGTTGGAGGCTGTTGATCACACTGAAATGACATCTGCGCTTTGTTTATTCCCCCATACATGCCATAACTGTTTGCAATCTCATTTTAGAAAGAAAGGATCAGTGTAAACCAAGCAGATGGAAGGCAAAATGGAAGCAAAGACATTTCCCCTCTCACTGAATTGTACCATTTAGTTCTACAGACTGGCTAAGCAATATGCAGTGTTGGGGAGTAACGGAATACATGTAACGGCGTTACGTATTCAGAATACAAATTATGAGTAACTGTATTCCGTTACAGTTACAATTTAAATAGTTGGTATTTAGAATACAGTTACATTGTTAAAATCAATGGATTACATGATGATACTTCTCTGTTTCACGAGTTTATTCACTCTGAATAAATTAAGGCAACTTAATGCATTTTCCAGAAGCCCCGATATGAAATAGAAAAAAATAGCTATTTGCGTGATCAGTCACAATGGAGTCGGAACCGGCACGACAGAGCCAGGGCAGCAATAACTTTCTATCTTGGAAATTCAAACAGCATTTCACATTAAAGAACGAACAGGGAGAATGAAATACAGCTAACTGTGCCGAGCAGCCTCTGCTTGCCAGCAACCAACCTCCTTTCAGCGTCCAAATTACTCCACCTCCAACCTGAAGAAGCATCTTAAAGTAAGTTATTTTTTTAATTAGCCAAGGGTAGTCGTCTGCTGTAGTTTTACTGGTCACCTTGCTATTTTAACATTGACGTGCGACTTTACATTCTCATAGGTGCTGATGTACTATCTCCAGAGCCGTTTAAAGACTGACTCCGTTTGACATGCTAACTAACGTAAGCTAAAATTAGCTTGTGGTAGCTTAGACCGCAGTTAGATTTTTGTAGTATGCAGTTCGGGACTACCAATACAATAATCTATCTGCTTGTTCAGGTACACATTCAGCTAGTTGGAATAAAAAGAACACACCATTATAAGCCTGTTTAGTAAGCTGGATGTGATAGCCGCATTCCTACACTTATAAAACGCAATTCAATGTGGAAGTAATCCTGAAGTAATCCAAGTATTCAGAATACGTTACTCAGATTGAGTAACGTAACGGAATACGTTACAAATTACATTTGTGGGCATGTATTCTGTAACGAAATACGTTTTGAAAGTATCCTTCCCAACACTGGCAATATGTCACTACACTAGCACTGTTGGTGCAGCTTGGCAGCCCCATGAACAGCAAACATGTCATTCAGTTGTAAATTACGTTACACGCAAGGTCACCTTGTCTAAAGGTTGGGAAGGAGGAGGAAATGAGCTGTGGGTGTAATTCATCTCTTCATGTCAGAGATATATATCGCACGGTGGAAACACATGCAGTTAAACTCCCAGATAACACAGACACAAACATGGCACAGATGTCTTTATTTATGAGGCCTGTTAAACCATGCATATAAAGACCTGTCAATCCCGTGTTTACCGCTATAAATCAAATATCGTCGTTGATTCCACTTTTATCTGCATCACTATACAACATATCATTTAGTATTGATTTGTTAATAGGGTGAATCACAATCAACCAATGTAAATAGTTATTTAAACTACTTTTTCAGATGCAGCACTGTATGAGACCCAGGACTTGTAGCTGGTATCTTCTTCTTGTTGGCCCTGCTGAATCTCCGTCCTTGTGTGACATTCAACTCCAAGCCATGCTCCCTCAAGGATACATGTCTTAGCATAATACAGACAGCTTAGGAGCCATTGAGATGTGGTCCCTCTACTCTGATAGGCAGACACTGCCAGGCAAGGAATCCCCCTCCCCCAAAACCAGCTCGTTGCCAGCACAAAGTCAACTCTGTGCCTCTCCAGCTTTGGCACCCTTGACCGTTGACTCTATCTCATTTACACCTCCCCCTCCCCCAGACACACAGAATACAGTGTGGCAGTGTATGGTTCATACACTTTAACCATTCTGTCAGTTACCATCACATAGTTAGATGGACTTTGCAAAGGGATATCTTGCATTCTCAAATTGAGTTGCTCACATTTTTTAATCTTTTTTTCCCCCAATAAACTCAGTTTTTTATCATTTAATATCACCCTTTCGCCTGGCACTGTGCCAGATATGAAGAGACTGTCAAGGTCAAATTTATCCCCACAATCCCCAGCTGGCCCAGTGACAAGGGTGTCTGGGAGAGAGAGATGTTTTCATGCTGGATGCACAATTTGTCTAGTGTTTACTCTCCTGTCCATTTGCATCACCGACTGTGGACCTGAGTGACATCAACATGAAGCCGCAGTCACAGAATGCTATTGCTTTTTTTTTCTTGGTTAGCCTGGAAATCCTCCCCTAGATGATGCATGCGTGATTTCCCAGCATACATGTAACGTGCAAGCATGTACACACACAGTTTTTTATCATGTAGACTTTTCATTGATGACATCCACTCTTTAACTTTAACCATCACCACTCTACATGTCTAACCTAAAACTTACTCTAACCTTAACCTAAACCAAAAGTGTACAAGAGTACAATGACAAGTTGTGTTTTTTTTAAGTGGTATCCATATTTTGATCTACCTCTGGGCAAGAAAGCAAATGTGTATTTCCCAAAATGTTGAACTATTCCTTTAACTCTACAACTCCTGTCCTAGAAGTCCTAACACCCCAAACAGCTAAAATGCCGTCACTTTACAAATATATGTTTTGACTCTGAAGGTTTGAGAAATTGGTAGTACATGTATACATGTTGATTTGCATCTTTTCACAGCAAAATAATAGTGTTCCTTCGTCTCTCCAAAGGCGTCTTTGAAATAAATCCCTTAAATGTCAGCAAATTTAGCAAAGACATACTACAGTATGTGTAACCCATCTGAGCAGATTATCGAGATACAAAACGTGAAATTAGCTCACTGGAGATGTGCTTTTTCCCACTAAATGCTTCCAAGAAATGCCCTAAATCCATTGATTTCAATCAGTTGGTTTTATCTTTCAACCTTTTATGTCACTCCAACATCTTTCCTTATACATTATTTTCACAGGTATGGTACATGGCACAAAGTATGGTCCTATCATATATTACATAAGCACAACAGGGTTCCTCAACCCTGCTAGCAAATATAGTATAATCACACCTGAAGATGAACAGGATGACCTGATTTCCTGTGTCTCCAGAGACAGATGTGCAGATGAAGGAGCACGGTGCATCAGGCCTCCATTTTCCTTCTTCTACAACCTGTCATGGAATCAATCCTGCCTTTAGATGTGCTCTCTATAGGGAATGAATCAGTGAAGGTACTGTGGTTTAACCTTCTCTGTCTTTCTCTCTCTTTCTATTTCTATCTGTGAATAGATCCATCCATCCATCCTTATATTTTGTCATCCTTTCTCTTTTTCCTCCTCGGAGATTAGCTCTCTGTCTCTTTCCGCTGACTTTCTTTCCGCCTCGCTCTCTCTTTTTATCTCCCCACTCACTCTCTCTCTCTCTCTCTCTCTCTCTCTCTCTCTCTCTCTCTCTCTCTCTCTCTCTCTCTGTCTCTGTCTCTCCCCTGTCTTGGTAGCGCGGCAGCTCATGGAGCTGAGGGACTATGATTAGGACAGAAGAGAACTGGCTGTAAGACAGAGACAAACGCAGAACTGGGTCATCATTGTTTCTGTGTGAAGGCCCGCTCTGCAGATGAAAAGCTTGAAGACAAGGGGAGCAAACAACGCTCAATACAGCACCGGGAGCCCTAGACATTTCTGGGCTACAGAAATACTCATGCAAAGGAGGACTCGGAACTGCAACACAGAATTTATGTAATAAGAGTTGAATAAAACATGCTGCTGGCCCGTTTTCTATCTCTCAACCCTTCAAGTTAGTAATCATCCATTGTTGGGCTATAACTGCATAGCGGAGATGCAGCACAATCACAGAGAAGTGCAGCTGTCATGAAGAACAAGACATGGAAAACCTTGGTTGTCACAGAGTAATAGTACTTTGACATTGATCATCATTTTTTTCCTCCTCTCTCATGCTTTATCTCTCTTCCTTGTCCACTCTGCAGTCATTTCTCTGTCTTCCACCCTTTAGCAGACAGTCTGACAGGGTCTGTCCCACTGGCAAACCATTCAGCACTCATCATGCGCATCATTTCCTCTCATCATTCCCCCTGGTGTGTTTCTCCTCTGGCCTGTTCACTCGCCATCAGCCACTCCCCATAAACCCTTTTATGTGTGTGTGTGTGTGTGTGTGTGTGCACGTGCACGCCTGAGTGTGTAGTGCATGGAAAAACTGTAGTATGTACACCTATGTATACTAGTACATGTAACCTGCTGCTACACATTGTTTAGTGGTGGGTTTGTGTGTCAGCGTGACTACACATAATATTGCAAGAGAAGGTTGTGTCACAGTGTGCAATGTGAGGGAAAATGGGTTGTGATATCAGTTTGAAACAACCAGAGCTTGTCATATTTTTATGTTAAAGCAGCAAATTATGGTTTTATTTAACACTCTATATGTCATAAAAGCAACAAGTATCCCACCATAGATTTTTTCCATTACAACTTAAGGTCTGCTGCTGTTAGTAAGAGCAAGAGTCTTCAGCTTGTGTGCAACAGAGTATTTTCTTGAATCAGAAGACATACAGCATTTATTGTACTCTTGCTCTATTTGATGGCAGTGGCTCTAAAATAAATTAATTAAGCAAGAAGATGTAGAGTCTTTATACTGCAAGCAACATAGCAACCTTTCTCGATTCCCACAAACATCAACAGCATCAAATTGAATATCCTGCATTTGCGTGTTGTTCTTGTGTTTTCTTCAACACGATGCATTTGATGTATGTTGCCTGTGTCAAACCTCTACTGCAAATCAGAATTAGTGGTGCCTTGGCCTACTTTCTAAACCATCGAGGAGCAAATAATCAGCCCAGGCTGAGGATTTGGCTGGCAGTCTCTCAAACGTGAATGCTTGTAAAACATCCTTTTCTGCAAATGTTGGGTTTCAACTGAGAGACTTTCAAGAATGTTTCTTTGACAGGGAGAATACTGAGACTTCTACTGCCATCTAGAGTGTAATCGCCGGTGGTTCATGGGAGAGAGCCGTGTGGTTAAAAGGGTTTTCTAAAGATGTTTACTGCACTAAATGATTTGCATGTAATGCATCAAATGAAATAGCTCTACTGTGTTTGAGCAAGTCCTAGGTAAAAACTCAGACATGCATTATTTTGCTACTTTCAAGTCTGAAAAATACTGCTTACAGTATTTACTCCAACAGACAATATTATATTGGACTTTTTTTCCTTAGTGGGCTTTCTGTTTTGCTGCCTCTCCGCCCTCTTCCTAGACTACTCCTCACAGCACAGAAGTAATGCCAGAACAGTTCCCAATGCCAAGAATTGCCTGGAGGTTTATAAATGAAGTACTTGTTCAGAGTGTGGGAAGATTTTTCTTTTTATTATACAAATAACCCAACACGAGCTTTTAAAAAAAAAAAAAAAAAAAAAAAAAAAGGGAGAAAGCCATAGATCACCAGAGGCTTAAAACTCTTTTGATGTATTATCCACCTCACCTTTTCCATTTCATTTCTTCCTCTTGTAATGAATTTATCTTCCTTTGTACAGTAGTCTGCACTATGCTACCACTCAATTTGAAAATATCCCAGCCACTCTTTGCTGATTGTGTTCCACAATGATTTTTTATAATCACCATTTTCATCTTGCTTTAATTAAACCTTTTATTGGACAGAGACACGGGCCATTATGCCCTCTATATTTCAGAGAGAATGGATTGGAAAATGACTAATACCTTATGCTGACCTTTCTCAATCGCTGCCTGCTGGCAAGGCTATGCAAAGCAATTTCACCAACATATTTATCTCATCAAAAGCACACCTTAGACGTAATCCTAATAGCCTTTTCATTAGCCTTATAATTGAGCAGCGTGGAGAGTGTTAAAATGTCTCTCAGCCGCTTTTGAAAAGTAGCCCCACACCAGATCCAACCTATACACATTAATTTGGGGGTAGTTAAACCCACGTTAACCTCCAAGTGTAGTCCTCAATCACGCACGTTCTCCCTACTTTATACTTAATCTGACTATGTGACATAGTAAATAACCTGCTGAATGGAAAAGGGTTTCGGAGGAAATAAATGTAATTACATTTATAACAGTAATCTCATTACAAAATATCACATATAATAAATATAATTGTAAAATTAACTGCTCAATGCTTGTTGAATGCTTGATTGCTTGGATTGTAAGGTGCATTGTTGACTAGAAAGGTGATCCATTTTAAGATTTCATTTGTTAAATACATTCTGCGATAGATACAGTTTCTAAATGATGACGATAACACTTCACATTACAGTTAAAAACATGAATAAATATCAGTATGAGTAATTAATTGAACTGCATTTTATATGAATGTCCGACACACAAAAATGAACGTAACCAAGAGTAATCAGATGAATCTGATTCTTGGGTATTCATCCATTCATGGAAGATAACTGATGCATTGCCTGCTCTGTATCAATAATAGGATCTAATCACAATCACAATCACTTCATAATCAGCCCCAAGAGGCGTTCTCATCTGTACACCAATTCAAGACAATGGTGTGAAGTTTCTGAGACAGCCAGTAGATGGCAGTACTTCCCCAGCTTGTCTGGACTGGCAGTGAATGCAGTAAGAATATACCAGGGACAAAGGTTAAATAACCCTGTTGACCAGGAGAGGGTCAACACATAAATATCTCCAGGAACTTTCTCAAGTGCCTAGTGCGGCTACTTAGTGTGAGATTTGCCAGAGGAAAAGGCAGAAACCCCATTTCCACCTCAGCAAAATGAAATCAGAAGCCCCTGGGATTTGCCTCTAACCTTCCTGGCTCTCACTGCTGCTGAATGATTACTGAAATAGAAGAGGCTAGAAGGTGTATGGCGATATCCACTACATAGAAGGTTACAGGACAGAGCTACATGAAAATGTGAGACGATTTACATATATTAATAACGATTATCTTCTAATTAACATCTTACTAACTACCTCATTAACTGTCATTTTGAGACTCATGGAGCAGTCACACACAAACGCACAAAGGGATTATTATAAAAACAGGAAGATACAGTAGTGTCTGCTTTAAGCAATGCTTCTTTATCATGTACAGTATAATATAAGGCCAATGCCAGTCTTGTTTGTTTAACGTTTAGTGGACAGGAATTCCTTTGGCTCGCTTCAGACCTGCATGCATTTTATTGGCTTGTGTGGGATTTGGGCAGGAAACCAGAGCTTATGCCCCCTCTCCCACTTCAAACGGATGCCAGGCACCCTTAAATGTCATGGGGTGGTTAGAGAGTTGAAGGAGGTGGGAGGGAGGGGGATTGAGGAGTGAGAAGCTGGGACTCGCTGGGCGAAAGAGAGAAATCCAGCCACACCGGGCTCACCTCACAGCTTATCAGTGTGTGCTGGATGTATGTAGCTTTACCGAGGCTGCTAAGGCAAACCAGATGCAGTGTTGGTTGCTCTGTGCCACTACGTGTCAGGTAAAGCCTGGGTCAACCTGAGGCGCCTTGGTAGTATAGGAGGAGGCCACTGTACAGGTTAAACTCACTGCAGATGTTCCTGACTAACATACAGTAGAGTGTTGGGTCCTGCGGTTCATCCTCTTGACTTGACAGCATCTTTGAAAATGTTTTGAAGGTTTCACGGTGTCACTTCAATTACTCACCCTGACAGATTTCCTCTGCGCTTTAGATTGACAACTCGCAGTGGTTTATAGCTGGAGTATCAAAGCCTGTGAGCGTGTGTTCTAGGGAGTGATGGTCACTGGGAATCCCACTGTGTCTTTCTACTCTTGCCAGCAGCAGTGTTTATAGGATTTTGTCTCATTTTCTCCAGTGTTAATTTATTTCCATAAAGACAGCCATGACACATTCTCTCCTCTGCCTTCGGTCTCTGTGTGGCTTTACTTAACTGTGCTATTAATTTCTCTCTTTCATTCTGTGTTGAATGGAAGAATAGACCTGATTGATGGTTACTTTGACAATGAGCATCATCACTATTGTCAATTTTTCTCCATCTCTTCCTCTCTGTGTCTCTCCCCTTTATCTCCCTCCGTCTCTCTCTCTCTCTCTTCAGCGCTACGTGTCTACACCCTGCTGTTGCATTGTTTTGTGGTTTTGGATAACTTCTCACTATATTGTTATGCTTCCTGAGGTACGCCATTATGGTTCATCTGTGTCAGTGGGTAAATGAACATGTTGTGGCATGGTTGACTTTAATTTCCCTTGTCTGCGACTAAGTCTCTCAAATCTCTCGCTTGCCAGTATCATACTCCTCCCTCCCTGTGGGTCTGTTTGGCAACCAGAAAATACCATCTCTGTCATAATCGGGATTATATGGAGCTCGTTTGCCTTTTGATTGCGAAAACATTAATGCACAAATGTGTTGGTGACTGACCTGTGACCTTTCTCATCAAATGACAAGCGAAACGGATCTCATCACTTCTCCTCTCAGGCTCTTTAGACCCCAGGGGTCTGGGTCAGGGTTTGGTAGTTTTCGTGCTGTCTTTCTGTCAGACTTGCATGATCCACTGCCACTTAACGAGGGAGAACAAGGCTAAGAAATGAGGCATTTCCGGGCCCAAGGGTTTATTTTCTACAGCACAGTGGATTACATTACAACATACAAAGGGAAGACGTGACTCGTTTTTTAAAAATTCTGCTCTAAACACTAAACCAGACCGTCCTAGTGTCTAATCTTCAAAGAGAAATCAGGATATAAAGCTTTTGGACGTGTTGTTGTTATACTTTTTTTCTACTCTGTCCTGTTCTATCTGTACTTTAAAAAGGTGGAGCATGCTGTGTCCTCATCAGGCTTACATTGTACCCTGCTGGGTGCTAAAAAGAAATGCTTATTACATATCCAGTGGAGTAATGCTCTGCCTCTGTGTTTCTTCCTTTTACTTTTTATTTTCTCTCATACCACAAATATGCTATAGAACAAGAAGAGATCCAAATAGAAAAAAGAAGTGAAAAAAGAAGTGAATGTAGTCTTTGTTAGTGTTCCTTGTTTTCTTGTTTTTCACGGGCATTGTTCTGCACATACATTGAAACAATATGGATTATACATTGCGAGTAACTACCAAGAAGTTATGTACGTGTGGTGAGGCTTTAAAGTAGAAATACAAGTCACATAAAAACACAAAAACACAGCCATGTTACTATTTAACATTCCTAACTACAAGGCTTTGGCAAACATCTACAAAGAACATTTCATTAATACAGTAAACACGTTGACATATGGAGGTAAATAACTAACAAATAAAATAGGAAATGGCATTTGACATTCTGGGGTCATTCTACAGGCAGATATCATCAACACTCTGCTCCATCCTTATCACCACTGTTTCTCTCAGTCTCTGTAGTTGTCTCTTTCCTCTCCGCCGTATCGTCAGATGGCCATTACCTTCCACTGTGGAGGGGTTTCCATGGTGATCACATCCCTTTCTGGGCAAATTGTTTGCATGGGATTAGGGTTGACGATGCGCTGCAGGACCAGAGGGGGCTGCTGGGAGGTGGGGGTGGGCGGGGGCTGGCGAAGGACAACAATTTTAGCGCTGGGTCCCTGCAGCAGGATGTCAGTCAGCTCTTCCTGTGTCGAGTTGACCACCGGCACACCATTCACCTCCACCAGTCTACAAGGCCAATTACACCCACACACACACACACACACACACACACAGGCAAAAATACATGTTAAACAAATAATATAGAAACAGTGAATGTAAAATGTTCATCATTAAAGTCACCTCATTCCAAATTAGAAAATTCAAATGTTCTTCTCAAAGTTTCTTTGATAACATAAAGAATGTCCAGGACAACGTTATATATTTTGTCAGGATATTCTCTACAGGTAAAGGCTGGACCTCTGTAAAGTTTATTTAACAAGCAATAAATAAGATCAGTAAAAAAAACATTACCTTTACACAAAATTTCCCTTCATTAGTTTTTATTTATTACCAACCAAATAAAACTGACAGGGAAATAGCAACCCTTTGTATTTTTTTAATAGCTGCGTAAAGAGCACTGGCACAGATGCTTTGATAAGTGAACACACACTGACTGTTTTCAGCTTCTGGGGTTCTGTCTCTGCACTGTCTTGCAGACTTCTCTTTCTTTGGCAGGATTGTCTCTAGGAGATGCAAGATGTCAATTGCATTGTGTGTGTGTGTGTGTGTGTGTGTGTGTGTGTGTGTGTGTGTGTGTGTGTGTGTGTGTGTGTGTGTGGTGGGTGCAAATACTTTGTTTGAGAGTGCTGCGATTCTAAGCATGTTCTTATAATGCAGTAATTGCTTAATTATATGAAGTATTTTATCTGCTCCATTTCACTCTCTTCTGCATCCAAGTATTACATTACAGTGTTTGCTTGCTTTGGGGCCAATATCTGATGGGTTCCCATAGCTACCAAGCATAAAAAAATGAGCCGTGAAAGAAATGGGTGGGATGAGTGACATACTAAATAATACTCTCACTAACTAGGTGGCCAGTGTGAACGCTTACCAAGTAACCACATAAGTTGGTTTTGTATTTGTCTGTGTGTTACCTGTCATCCACACAGAGGTGAGAGTTGTCCACCTTGACCACCACTAGTCCACTGTCTTCTCTGTAGCAACACGTGAAGCCATAATGGCCATCAGGGTTGTGGTTCTCCTGTACAACCAGTAGCATGGCAGGAGACTGCTGTGACACCAGCTGGCTCAGGCTACCAATGTCCAAACTCTTTTTCCGAGCTTTCTCCTAAATGTAGAAACAGCAAGAACATTTACACACATTCACAAACATATGTTTCAGATTTTAGGCCATAGCCTATTTGTGGTGGATTGATGTAAATGGCATGCAAAATAGGCTGTGTGTGACACTAGAAGTAGTATTTTTTATAGTATATGTGTATTAAGTAAAGTTAAAGGAGTAGTTGGCCAGGCGCAGTGACTTCTCGGAGTCTTGTCACAACTGAGTTTGCCAACCACACTGTGATGACAGGAAGCCCCCTGTAAAACCATATTTTGTTGTTTTCCCATGTAGGTTTTTGTATAGATTAAACAACCAGTATGTAACATGTACATTAGTGAGCTTCAGAGGTGCTGGTAGGCAGATGTTTGGCCTTTGGACGGAGCCAGACTCGCTGATTCCCCCTGTTTCCAGCCTTTATCATTTAACTCTTGGCAAGAAAACGAATAAGTGTGCTTTCCACAATGTCGAACTGTTCTTTTAAGGTACTGTAAATGGCAGACAGTTAAGAGATTCAAAAGTAAACATGCAACATCTTGTATGGTTATCTTTATCACAACCCTTTTGAATCTTTAAAACTTCCAAAGGTGTGTTTCTGTGTCTCTGAAAAATAAACTATTGTCATTTCCTTAAAATAAAATTGTAACATTATTTCTTGGAAAAGGATTACAAATACCGCTATATGGAGGCCCCCAAGAGATAAGACTGAGGCTGCATCAAAGCCAAAAGACCACCAAGATGTAATGATTAGCTTTGGAAGAGCTCACATCACAAGTAGCTTGCAGGGATCAGAAATAACTTGTGAGTCTAACCACTAAATTCCAATGTTCCCTTATCCAGCCTCTTGGCATTCTCCCCCCTCCCTCTGAACGGCATGTGAATGCCTTGCAGCAATAGATGCTGCCTTGCCAGGGTCAGGGGTCAAAGCTAAGGCTTCTCTCTCCTCAGACAAGTGGGCCAGACAGGATATATCCACGGAAACGCAGCCCAAGCCCCTTGAGAAGCACACTCTAATGTGCATCATTTTCCCTTTTAGTTTGCCTCAATGTTGGACACACGCCAAGAGGCCGAGGAATTTTCTCTTCATATTCTTCTTGTTTATCCACAAGATCTCATCAAATCCTACCCTACCTGGGCCAGACATTTCCCATATACACAACCAATGGACTGTTAGTAGGCAATTAAATATGGCTATTCAAGATCAAAAAGGTCACTTGGGGGAGAAATAACGGCTCACCTATATTCTCATAATAATGAGAACATTTTGATTTTAAGTTGCAAATTTCAGCAACACACACTTTTCCTCCATCACAGGATGCTAAGTGGAAGGGATTGCATTTAATTTATAATGATGGGTGTTGGTAGTTCTAAAGTCAGTGCTGTCATTCTGAATGCTGATGCCTTGGCTGCTCCAACAGCAGAGATCTTTAACACAATCAATCAATCTATCTTCACCAGACATGTAAGACTAAAGAGGGGGCAAAACAGTAATTCTTCCAATGTCCCCTCTTTAATAGTCTGTCTGAAGTTTTCAAGTTGTCCAAGCTAAACTGCTTATTTAAAATAATTTCCGCCAGTTGTTGTCCTTCCCCTTCTCCCCTCACTCGCTCCCTCTGTTTCTCTTTCTCCTTCCCTCTCGGCTGTTTTATTGATGCTCTCCAGTTGCAATAGATCCCGGAGATTAGACTGCCGATGATAAAATATTTCCTTATTGTCTGTAATGCGGGGCAGCCTACGAGACCAAACACAGGGCGGTCTGCTCCTTATTAGAGCAGCAGCTCCATCAGTTCCCAGGCTGCTCCTCAGCTCTGACCTGTGTGTTAACTCTGATTAGGTCATATGATAAACATTAGCGCTGCTGCTTTTCCCACAAACTCAGCACCTAAAAAAGCGTGGCCCCGGGGCGGCAACGTGACACGGGGCACCTTTCAAAGCCGAAGCCGCGTGTGTCCTTTCATGGCACCTCGTTAGGGCTTCTCCAACGGGATAAAAGAGCCACATTAAAAAAGAAGTAGGCTCCTCCGGGGATAGATGGAGATAGTTTTACACATGCTGGCCCACTTCTCCATTGCACTCTCCCAGTGGCTTTTGTCACACACATTCCATTGTTGGTATGGTCACAGGCTCTCGGATGTCAGCGCTAAACATCATTTTCTCAGAAAAAGTGCATGTTCAGCCAAAAGACTTTACTCAGCCTAGTATACCCACTCTCTAACTGCACAGCTTAACGAAACAGAGTAGGCTGAATGGAGCATTGTGTTGTCACTCAGGAGAACAGTAGAGACAAGATCAAAGATGATGGACCTAATAGTGTCAAGTAATAAACTACCACATCAGGAAGCTGTTACCACCTTTCCTAGTGTGTGCTAATTCTATTGTAAACAAATATGTGAACTTCACATGTTCTGTCGATTAATTTACCCTCTAGGTCTGTGATTGTAGCAACATGGCTTTCATTAGTGACGAAAAGGCCAGTTATACTGTGTACATTGCTAGGTGTTCTTCTATGGTTAAAGACATAGCGGACAGCATTGGCCATGTCATTATTGTCCAAAAATGACAAATTTGACTGTTCTTTCTTCAGCAAAAGTTTGATATCAGTATCCCGTATCACACATGCTACTCTCAATAACTAGTGTTGTTTTGATGCAAATATCAGTTTCTCATTGTATACTTTTAGCAATCAAAACATTCTCTGACTCAGACCGTACAGCTTTCCCACATATTGGTGTGACTGTGTTTCACATGCTATCGATTAAACTCCACTGTTGGTTAAATTCTGCAGCAGTTCAAATAATCCATGAAAGGTGTTTGTAATTTTTGATCAGTAGTACCTTAACATAGCTTTCTTGCAAAGCATTTTGGAGGTGAGCCGCCCGCCGGTTGAGATGTACCATGGAAATCTCTTCCTTAAACACTTGGCAGTTCAGCTTCATCTTTTCCAAGAGACGAACATCCAACTGTCTGAAAGGCAGGAGACCACATTTCAGAAAAGATCACAGATTTACATATATACATGGTTTATGAAATATGTAGTTCAAATGTAGTAAAGGTTTTATGTGAATTTCAGCAGAGTTAAATAAACACAGCAGTTTATTTTCCTTGGAGTAGCAATGCTGTCTCTATAGCCCTGATTACCTTTTGGTATGCAGTAACATCACATAGTCTGTTTGGGTGGATGGCAGTCAAACACAAACAAGTAGCACAAAGAAAAGTTGTATGCATTGTTGAACAAGCCACTAATTAACAGAGGCCGTCCACCTACTTCTTCTTGTGAGCGGTGGAGTTGTTAATGTTGTCTCTGAGGGTCTGCAGGCTCTGCCTCTTGTCATTGAGTTGGCTTTTGACCAACTCCAGCCTCTGCATCAGCTCCGCAGAGCCGAGCCTGTCTACATCCAAATCTCCATCCATGTTCTTTATCTCTGAGCAAAATGCCACCAGGCCGTGGTGGAGCTCCTGGACCTTTGGGTTTCAAAAGAACAGTTTTTCCTGCATGATTATATTCACTACCAAGCTGATAAAATCACCACAGTTATGGCATCATTACATGTAGAGCGAATGTTTTTTCTGTTACATATTTACATAGATGTAGTTGAAGACAAATATTGACCTGAAGGATGACATTTTGTAGCGTGTCCACCTGTTGGTTTAGCTCCCTGATCCTCTCTTCTTTAGCTGGCTGGTTTACCTCGACATTTTTGTTGACATTGCTGTTCTCATTAGAGCTGTTGACTTCTGGATTATTGTGTGAAGCAGTACCTGATGACTTCTCCTGTGATGCAAAAGCATACACAAAGGTGTCTTGTTAAATGTTATATGTCAGGTAAAGCCTGGTACCTTACATATAAATGATCAGTGTTACCGTTTTACTCAAATGCAGCTCCAATTGTCTGTTCTCTGATGTCGATGTCAGTAGATTCCCAATCTGCTGATTTGGTGGGAGCTCCTCTGATGAACCTTAAAAACATAGCGCATTGCAGTATATGAATACATCTGTCTGTTTTTTGTTTTTTTTTATATAAAGACTACATGATGTGCTGTGCACCTTGCTTTTCTTTCAGTATGAAAAGGCTCTTATCTTCTGTCATTCCCAACATTTTGATGCACGACTCCATGATTTTTCCCACTGTTGTTTCCTTTGGGGTTCTGAGATGAACTATCCGCTCTGATGCTGCAACACAACATGTCAATCAGAAGTAATATGGAAGCCTGATTTATTCTCACATAAGTGTCCTTTATGTATTTCAAACAGCCAACCCACAGGCTCCACACTGCATAATATGGCTATATATGGCTATATGTAAGTGAATATTACATATTCACATCCACTTGTATGCTCTAAATGTACATAGTTTTTCTTTATAGTGTATTAGTTATAATATACCGCATATATTTAACCTTTAAACAATTCAGTTACTCACCATTAATAGTAATCTCTATCAGTTGAGAATTCCTCTGCGCCTTGTAGTTTTGGCTGTTGTTTCTATAGTGGAAAAAGGCCAAGAGATTAAAACAAAGTTTTTTTTGTTTTCATCGTATACTGTAAATGAGAGGCTGTACCTGAGCTTGAGGGAACGCCGATTCATGCTCAGGCAGCTCACATGAGGAGAGGACTTAGATTTGCTCATTGACGCTAATGTTGCAGTGAATGTCTCAACATTATTAGGGCCTAAGGATTCTGTAGAAAAAAAGAAACATCAGTTTTAACATCTTCTTGACATTGACTTTATATGCAAACTGTCAAAGTAAATGTTTATTTGTAATGTTGTGATGATAAAAGTGTACCAAGCAGAGAGTTGAGTCTCTGGGTGATGGTGCTGGGGGGGTGCAGCTCATTATAAATAGCCGACAGTAGCAGCTCCCTATCTTCCAGTGTGGCGATATGGAGGATGTCCAGAGTCTTCACATCCACCAAAGCAATATCTGCTCCACACAGTTTTACTTCTGAAAGAGAAACACAAGTGACATCTTTATGAGAGAGAACGTAGAAGAAACCTGAAAATTAAAATGTAGAGCTGTTACATTGTAGAGTGTTAGTAGAGCTGGGCAATATATCCATATTATATCAATATTGTTATATGAGAGTGGATATTGTCTTAGATTTTGGATATCGTAATATCGTGATATGACATAAGTGTTGTCTTTCTTTGGTTTTAATGGCTGGATTACTAGCCTGACAAGCCAGACCCACATCAAGATGTTGGGTCTGGGAACTCACCATTAACAGGGCTCAATCCGAGGGGCGGGATAAACAGTTGTCTTTCAAATTCCCTCTGCACGCAATAGGATAGCGCTACAACCAGACAGAGCAACGAAGAAGGTAGCGAAGCTAGTTGATAGATTAAACTTTTGCCGTGTCCGGTCGGCAAAACTCCGAACACATCTTCCTTTTTTAAGAATGATTTCTGTGCCGTTCTTTGTTCTTTTCTCAAAAGAAAAGCTTAACTCCAAGTCTTCCAGAAGACCGCTGTTCCCAGCAGCAACAGCCATAAGCCCCGCCCACTGACTCTATATATCTATTGGCCTGACCAAAATTTGGTTTTTCCAGCTCGCAAGCCAACGGAGAGTGCCTAGACTGACCCTGGCTGCAAAATAAATTTGCTGCCTCTAGGGTGCGTCTAGATTTCTAGGCTACTGGATTACAGTAGAGTGATGTAATTGTTTGAATTTACCAGACTGTTTTAGCTTTTCTATTATTTGCCTTAACCCACTTAGTTATTATATACACATTAATGATGATTATTTATCAAAAATCTCATTGAGTAAATATTTTTTTGTAAGCACCAGTTGTCAACCCTACAATATCGCCGCAATATCAATATCGAGGTATTTGGTCAACCATATCGTGATATCAGATTTTTTCCATATCACCCAGCTCTAACTGTTAGCATTTACAAAAATATATACATTTTTACAGACTTATATTAGCTTTCAGCTATTAGCTACTTTACTACATAACAAAAGGAATATGACAGAGGTTGTTGTTTTTTAAGTAAAAGGGAACTCTAACTCTTAATTACGCAAGTATTTTTGACTAAATGAAACATGAAGGCTAGTAAGACAAGTTTATTATTGCATAAACCTCTTGCATATTGCAGTTAATATGATCTACGCAGTGATTATCTCAGGTTTAATCTTACATTATCCTTATCTCCTTTTCCTCTGAAGTTATTGACATTCATAAAAAAAAGTTTGATCTGCGGAGGACAAAAATCCAATTGGCAATGTCTGCCTTTGTTATGTTACCACAGGGCTGGGAGAGGAGACTGTCATAAAAATGTGTTTTACCTCTGATGAAAGGAAGACATTTCTGCAGTCCAATACTGGTAAACCACTGGCAGACTTCATCTGTGTTCAGCTCCCGAAGACATTTGGCCACTTGCCTGTCAATGTCCTGGGGAGAAGGAGAGGTTACATACCTGCTGCTTATACCACATTCTACAAGGAGCAAGTGGCATGGGAAAAACTGCTTTCATTACTTTTATAAAAACCCTTCACCCAAGCAACATACTCTTTAAACTATTGTTTTGAGATGTGATAAAGTTATATACAGTATGTATTTCTCAATCCAAAAAGTAAGCAAAGGTTGGGAATTTCAAAGAGAGTGGCACATGATGATACAAAGAGATGATTCTGACTCAAACCTATTTAATGGGAGGCAAGACATCCTGCTTAAACTGCCAGGCATTTTGTCATTGTGTGTGTTACTGATTCATTTAGAGTAAGTATGACTGTGTTGGATATCCATGTTTCGACATATCACAGCAAGTAAACACATCTGTGTGTTTAACTGTAAGCAAGTGATTAAAAATACTGAAAAGAAATGTTTACCTAAACACATTTTCCTATGTCATCGTTGCCTTAGTCACATATGCTCTGTTTATGTTGTTCTTGAGAGGAAAGTCTTCCCTGCTGCCAACAGAGGCTTTACAAGGTGACTGCGATTAGTTAAATTGAGGTTAGGTTGTCTTAGGGATTTCATTATTATGTTATAAGACAGAGACTTTTAGAAAAGAAAACACCCTATTAGATCATAATTTACCAACACCACATAAATAATCCATAGTTTCAGCCATTTTGTCTAATTCGGGGTCCCAGTGTGAGGCGTGTGATACACGTTGCATAAATTTCTCTTATGTAGTTGATTGGGTACGAGAGGAAAATAAAACAGTAGATATTGCATGGAGGTAATAAGTGCAGGACGTGAGCAATTTGCCTTAAAAAAAAAAAAAATCTTTCCGTTTTGTGTTTCAGCTAACACATGGATCGCTAAGGATACGAGCAATCTTGCTTGGCGAATCCTGGACACAGACGAAGATTCTGAGACTATTTGCAGAGTCATTGCTTTGACAGATCAAGGGAGCTGGGAAATATAAACAGAGCATATTCTGTAATTGCGGCAGCTCTGGACTGTGTGCTGATGCCACCCTGAAGGCCCTTGCTTTAATGGTTTACAGTACCTTCTCAGGGAAGTTTCCATTCTGATCCTTAGACTGAGGCATATATGATGCTGCATGAAACCCGTAAAAAAAAACAAAAGAAAAACAGAGACATGTATGGTTAATTTTACATTATGTATTAGTCCAAACAGAAATATTATGTAGAACAATCTTGTTTGTCCATAATATGATATTACCAGACTCACCAACGGTTATGCGTCGTTGTCGTGGCGACCCCTGCTCTTCCTGGTGCTCTGTGGTCTGGGTTAAAGCGTGGAAAGTGGCACTCCTGGTTAGTGTGTCCCCAAAACTGCAGGAGCGCGTTACTGGCCTCTGTCACGTAATACAGGTTAACATTGGATTGATAATCCTGCCCGGTCAAATCAATTCACAGTCACTAAGTATTTTGCAGTCAGAATAGAATAGAATACACTTTATTGTCCCCGAGGGGAAATTTGGTCATAGATAGTGTAAATCAGATAAAGCACATTTCTTCCAGGAATGTGTAGTGACTCTCTGTAGATAAAGGTGCATGAGTGGGCTATAGAGCATGCAGCATATACAGTATGAAGAGATGATGAAAAAATGTTCCTTGCATGGTCTTCATACCCTTGGGTGAGTAAACGTGTCCATGTTAGCAGCGTGAGGAAGCCGACAGAGTTCAGCTTTCAGCATGTCGGAGCAGCTCACATCTCTGTTGCTCAGTTCATCTGCATAGTAATAATAAACAATACGTTGATAAATGTATAAGAATTGATCCCAGTTATTCCTATCTTAGTTTGTCCCTGTATGGGAAACAAACTATTTAATGAAGACCATATTTTCACTCTTTGAAGCCACTTTATTCTTATGGCTTCAGGCCTTCTCAGCCTTTTTCTGGCATACAGGTCACCAGGTCTATTTACAGTGCATTAGCTGGTGCTGATACTGGATGCAGCTAGATGGGGTTGCTTGGCAACCCGTCATGCACACTAATGTCTGTCTGGTTGATGACATACTTCTCTGACAACCCAAGTTCTTTCCCACAGAAAGCCCATATTCTTACATTTTCCAAATGTCACTTGGTCAGCGAGCAGATATCTTTTTTTCTGCTATCATAACAAGCAAGACGAATGAGGCTGAGAATATGGCATCCAGGCTAGGGCTGGCTTTCTCAGGAAACACAACTCTATGATGTGATAGATGTTGGAATGTTTGCAGTTCTGATTTGTAACAACTTTAAGTTTTATATCTTCACAGATGAAAGCGTAACAAGCCCCTTTACTGTTTAAAACAGTAGTCTTTTCAAGTAGTTTACCTCCAAAAAAATCCAGCCTAATTTCTTAAACACATGTTTTTCATTTCAGGGGCCGGTTTCTGAAAGGCTGGTTTGACATGGATGGGAGTTTAGATGGAGTCAGAATCAGATAAGATAATGTAATTGGTTTATGTGTGTCAGCAGTGGAATCTTGTCTGGTTCCTGAAGAGACAGTGGAGTACAAAGAAGGGGGGGCAGCGAGCTGGCACTCTCTTCATCACCTGGCTGGCCTGTGAGTCACTCTGTAGAGGATCATAAAGTCTGGCCTACAGCTAAGCAAATTCAGAACACTGCATGCAAAACACAACCGTCTTGACTAGAACAGCCAAGTGAGAAAAGCGATGAGTCTTAGCTATAAGATCCTGAGAAAATCATTTCCAGTCTCGCTCTGTGACTTCGTTTTACCATGCATGGAGAGAAGGGACACAAGGTGGAGAGCTGTCTGAGAATGCTAATGGAGGGTAGCATTACACCCACCCTACCACAGCCATGTTCAGACTTCGCACAGCCTGCATCGTCCAGGAAAAGCCCAATCAAAACAAAGGACAGGAAAATTTAGGCAGGCTTAGGGACGCAGCCTGATGTTGCCTTAAAGGGTGAAATCACCAGTAACGGAGAGATGGCCATCATTCCCAGTCTGAGTTGGCTCAGTCAGGACAAGTCAAAGCATGAAGGAGTTCTCGCCCTTGACTGGTTGGCACAGACGAACACATTGCATCCTTGCACGTACACAATACAAACACACTGAGCAATCTAGGTTTGGTTTGTGACAAGTTTGACAACTAGTCACACACAGGGTTAATGGCAAAGCAAAGCTTTAGAATCAGAACTTTTCAGCACATTTATGTAATGGATAGGCAAAAGTGATGCTTATCGTTTCCAGTATTATTGTCCTCCTCTGGTTTGAAAAGAAATTAAGCTCTTTGAGAGACGACTGAGGGAGGAGAGCATGCTGAGTCACAGGAACCCAAAACCTGGGAACCGCCTGCCCAGCCACACACTGGGAATATACACACAATGGCTAAAAAGGGATTCCAACAAAGGGGAACTTCTGCAACTCCCAAAGGAGGCGTTCGAGGTACTGTAGCCATGTCACATAATGACTGCAATTTCATCTGAATGGGGAACTGAGATCAAAACGAAGAGGCAACACATGAGCTCAACAGCTGGATGAAGCGAACCATCATCTGGTGCCATTTACCTCTCACCTAGTGTTTGCCTAAATGGAAGCAGAAAGGTTTAAATACAAATACTTGCAAATTCACTTCAAGAAAACTCACCCAAGTTGTGCTCAGTAAATGACAAAAGATTTATTCCAGTGTTGAAGCTTCCTATGACAGAGAAAGAAACCAAGACAACCTGTGTGACAACCATTTCCTTTAAAATAAAAAATGAACATTAAAGAAACATTTTGGGAAATACGCTTGTTTTCTTTTTACCTCAAGTTACATAAGAAGAACAATGCCAACTTTTTTTATGCTCAGCCTTTTATAATATAAGCAATGGCTCAGTTATATTCAAATGTCCCCGTAAGCCATGACAGTGTTACAGTGGGCCGGTATGTACAATACCAGGACCTTGAAACTAAATCATTGTTTACAGCTACACTGTCCTCCTGTGACATGTCACAATGCATCTGGGCAAAAGGCCTTTTGTTTAGCCTATCTTAGCAGTTAGCCTTATTAAAAAGAAGAAATCATTCTGTGCAACAGCTCAATATTTGTCTAATTGATGTTTTATTTTGTTGGCTAAATACAATCACCTGTGTTTTGTTCAGTGGGTGTAGTGTACAGTAAATGTATAATTTAAAATAGTTAAGGTAAGACTTTGGAGTTGCTTTATGCAGTCACTGGGCACAGCTGCTGCTGTCTCATTTTCTATTTCTACACGAGTCGAACACACAACCGGTACATGTGGCAGATTTGGAGTCGTTGGAAGGTACATATGACAAAGCCAAGCAGTGTTTTTGCTAAGCTCTTCTAAACATCATGCAGGTCGCTATTGAGCTCACAGAAATGAATTCAGCATTAATCGTCTCATCTACAGTATCTCCTAGTAAGAAAGCAAACATTTATTTTTTTTGGGATTTCAATGAAACATCACTGGAGATCTTATCACTGTTAGACTCACTTTTCTGGGGGTACTTAGGGAGAGGAGCCACCTGGTAGGCGCAACGTAAGAACATGGGCTTTGTTTTCTCTTTATCCCCCTCTTTGGCTGTCACAGCCTCTCTTTCTTCTCCACACTCATCACTTGGGTCCTCTTCAGGCTCAGCTGCATAATCGGCACTGACCTTATTCTCAGCCAGTGTGAATTCCTCTGTCGACTCCTCTGCCTCCACACTCACCATCTTTTCCTCATAACTCTCCTGGTCACTAGCAGCAAAGCTTCCATCACTACCAGATGTATGTGCCACACTTTCTTCTGAATTTCTGTCAAAGAACTGATCATCGTCAACAACGTTGGAGGGAGTGGGAGGGATCAGATTAATAACCGGTGGTGTCAGGAGGCTATCACAAGCTGGTGTCCCATCAGTGCCACTCTCAAACAGCAAGGGGTCTTCCTCCTCTTCTTCATCATCTTCTGCACTGGTAGAAGTGATGGCCGGTTGGGCCTGGGACTCTATAGGAAGGGAAGACAGAGGCTTCAGGCGTTGCTTTTTCAGAGCCCTCCGGCAGGCTGACACAGAGCTGGCTGAGCGGCCCATGCTGTTCCTCGAGGTCACGGGGTCCTCCTCGAACAGGGTGAAGCTGGTGTTCACTATTCCCAGATCCTCTACTGTAATCTGGATAGCCTCCCTCTCACCTGATCCCCCTTGATCCAAGTGTGGATGCTGAGGGCCTGCATTCATCTTCTTTTCCTGCTCCTGCAGAGTATCCCTCTCCTCACCTCGCCAGCATGAGCAGCAGAACAGCCTGCCTGTAAGACTTTGAGTACTCTTCCTCCATGGGCGCCTACGAGGCCGCTGTTTCTCTGCATTTGCACTTGCCATAGCAGTGGCTGCCTGACCATACGCTGGCTATACTGCTAAACACACCATTCTTCAGTTGGATCAGATAAACCTCTGCAGACTAAAGAGAAGATAAACAACCATCTGAGATATACTACTGTCCTGTGATAGGTGCCTAAGCATCTGCCCACACATCACAAACACTCATCAGCAACATGTGTTGCTTAGCAGAGGAGTGAAATAAATGGACCAATTCATGCTCCGGGTCAGGTGAACACTTGAAATGAATGCTGGGCTTAATCAGCAGGCTTTGATATGTTAAGCAGCATCATTGCAGATACAGCTCTGGTTTCAAAGGGCTTTTATAAGACAGCAACACCCTGCCAAAATAAAATCTTGGCATATGTAATGTAGATAATAATAACGACAGTAAATTGCATTTGTATGATTATACTGTGTGTGTGTGTGTGTGTGTGTGTGTGTGAGTTTGTAATACAGTATTGCATGTGTCCATACATGATCGTGCATGTGTCAGGGCATGTGATTATATCATTATAAGTCAGTGTTCAGTGTTCAATTTCGATGGGTCATCTGTCGGGGACTTAGACTTAGCATGTATTATATGGAAACCGGTGAGAATATGGGCTGGCGGATGCTTGGCTCATACAACCCCTATGGCATCAGATGACATTTTCTTCATTCCACAGGCCCAGTCCTGTTCTCTGCTACATGATAAGTCATCCAGCATCATCTTAAAACCTGTATGCTACACCACCCACATCGAGAGCTTGTATGAAAAGATATCTGTGTGTTTTTCTCACGCCCATAAAGTGACAGTACAGTGATGTGAATAATTACTCCTTCACAAGTATCCACCTCTCATATTTCAGTCTCTCTTCGGAATGAAAGGAAGCTGCTACTGTTTTTTTTTTTTTTTTTTTTTTTAACTCTGTCATTACTTTCCTCAGTTTCTTCTATTTTTACCCCCCATCAGCATTTGGTTCTCCCCTTTTAGAAATGTAACTCCTGTGTTTACAAGCCAGTTTCCAATAGGCAAGATGTTTACCTGCCCAGAGTGTGTAAAATCTAGATGAACTTCCTTCGGTTTTAAAGTTATTCTACATATATTTCTTCTGTCATACAATTAAGTGCCAATGCATTATACTACCCACATTCATATGGAAAACTCAGCTCTATGTTTAAATTAAAATCTACCACAAAGGTTGCCTTTATTGGGGTTTTAACAACACTATGACTATTCGACTATTTAAAGCTGACCTCTGACACAGTAACTATTCTCAAATTAGGTTAAACAATTTGTTGGTGTGCAGTAGTATCATTTCTGCACACTGGCAGCAGATAGAAGCAAAGGTAGTGCTTTCAAATTGAGCATTTCAGGTGGTAAAGTTCCAGAGAGACTTAGTTGCTAGGCACAAATTACACCTCAAGGTGATTTCAGTGGGAGGCCAGCTGACTATTGACAGAGTTAGTGCAGGGCTGAAGACTCTTTGTAGTGGAAAGAAAAGTGCTTTCATACCCGTGTCACTCAGAAACCCACATGATTGTTTCCACTGGGAGAAACATGGCCTCAGAATTAGCAGCAGATGAGAAACTATTTGAGTTCAGTTTACCTCAGATTTGAGCATGACACGGCAAAACTAAAAGGCCAAGATGCACACAAGCTGAGAGCTACAGTACATTTATAGAGGTGAGGAGGACATGCATTAGAAAAAGGAAACTTGCCCTAAGCTGAAAACCATTTTTGGAGTTAAGCATTTAAACCCCCCCCTTTTATACAGTACTGTACAATATTTTAACAATGCACACTTGTTCTCAACACTGCAGAATCATACAATTTACATATATTGTATATGTTTTGCTCTTAAAGTAGGGGTTGGTGACAGAATCCTGGTCAATACTACATGCCCAACAAAGGGGGGCAGTAGAGAGCAGATGCAAAGCACTGACGGGACATAAAACAGAACACACCACTTCTTAGAACGACCTCCTCTGGTATTCACAAGTCTGGATAAAGTTAAACCACACAAGTGCTTTTCATTCGCAGCCTAGTGAGGCTGGCTTTCATGATATCTTGATCTGGTATTTGCAAGAATATCAAGTTTTGTCATAATCCTTTTTACATGTTGTTTGAATATACATAAGCAGTAGGGGAATGAAAAGATATATGTACGATTAATGTTCCATCTCCTTTATACAGGATATGTTTGAAATTAGCTGAAAATCTGTGACCTTACTAGCAGATTTATGAAAAATGAGTTCCTTATGACAAATGTTGAGAGACACCGTAAGTGACAGACAGACAAAAATGAATGTTTCACAGCTGCCATAGCCTGGGGCTGTCTGCGGGAAAGATGACTGAGACAGACATGGAACCCCACCATTGTCCGCTCTCTGAGTGACAATGTGAATTTTACAATAAACTAATTATTGGTCTTAAATTTAGCCTCTTTGTCTTGTTTGACTTTCTCCGTGCATTCATTAAGTTACATCACTTCATTGCACTTGGTTAGTTAGTCTACATGTCCAGACATAGGTCTGTGAGTATCTGAGCATGCTCTGAGTGTGTTGTTGCTGGTCTCACTACCAGAGAGTGGTAGATTCTGGACAGCCCCCAGATGGCCGTGCAGCCAACATCAACACCAGCCTTCAGCTCTGGGAGGGATCCTTTTTAAAACACCCTCACCTCTTGCTCAGTTGCAGCACAGTGAAACATGTTGAACATTTCCTGTGACAGTCATGTTTCCATAGGCATCAAGACTCCATAGTCCATAGTCAGCGCCGGCTTCGGTGGTGAACATAACCCTGTTTGGCCATACAGAGAACTCACACAGGCACACAAAAAAAAAAAAAAAAAAAAAAATAGAGCCTTTTTTCCTCTGCTCTAATTCACAGAAGAGGAGAATGCTTCCATCAGTCTGTAATTACATTTACTAAACAAGACAGCAGCATGAGTCACTTTCCAAAGACAAGGAATGTCACCTCTTCCTGTGAAACCAGGAGGAATGATGGGAGTTATTACTTCAGAATAACATCCACAACCCTCTTTATATTGTCAAGGATGTGGAGCCACCGCGGAGGGCCAAACAACGTGGCGGCATTCTTAGAGCAGCAAGGGGGGTCTGCAAAAAATAAGCACATTCAACCAAGGATGTTGAGTTCCCGATTCAACAGATAAATCAACACATTGCAAATTGAGTCTTTTCACCAACGAGTTTCACTTAAACAGATGCATCCATTTTGCTTACATAGATCTTCCTGTTTGTGCACGCCACCACCAAGCCTCTTGGAAGTCAGACCAAGTGTGCCAAATATTTGCAGTTTCGCCTGTGGCTGATACCTAATAGCATGAGAAAAGGAGTTCGGTGGGGGGAGAAAGAGGGCACTGACCTTGAGAACTTCTGGGTTGAACTTTCCCCTCCATCCCCCCACCTCACCCGCCAGTCCTGTGCTCCCTAATCAATTACTGTTGGCAGTCAGGAGACCACCAATGATTAGCAGCAGCAAGGCAGACGTGGTTTGGGGGTTGGAGTGTGGGATGTGGGAGGCTGGGAGGGTGGCGCGTGGGGGAAAGGAGAGGAAAGAGGTCCTACAAACGGCTTTGATCAAAACGCTGCCTCGAGAAAAGCGTAATGCAACAGGACCCCCCTGGTTTAAATGACCCTTGAACAGTTTTATTTATCTATGAGAATGAAAGACGGCATCCTTTTGTATTCTGTCTCTCAGACTGCTGCACGTGAGCGGACAGCTGTAGATGTCAAATCGTGTTTACACTTGCACATGCACAGTAGAAACCAGCCGAGACCAACAGGCTCAAAGACAACAACACAAGCACCGCACATAAACACAAACCTTTTTTTGTTGTTCAGGTCTTTGAAGCAGGAGGGAAATAATTTACAGGCTCTTTTTTTTATGAGAATCTGTGCTGTTCCCACGCCCAGTGTGGCAGGAAAGCTCAACAAAATCATTTGTCTTAGATTGGCTGATTGGCTTGCTGGAATCTGAGTATGTCTTTGACGGAGATGGAAGAGAGAAACTCTCCCACCACACCCACCCCACAACTGGCCTCCTCTCACTTTTATTCTTTAGCTCTCTTTTTTTTCTCCGTTTCTGATTCTTCTGTCTCTCTACTTTGTGTTTATAGGTTTATCTTTTTTATAGAGTGAGAGTGAGGCTGACAGAGAAAAGGGGCCCACACTCCTGCAGACATAAGAAATGTTTGTGTCATTAATTCTCCCCATCTTGTTTTATGGTCGGGGGTAAGACGGAGAGAGAGTTTATGTGTGATGGGGAGGGAGAGCGAGAGAGAGATAAACAGAGAGAGAAAGATTAAATAAAGAAAGATAAAAGAGGAAGAAAGAATAAAAGAAGAAATGAGCCCGAGAAGCCCTGACTCCATATAACACAGCAGACTGCGGCAAGCTTACACAAACCTGCTTTACAAGATGTGGCTTCCTCCGGGGCTCTCCATGGCTAGCCCTTTCTCCAACTCTCCCAGCACGCAATTAATGCCATTATGAGCACCACTGGAAAGCTTCAACTAAACAGTTGTGTCTACAGTTTTCCCATGGGAACGCCATTTTGTGTCGATGCCAAGCACTCTGAAGTGATAGGGTTATCTCTTTTCACTGATGTTCTCCTTCGGGACTTCCACTGTTGAGAATTGCTTTGAGGAAATAGAGTAAAATCAAATTAAGTTTTATTTGTAATTTCAGAGCCAACTAGGATTATCATGATACATCACTGAGCAATGTGGGCTGGACTCTGACTTGGGCTGTTTTGGAATCCAGTCCGTGGTATTGTTTGCTGCTCTGGGTTTGTCTTTGTCATGAGATGTTTTTCACAGCCAGACAAGTATGGTCAATGTGATGTCCGCAGCCAGAGCATCTGAGCCTAATCAGGCAGGCATTTCAAAGCTGCTGTCATGGGTATTTAGAAATGGGCAGACCAAGGACAAAGGCCGACTATTGGCAACTTGTCCATTTTGTAGCCCCTTTGAGGTTTCCTAACGATGCCTGTGCCGTCATAGAAATCACCGCAAATTAATTTTAACACTCAGTGAAAAGACAGATTAGTGCCGAGAGGATGGCACAAAGGGTGTTAAATATGGCGAGCAGCAAGCTGGACCACAGGCCAGGCCTGGGACACATTACCCACAGCTGCCAACACTGACCTATTTTCACCAAACCAGCTTAAAGATTTTTTAGCATCCTCTATTGTGCAAAGGCACTGCAAAGCACACCATTGAAGTCTTATCTGCATGACCCCCTTTGGGTACGGTGCCCTTTGATGCCTCTCATAAAGGCAGTGATGGGGTTTTAATTAAGTGTGGCAGGTGATTAGATGGTCCGTATTGATCTGAAGGGTTAGGGGCAGATGTTGCAAGAGACAGCCAGGGGGAAATGGCTCTATAAAGAACACAAACAAGGGCCCAAACTATTGTAGTGGATACTCCAGTGACAGACACGACCCTCACTCTTAAACCAAGAGAGAAAAGTGATTCCAGATTCTATTATCTTCTTTGCAGGAGGAAATAGTGAGCAGATGGCAACAATAGTCACGGGCCTCAACACGATCAGCACCGTTCACGGACAACTTTTCTTTGGGACAAATTTACCGTGACCTCATGAGGTTTTCATTGAAGTGCTAGCACTAGGAGGTGAAGCTTGCCAACAGGTCAATAGCATTAGAGACATGACAGAGGTCCCAGAACATTTTATATAAACTCTGTCTGACACCATACCCTTTCCCTGAAAGATTTGCTTTGTCTGTTTGCATTTTGTCAGTTTGATTCTTTGGGGGGGAAAGTGATTTTTTGTTTGTACAGGAAATGTGCTTAATGTCCTTTTACTTCCTTTACTGCATATAATTTCATGTTAAGCAAGTATTGAGATGGTTGACCAACATTTATAAATGTCAGCGTGTATGTCAGTCAGGAAAGATTATTCTCGTGTCGTGCTATGACTCATGATCTAAAAGAGTGTAAATGCCTGCTAACCAAGTAACAAGAGTTTGTTTCAATGATTGATTGGGTCATGAGATGACTAATTTGTAGTTTATACAGTTCATGGGAGAAATTTATGAAGACAAAGATTTGGAATGCAAGTCTGAGTTGGTCTACTGGCTGCCACTATGGGAGCAGATTGAGAACCATATTTGAATGATGACCCAAATTTTTAAATTTAACACAAATAAATGACCTCCATTTAAGGGTACATAAATCGGATCTTTTGGAAGGGCAGTGACCCTTTTGAGGGAGCACAGGCTAAACTTCTAATTTGATTCATGCCATGGCTGAATGAGAAGGGAATGTGTTTACTTTTTTTGGAAATAGCCATGAATAAAACAAATGGAACCTGGGAGAAATCCTAAAATTTTTATTGATGAAGAAGTAAAGAAAGATTCAGATGGTGACTAAAGACTTTAAAGTGAGTTACAATCATTTATAAAGCAGCTATTATGCTGTGTTTATCCCTACCAAAGCTTTGAGTAATAAACAGTGGCTGAAGTATAAACAGCAGTCTCAATGGTCTAATGGTTATCATTATTATCAATGTGTGTGATTGTGGTACACATCAGTATCAGTGAGGAGTGATTACAGTTACAGTAAAAAGTGAACTATACAAGTCAACAAGTCTGACTGGTGCCATATGATATATGCTATAAACATTGAATGCAGCTTGTGCTGTGTTATTGTGCTTTTCCTCTTTGGCACATTTGTTACTTCAATTTACTCAAAATGTATTTGATTAGATTTTTTTTAGAATATTACATCCAACACACACTTTGTTGTAGTGTGTGCCTGTGTTTGCATGCTTATCTGCACATATCTTGGAGTGAGGGAAGCTCGGTCAAGAATGGTAAAACAAACAAAACACAGGAAAAAAATCTATTTGATAAGTCAGTGAATAGGAAAGGGACACGCTTCATTTCTCTCTCCTCCCTCTATCTCTCACTGAAAGCTATTGAATGAAGGTCTGGCAGCACTGGTGCAGGGTGGCATAAAGGACACCTTTGAGAGCATAATATCCAAAGTAATCAGCACCTTGAATGGCTTTAACAAAAACCTGGAAACATTGTGGGATCAAATATACTGTATACTTATTAATCACCTGTGACAACCGTCAGTGTTCATGCAGATTGGCAACATTTGAGGAACCCGGGCAGTGATCCTTTGATTTCACAGAATGAAGTGTCGACAGGAACCTGAGCCTTCTCAGCAGCTAAATTACAAAAAGGGCAACACAATAGTTGCTCATTTCCTGCAATGAATAGACTTTTGAAATGACCTCAAGCTTATTCGTCCTCTTACCATTATCAGAATTAGCATGACACAAAGTGCCATTCCTAGGAACTCGTTATGGTCCTATTTGTAGAAATTACGTTCTTGTCATTTTGCACAGGAAATGACTATCCGTGTAAATGCATTGTCTGATATTTATTAATTAAATCACATCCAGATTTATCTTTTGTGTCAGCATCAATGTTCACTGTACCATGAGATACAATATTCACTGTGTCCAATCAGCTTCCACTTTGTGAAAATTCTGTGTTAGCGTGGAGCATCAAGGTGAGCGATCCACTGGGGATAAATAGGTATCTTTTATGTCTATGCTTTCATTTAAAGCAGGGGTGTCAAACTCAATTTCCCAGAGGGCCACGCTGGAAAATAAGAATCACATCAAGGGCCAGACATGTTTAGTTTATTGACGTGTTATTAAATTGAAAAAGTCAAATATCTTTGACTGTATTATTGCATGTGTCATATAGTCTTCTCACTCACAGTTTGGTCGACAGATATTCCTAAAGAAGTCAGGAAAAAGTTCCTCAGCCATCATAGGAAAAGAAGCGCCCAAAAATGTCGGAAAAAGCGACAAAAACTAGGTGGGCCAAAATGTATTGTGAACATAAATTGATATGCGGTCCGGATCATAATCTGCGAGGGGCCGGATTTGGCCCGCGGGCCTTGAGTTTGACACATGTGAGTTAAAGGGTGAGTTGACCAGTAGACCATTTTCCTAAAATGCAAACGGCACGCTTCTCATGTGCTGTCACAGACATATAATCTCCTCTGTCCTCTGTACTGCTGGGGTGTGAGAGAGGAGTATTTGTGTTTTTTTCCTCCTGTGCTGATGGTCCTCTCAGGAGGCATTAATGCTGCGTGTCTAGTCACGCTAGACAGCAGCAGGCTGTTTTAGTACTCAGGTTGCTGAAGGTTGCTCCCTCACCTTGATCCCACTGAAACAGGAGAGCTTGAATACTGTCTTCCCCCATTTCTTCAAATAGCAACATTTCTTTACACCAGTATGGTCGTAGCAATCGGAAAGCAACTGCTTCTGTGTATTTAATAGAACTTATAATCACAATATATGTCTAATATTCCATTATTACCTTATTTATCCTTTGCCTATTTTCTCTGTTGTCCCTCGTTATTATTGAGAGCAATGTAGGGTTTAGCATATGGGGTTTAGCCTCTATTCCAGTCTTTGTTGTTTCAGCAACATACTTTTGGGTCATTAGGAACTACTAGTGGCATGTGAACCATCATTTACCCACATAGTCTCACTGTGTCCTGAATTCAAACATCTTTTGATGAACAAATAGTATTTTTTTTATTTTTTTAAATATCCAGTAATATCATAGTATCACTATTTTTGTAATGCTATTGTTTCACACTACAATTGTATAGTTGCCAAATAATAATATTACAAATAAATATTAATGGTTGACCTGCTGCTTATACACATGAACACACGAATGATAAAATATTCTTTAATTGTTGTTAAATGTACTTTTATTAATCTCTGCCCTCATGCAGTACTTGAGTATTATTAGTCCTACAGTACCCTGCAACAAGACTAGGTGCATAGCCTTCATTGAAATAGCTGGTGTCAGCACTGTGAAACAGGGTGTTGACCATCTCTGAACATCTGTTTAAGCACAGGAAACCATCCTCACTACAGTTTCAGCTAATCACAGCCTGTTCCAGCTCCCCGATAGACAGCAGCTCAGACTGAGGGTCAGCTTGGGGGTCAAAAGAAGGGAACAGGTCCATATTGTCAGTTTGATTAGGACTCGTACTCTTTCACAAAACCCTGTCCCCAGCAGCCCCCTTGTCTCATCCCGGGCTCGGGTGGAATGCAGGGGAATCTGATGGCAGACAGGAAGTCCTTATTGTACTAGTGCAGAGATCCCGGAGCCAGACAGCATACGGGAGCGATGTCATCCCTGGCCGGGCCAGGCATATCTTTGTGCTTGCTCACCGCGTAACAAAGACGTAAATAAACACTGTTACCCCCACCGGTCTTTAACTGTCATTTCAATTAGGCAGGGTAGTGATCGAAAGCCACGGCCCGTGTTTTTCCCAGCCATGCCGTTACCTCTGACCCCTGCGGCTCGTGCCTGAGGTGATTTTCTTTATTAGTCTATGGGGTCAGTATTTAGCCCCATAGCCATCAGTAGCTGGCTTAAATCTGCAGAGTCAACACTCTGCCTTCCTGGCTGTTAGCTGCATTAGCACACTGAAGCCCCACAGCCCTCCCACTCCCACTCCCCAAACATCCTCCCTAAGGCCAGATAACATCTCTGTCCTGTGCATTCATGAGCCGGCCAAAAGCCCATGGTCTGAAGCTGGGGTTCTGCACATGTTGATGCAGAGAGGCTTTCTAGTAAGTCTATTCAATTTAAATATGTGACACTAGACAAAGGATTTAGCAACAGTAACAAGTTTAGAATTGTGAAAGATAAGAAAACCTTCTTGACAGGTTGTAATGAACGTATTGGCTGCTTAATACTGATCTAACTCGCTGTGGTTGCTGATTAATTGTCTTACCTTGAATTGTTTTTTGACATGCAAAAAAGTTATTAATAGAGAAAGGGCAAAAGCGTACCTAGTGGCTACAATCTCTCTCATAGTTTTTCTTTAAATAAATATATCAAGGTCTCCTTACACAAGCCATATAAAATTGGAGGTCTTGACTTTCCCAACGCGAAGAAGTTAACAGAGCTGTGACCAAATGATACATTTTCCAGGAAACCAAGCCTTTGGGATTGAAACAGTAAATGTTTTGTTACAGACAATAAATCATGACATTGTTTAATTAGCATCCTCCAAATTCTCATTCATTGTGGTGTGCCTCTGAGATGTTTCCCTCTTTGGCTTATACTCACATATTTCTCAAGATATTCCACCCATCAATTTTGCCACTGAGAGAGAGATAGAGGGAAACGGTAATTACACAGGAGGGAAATCTGGTGAGGAATAAAATGGGCCATTGTGATAATCCTCTCATGGGATTTACAACCCATATCAGATAAAAAAAAAAAACAGCCATTTTCTTATCTGGCTTCTTTCTCATTACACACATTTCTTTTTATACCATCCAGTAAAACGATGTACGTATAAACAACATCTGTCGCAGATACAGAGATGCAGTCTCACTCCACTGTCTTCCGTTCTCACAGAAACAGCCTAAAACACTGATCAAATACAGTTCCTCCCACTCTCCTCTAACCCTGGGCTTCACCTGAACCTAATCTCACAGGGCATCTCAGCTATACAAAACCCTGTCAACCTGAGTAAGACGATGCCTTGTTGGTGGTGGTCTCTAAAGACCAGCAGGGACAATGGATCAAATACAAACCGAGAGGCTTTGAACTATTGTTGTAACTCTCTTTGCCTCTGTTGCTCATGCCCACCATGACCTTCTGCTCCTCCTCTGCTCCTGATATATCGATTACCATCCGACTGAGTGAAAGTGCCTCATTCTAGAGCAGGAGGAAATTACTGATTTGCCTCTCTTGTTTACCTGTGACCTAGATAACGGTGTCTGCTCAATGAATACATGTACATATAACAGCCTTCATACTGGCTCGCTAGTGTTTGTAATCTGATAAGAACCTACTTGGAATTCCCCTTCATCCATCTGACTGCAGAGTTATACTGTAAAACAAATTCAGTTTGGAAACCATGGGTGTGTACTGTAGGTGTATCACATTCACTTCAGAGTAAGGCTGGGCAATTTATCAATATTATATCTTCAATTTGGGATGTTGTAATATGGTAAATGTTGTCTTTTCCTGGTTTTAAAGGCTGCATTACAGTAAAGTGATGTAATTTTCTGAACTGTTCTTGCCGTTCTATTATTTCCCTTTATGCACTTAGTCACTATGTCCACATTACTGATGATTATTTATGAAAAATCTCATTGTAAAGATATTTAGTGAAAGCACCAATAGTCAGCCCAACAATATTGCTGCATCGAGGTATTTGGTCTAGAATATCATGATATTTGATTTTCTCCATATCACCCACTACTTCAGAGGAAGAAGCAGGATTTGGGAATAACAGATGACATGAAACAGGATTACATGTAATCCAAATGATTACTATTTACAATGTAAAGAAAATCCTAAACATTGCTCATTCTTTGCATACATGCCTTTTGTAGTTTAATTGTCTTAGATATACTAAGTGTGCAGTATTTAACAATAACAGCCTCATAACTGCATGGTTGCAAGAAAAGTCATACAAATTTCTTTATGCATTTTTTTTTAAATAAGCCATGCACTGACAACTGTCGAAAGGAAAGGCTGGAGCCTATTTGTGTGTGGATATTGCAGAGCGGTGCCAGTTTTCATGAATAACACAATAAAACAGTCAAACAGCGTTACAGAAATCTTTCAGGTTTCCAAATGTTTGAAAAATGGGACTTTCTTTCGCAAGAGGAATCCTAAGGAATCTGATCCTTGGATATCAATCTCTGTCTGCGTGATAAAGACACTGATGACAGAGGAGTTGATCACTAGCCTAGGGTGGGGTCCATGCATATTTGTCTGCAGTTCTACAGTAAATGCTGCTGTCTCCACCCAAACTCAAACCACTCCACAGACTTGTCTCTCTTCCCGAGCTGTCGGCAGACATCAAGTCTAACATATAGTACACTCTGCGTTCACCTTCATTCCATCAAGCTTTTCCTCAAGACAGGACCACGAGGAGCCTCGTCTAATGAGAAAACAACATGTATGTAATCAGCTTGACAGAACGGGGCAATTCTGAAAAACCTCAGTAAAGCAATCACTGGCAGAGGCTGCTTATGATACAGGCTTGTCAGTTTCTGCCAGCTGGCACAGGCGCCCTGGCAAAACCATGCCTGGTGTTTAATGGATCATAAAGGTTTGCTGGGAGCCGCTTCACAGCTCGAGTTGATTTAGCAATGTAACACAAACCCATTAGTGCAGCGTTTCTGTGTAAGCAAGCATGGCATTCAGACTCCATGCACCATGCAGGCTCCGTGCAGCAAAACACAGACGTATAGCACTCGTAAATCATCAGGTCTGGGCAACTTGCACAAAAAGGCAGTTACACATTTCATCAAAAGAAATGATACAGCTTATCACATAATCACTGTAAAATTATTGGCATGCCCGAGGCAATTATTCTCAACTGCTTCATGTAAAATCGTAGGAGCAATTTCCTAACCATTCGGTCCACAAAAACGATCCATTAAATCCAAAAATGATGTTTGGAACTTATTATAAGGAGAAGTGCACTGCCTTTACCCCCTCTTTAGAAAACTGGCTGCATTGTTTTGCCTCCTATTTTCATAGCACTCTACGCATATCCAACGTTAACAATTCTGCATCTCAAGGCTGGATGTATCATTATTGTGAAAAAGAAGGTTCACTCTTACCTTAATACAAAAAGACCCAAGAGCATCATTATTCCAGGAGTGTGCAGTTAAACTGAAGACATTATTCAACCCACACTTTCTCTGTTTGAAGATAGGTGACACACTGTAGACAGTGCGTTGGCATGAGGACAAGCCTGGCTGGCTGACAGAAAGGGATTAAACAGTATTAAGAGTGTCCAGATGCCGGGCCACACGCACATCCGTTCAAACTAATACTTCGACATACTGACACACTGCAGTGCAGGATAAACAATGATCAAAACCATTATCATTATCTCATCACTCAGAACCAGTACCCATCATTCCACTGTTTCATATCAATATTTGCACACTGGATCTTCACAAGTCAAAACATTTAAATAAAGATAGTTAGATACTAGCTCTTGTAGCTAACAGTTGTGTCTCTGTTTTTACAAATACTTTTTATCATCTCGCTGTCTGCAGGTCTGTTGTTCAAAGCGGATTATAGTCGGCCTGATCCACCCTGTGTCACCAGCCCCCCCTCAGTGAAGGATATACATCTGGGTCATGAGATTTTGTGAGTACAGTATTTGTTTTTCAGATTTCTGCATCATGATCGCGGCTGTGGAATTATTAGAGTGTGGTTATAAGTTAATCAATGCAAAAAAAGGGACCAAAACAAAATTATTTTATTTTCCTTATAGCCCATTTAAATATATTTTTTATATCATCTACATTTCCTCTGAGGTCATTGTAGGAAGGCAGAGTTTATGAACCTGTAGTGTAGTTACAGAGGCCAGAAATTCCCCAGCCGCAGCTCTGGCTAGAGGGTGTTTAGAGAGTGCAACCAGGAGAGCTTTTGGTACGGCTCTGGGGGCCGGCCTTGCTCCCTGGACGGCCTCCCCTGGAAGTCTCCTGTGACCCCCTCAGTCTTTCCATAACTCTGCTGAGTGATTGCGGTGGTCAATTAACACTCTGTGAATTGCTCCCGGTGGAGAGAACGGTCACACTCGTAACAGCAAGAAACCAAAGTGGCGGGTTCACTCCGAGTTCTGCAATAATAACATAGTGGACCTGGTACAATGAAAAATGGGTTGAGGGCCCAAAACTATAATAGCAGCTATTGTGCTGGTGGTCACACAGTCACTCAAGTGCAATTATCAGGAAGGCCATTTCATTACATCCAATAGAGCCTCAATCATGTGTAAAATTTGCAGTTTAAATGGGCTCGCTATCATATCAATCATCAGCGGCTGCAGTGAAGGCTAATGGAGGTCCTTTCTTCCTGCTGACTCTTTTGGCTTAATTTAGCCTTTTTTTAATCAAGACAGGCCTTTGAGTGATTATTGTTGTGCTGAACCAGAGTGCTCACACCAATATGTTTCCTGAAGATTAGAAGAAGAAAAACAGAATTTGTTCTGCTGGAGGAAAGAAATCAGCCAAAATGCATTTGATGTTAAATGTGGCAGCGGACCTGCAAAGAACTTGTTTTTATTTTTTAGGTCCTGAGTTTGGACAACAACAGTGGTATGTCCTACTAAATACTCAAACAGCAAAATTAAGAACAACCTTTAGGCAATTTTGTTGAATTTAGAATATGAAGTAGTGTTTAGCCACATTGAAAACTACATAGCTACTATGGCAATGTCAGGTCCACCTTGACATTGAATGGATTGTCATATAATTTTGTACAAACATTCTTGGTTCCCGGATGATATATCCTAATGACTTGATCCCCTGAACTTTTATTTATGATGTTCACATTTGTTGCTTTAAGTAAAATGTTTGAGTTAAACTATTGGATAGATTGCCATGACATTTTGTGATCCCTAAACCTTAAATTTGGGGCTCAAAACAGGTCAACATTTTAATTTGTCTAACACCTAGTTTATGATAAGTACCAGCAAAAAAAACTTTTTATCAGCCTCTGCTGCACTTAGTGTTTAGTGCTAATTGGCAAGAGTCTACTACGATGACGACCATGGTAGACAGTACCTGCTAAACATCAGCATGTTAGCATTGTCATGGTGAGAATGTTAGCATGCTGACGTTAGCATTTAGCAAGTACAGCCTCGCAAGGCCACCAGCATAGCTGTAGACTCTTGGTTTTTTTTTATTATTATGAAATGCTCTTTTCTTGGTACGATTTGATCTCACACATGAGCAGAGATTTATAGTAACGAAGTAGAACTACTTCACTACTGTACTTAAGTACTAATAGGCTGTATCTGTACTCTACTGGAGTATTATTTTTTTCTCCTACTTCCACTTTTACTTGAGTACATATTTCCAATGAGTTTAATACTTTTACTCCGATACATTTTTCATGTGCTGCATTGTTACTCGTTACTGTTGTGAATTCCTCACGCTACGGAGACTGTGTAGGTAACCGTGTGTGTAGTTACGGCTACGTTAGTTACGGCTACGTAAGTTACGTAGAAATCCCCGATTGCCTCGTGTTTCTTTTCATTACGCCGGTTGCCTGTTCAGAAGTCAGAGACTATGTAAGTTTTAATATGTAACTATTTCTGAGTTGTTTCAGTCTGCAATGAGTACTGAGTGTTAACCGTTTTACCCTGTGATGTGAAGCTGCTAGTTTATCTGAATTTTGCTAGCTTGCTAACTTTCCACTACATCACACGTTACTAGCTAGTGTGTGATACGTTTTTTGGAGCTTTAATTGTTACTGTGCTGGAGAGGATGTTCATTTTACTTGCACAATTGTACATTTTATTTCAGTATCTGTTAATAAGTGATTAATAACCCACTGTTATAGCAGAGAATAGTAGTTATAACAGCTGTGACATTAATGTACCTTTTTTGGGTTAATTTCAGAAACTTCCTTCATATATCCAGCAATGTACAGCTTGTGACTGCCTGTAATGCACCATCTTACTACCAAGTAAAAAGTTGAACTCCACCTGGTGACTCGTGCTCTCTGATAGGAGCCCTGGAGCAGCTAATACACATTATCCAGCATTCACACGGTTAAAATCCCAACAGTTACAATTATCAAAATGTTTCAAATCATTCCTTGTTCTGCTGCTACAGCCAAAGGAATTGTGAGTGTCCTTTAGGCCAAACATTTGAAATAATATAAACAATATGACATTCAAACTTTTGACTGCTTTCTTTAATAACTACATAACACAATACTTGTACTTATACAATACAGTACTTGATTAGTACATTTTAAAATAAACTACTTGCAATACTTAACTACAAAAAATGTTGAATACTTTAGTACTTCCACTTAAGTGTGGTGCTTAAAGAGCACTTCAGCTTCTACTCAAGTCACTTTTTTGATAGAGCACTTGTACTTGTACTTTTCCTCAAGTCTGGGTCTCTAGTGTTCAGTCGGCCTTGCAATATATTAAGGATTAACAGGGAGACACAAGAAGATGTGACTGTATCGTTAGTACCGTGTACCTTTATTAAGCTTCCCCTTACCCCGTTACATGGGTTCCATACAAAGGTTCCTACCCAAGTATTTCAACTAACACTCCATCTAGTTCTTTATACATGTCTGCAGATGAGCATATAAAATGTAAGCATGCTTAAAAAAACTCTTTTTATATGGCGTGTCTTCTGATCACTTCTAAGAGCAAAAGTGTGTTGCTTCTATATGGCCACATCAAAAGGCAGGGTGAAAAGCCTGCCATAGTCTTCACTGCACTGCACTCTTATCCCTCTGTAACATGGGGCTGTTTGTCAGATCGAAAGTTACAATATTTTGAGACACACTTCCGCCCAATTCCAACGTCGGAAAGGTTTGGCGGAGAACTGTTTTCACATGCTGTTTGACAATCCGACAAGTACTTCATTTGAAGCATACTGAGGCCCTTGCGTGTCCCGTGCTCCTCTGTCCATCATGGCCCATATCAGACATGAATGGTGCCACTTTATGAATGCATACATGGGGAAGTGTCTTCAGCAGCTTCAGGATGCAGAGGAAGCCCCAAAGGGGAAGTGATGTAGTCGGCATAATCACACTGATGATTCACAGGCTGTAAAAGCACCCAAACTATTTCATCATCACTGGGAAATTAGCTTGTGGACATTTTTCTTTAAAAGTTTTTGCTGCCCCTTGTGATGAGTTTAATTAAAAGAAATCTCATTACTATGAACTCTCACAAGTATGAAACATTGCATGCATCTCAAAATTGTATATAAACTACAATTTAATGTTAAATTACTGTAGACTTGGCATTTTTTGTTTATTGTGCCAACAATACATTTCCAGGGGACACAAGTGTTAAACGAACATAATAAGCAACCTCCATTTTTAATTAAATGCACAGCTTTTGTCCCTCGGCTCCAAATGCTCATTACCCGACAATTACATCATCTGTGGTCACACTTAAGGGTGTGTGTTGATGTTTGAACACATTTACTTTGTTTATAGATGTTGTGACTTGGAGTGTGGAAAATAGGTGGTCAGTACCCCCACAAACCCCTTAATTTGCACTTTGTCGGCCTTGTTTTTTATGATGCTGCGAACAATTATGTATACAAGGAACATCCCATAAAAGACACTAATATAAACATTTTATGACTGCAGACAATCTTTTCCCCAGCACAAAGACATTATAAGAAGTAAACGCATGATGTCATCATCTATATTTTATCTCTGGAGTTAAGATATACACCCTGCAAGGTGCTTAGCAGGAAATCAATAGCAGACACTTGCTCTATCCCAACATGTAGTTCAGTGTTTTTCTGAACGGTCAAAGTCGGGTCCAGCTTTGCAGAACCCAGCTGTGGCTTTTGGTCCCTTGTAAAATGTTTTTATGTCTAGACATTGCACCAAAATAGAAACACTGAATGGATTTAGCTGAGAATCGACTCTGTCCTACCCAAAGGATCAGTGTACTTTCTCATGAGTGAGAATCCGTTCTGTTATTTAACCTCACAGTTGAATAGACCCTTCAGTTGGAATAGTAATGTTGATACAGCAATAAGGACGGGTGAGATAACATTGATATCTGATCCAGATTCGAAGGCTTTCACGGAACACTGAACTGAGGATATGTAATGGAGTAATGTTGCATTGTTAAATTCAAATATTTAAGCAAAGTAAAAGCTCACATAAACACAAAATAAAGACCTCATATTATTGTGTATAGTGATTAAAAAATTGCCTGTGTAAGCAAAGCATTGAGTCAGACGTAATGTCGCCACCATACCTTTTATGTTGACTTGGATGTACTTTTGTCAGATAAAGACCAATAGATGGAAGAAACATGATTAAGAAACAGGAGAAAGGAGCATTTGCTTCTTTTTTTGTATTGGTCCTTCAATAGTCTATTTCTTTTAACCGCTGACACTTTGTTCGCCCAAAATGCCTCTGGCTTTTGTTTTCTCACTCAAACTTTGGAGAAAATCCAATGTTCTAAATCAGTCTGCAATTTACATTTCCAGTGGACTGTTCCTTGCTTAAATTTATTTGAAAGGTGCTTGCCGAGGGAGCTTATGAGTCAGGGTTCAGGAATCCCCTCATTCACTGCTAATGCACAGTGACAAACAGCGAGGATGGATCGGGATCTCCAAACATTCTCCACAGGCTTCATAGAGCAATCAATTTATCACAGGCCTGGTAGAGTAGTGCCAAGTCTTTTAACTGCAACGCAAGACGCGGTCCATGCTGCTAACAGGGGGAGAGCATGAAGATTGATGGCCAGATGAAGCTCTATTATGACTAACCCCACTTGGTGGTTTTCAGACAGTGCCGCTGGGCTGCTCTAAGAGTGCCAGTGGTGCTGGTGGAGAAGCAGCAGCAGCATGACCCTGCCAGTAAGAGTGACAGGGAAGAGTGTCACAGCCACACACTGAGGATGTTTTTTGGAGTCTGAATGATCTGATCTGCATTGTGTTGATCTGCAGTCAACAGACAGTGGCCCAGCTCTGGAAGTGGTCCATGCTAACAAATACCAGCTTTAACTTTGGAGAACAGATAGTCTCCACTCTTATTCTGAGTAATGTCTGCCTTTCATTCATTTGGGCGGCGCATGAAAAGTTTTCAGACACCGGGGCCATGCCAGAGGTGACATCACACCATATTTTCTCCTCCTATGAGGCAGACTGCAGCAGGCTGTTAAGGAGGTTGACATGACAAAACCACCTCTGCTTACGAAACGTGTACGTGTCAACGCCCTTTTTACGCGTGCGGTGTGAGAGCATGTGTGCCAGATTGTGCGTACGGTTCCTTGTGCCAGATTGTACGCGTTTATGATCATGTGTGTTCGGCGTTTGATGATGCTGCAATGGGGTAGGGGAGCATTGCTTGAATAAAAAAAAGATTTATTGCATAACTGAGGCATTATTCTATTTTCTCTTAATTTTTTTTTAAAGAGGTAGAATAACTAATATTTCTGAGATCTACATCCAAGCAAGAGCTGTTGATGAATAGGGTTATTCCTGATGTGCTTGCAAATTCATTGTATGTTAGAGGATACAGTTTCCCGTATTGAAGATATGTTCTTGCCCCCTCTTAAGTTTACAGTAAATTTGTTTACTTGTGATTGTCTCACATGCAGCCTTAAAGCCTTGATAAAATTGAAAAGACAGATGTATACCTTGTTAAACTTTACATGTCTTGTGGCTGCTCAATTAATCTTGTTAGAAACAATGAGTGCACAGGTCTAGGCCATTAAAGAATACTATTACAGCCTTACCATTTTTGAAGGCCTTTGTACACCTATGTTTCCTTAACTCGCTGTAGGCAGTAATGGGGATTATACACTTTTATGTTCCACCCATTTAAAGCTTTCTTTTGCTTTAGCCACTCCGCAGTCATTTATATTTCAGCACTGACTGCACATAAAGATATGAGCCTTTGTGTCTGTGACAGATGGAATGTAACCAGGAATTAACCAAGCTTCAAATGGCCTAATACAGCTAAATAATTACCCACAATGATTACAGTTTGTTTAAGCACAAGATAGAAAATGCTCCAGAGGTCTCATGTTACAATACAGTTTTGCATCAAATGTTCTTGTTCAGATCATTACTTAAGATAGACTTGTGGTAGTCCCTGTGGCTGACATATTGAAACATAAAACAGGAATCACACCTACAGCTTCCCCCTTGCAATCAGGGCTTGTCTCTGTGGTCGTCATGGTGGTTGACTTTTAAGTTCATTGTTTTAAATTCCCCTCCTCACTGCACATGATTTAGTTATTAGACTGGGAAGGAGAGAGTGATGTAGGAAGAGAGAAGATGGGGAAGGAGGAGTATGTTTGCAAGATTTTTTCCCCTCAACTTAGCCTCTCTTCCTTGCCTTTCTGCTGCATTCCCTTGTCCTCACTCTGCAGTCTCTAACAGAAGAGGGCTTCAAGGAGAGGCTGGTCGAAGTCAGACAGGGATGGGCCTGAAAGAGCCGTATTGTGAGGTCACATTCTTCCCAATTGCAGGCAGGAGCCAAGTCAGTAGCTAGCGGAATTACCCCCATGAATCATGCCCATTGTGATGCCTACCCAGGATGAGAACATGGAAAGGAATTAGGTATGGCAGAGCCTTATCAGCTTCCCATTCGGCACCGGCCGCTCGCTCGGTACGAGCAGCCGGACAGCCTTTCCCATCCTTGCTCATGTAGAGTGTCCGCGAATGTGGAATTCCTCCACTGCCATGTGTTGTTACTTAAGGGTGTGCTGCAGCCAAGTTACTGCGCACTTTTCCATCCACGCCCGTCCTCCTGTCTGTGCACTTCCTTCCCTCCCATTTACCCAGAGATCTTTGTGGTAGGTCCTGGAGTTCAGGCAATATTAGGTTGCACCTCTTAAAACACGTTAGGCTTTGTGGTGAAAATTAAAGAATGGAAAAAAGATGAAATGTAACATTTTGCTTAGGGCTTTTTCACATTTAAGCAAAAGAGAGAAAAGATGAGACGGCTGGAAACACATTTATTTTTCATGTACAGTCCCATTTGTTTCCTTTTAACCAGCTCTCTGCAGAGTCCATGTTGAGTTATATGTCTTGGGTGGCATCTTTGGTTTTAAGATCAACCAGTTGTCTGCCCAGTAAAGTGGGAAAGACGTGAGCAACAAAATATATATATTTTTTAAAGATTATTTATTTTTTCCACAGATGAAGACATGAAATGGGAGAGAGAAGGGGAATGACATGCAGCAAAGGGCTGCAGGTCGGAGTCGAACCCGCAGCCGCTGCGTCGAGGAGTAAACCTCTACATATGTGCGCCTGCTCTACCAACTGAGCTATCCTGGCCACAGAAACAAAATATTTTTACAGCACAAATTTGGGGGATTTATTATATATCATTATTTCACATCAACTTTTCATTTGAATCCATTTAAAAGTAGCTGTTTGCAGCGACCATAAATCCCCCTTGACTGCTCTTTGTGTCTTGGGTTGAGAGACTCTTACACGATATGACAAATGAAGTGAATTTAATGGTGAACAAAGAAATGCGTTTGTCATTTTTGTCAAGGAGGATGAAACAGATAAACATTGAGAATGAAATGCTGTAATAGAAAACCCTCCACAGAGCAGTCATGCATTCTCACTTAAAAATAACCCTTTGGTGATTTGAATGAAAAGAGCCAGCAGAGAATAAATGAGTCTGCTGCATGATAAACTATGCCATGCAGCGATCGAGCCTAACATGACTTCAGCTAAAGGTTTTAGCCCTCCAGGACTTTGTGATGGATGGTAAACAATCCTGAACCATTCTGAAGCTTGTATGAATGAGGTAATAGCAGTGAGACAGGAAAATGGACTGTGCCAGGAAGTCTCATGTCAGCATTTTCAACTGTCCATGAGAACAAAAGAGAAAGAAAAAAAATGAATCTTGCCGGTTGAATCTAGCTATCCTCTTTCTGTTTGTTTGTGTGGTGGTGGTGGTAGTGGTGGTGGTGGTGTGTGTGTGTGTGTGTGTGTGTGTGTGTGTGTTTTTCCATCAACGGCAGGCAGGACAGGACAGGGTGTGGGCAGGAGTCACCCCCTCCACCCTCCTCCAGCCCCTCCTCACAGCCCTCTCTGCCTGGGAAGGGCACGCCGGGTGGGGCTGGCAAAGCTGTGAGGGCCCCCATACCTCATAAGGGCATGACACAAGCACTGACTGCATACATCCGGGGTGTGAAGTCTTTGTCATAACACAGCTCTCCACAAAAATAAAATAAACACATGAGAAAGGAGAGGGTGGGGAGATATAAGGACAGGGAGGGAGCCACTGGGAGCAGGTAGGAGGGAAAAAAGTGGAGAGATAAGTTGAGTAGGACAAAGACTGGGAGAGTTGGAGAAAGGTGGCGCATGAAACAAAGCGACAAAGCCCCCCCAAGTTGATTACTATTGAGTAAGCCCCGAGTCCATTAGCACAAATAACATCCAGGTGCTGCTGTGGCTATGGTGGCTTTTTTCACTGGGGTGTAAACGACCTGCTCCTTTTCATGCTCCAACACAGGAGGCCGGGAAACAGGCCAGACAAGCGCCATGTCTCCTTGGGCTATTCCTCTCTCCTTCTCCCCTCCATCACCTGGGTCCCACTGCTCCTTGAGACATGTTCTGTTCATCCGTCGCCTGTGACATCACCCGAAAACATTGTTGCTCTCTGATCTGTGTGTGTGTGTGTGTGTGTGTGTGTGTGTGTTTGTGTGTGTGTGTGTGTGTGTTGAATGTGGGTTACTTCTCTCCTTGGGTGAGACCACCCTTCATTAATCGTTACAATTCCCTTCTCACAACTGAGCCGGGGGCCCCTGAGCTCGCACTAAACATGCTTTCTTTTTCACTAGTTTAATGAGGAAGAGGAGAAAGAGAGGGAGAAAGAAAGTTTGGCAGAAAAAAGGTGGAGGGATTTTTCAAAACAGCCACAGAGGATTTATTTGACAGAGAGAGAAAGGAGAGAGAGGGAGAGTCAAGAGACATTCTGGATGTGGAGACAAATATGTGCGCATGGAACCACACCACACCCATGTTACCTCTCATTACCTCCAGATAAGCAGCAGTGCACCACAGCTGGCTGCTGTCTCTCAGTAATGGCCACTATAGTACAAATTAGTGGCTGTAGCCAAGCCCAGTCTCTTTGGCTACTAGGCCTGGACTCTGCATTCTCTGGTTCTGTTTCACAACTGAAACAGGCTTCAGTGTTTGTCATTACATCCCATTTAAGGCTGTTAGTCATTCAGGTCATAAAGTCCCCTCTATTCTTATTCTCAGAGTTGTGAAGTAAACATAACTGGATTACAGTAATCTGATTACAAAATATAGTAAGTGACAATAGCAATGTGACTGCTAAGACAAACACCAACACACACACACACACACACACACACACACACACACACACACACACACACACACACACACACACACACACACACACACACACACACACACACACACACACATCTAATATCAAATGCATATGGCAAAGGAAAGGACACAATAAGTGCCAAGGGTACAGTGCCGTTTACACAGGAATCTATATGTACGTATAGTATGTATAGAGATTTGGCTAGATTGTAATGTTTATTATTCCAACAACTATTTTATCAATCTTGTAAAATATAAATAATTTCTCAGTCTTAGTAGAAAAGTCAGTCTTTCCATCTCATGGATCTCTTCAATCATTTCCAGGTAATTATTTGTTTTACCATGGATGGATTATTCTGCACAGTACACGTTACGTGCAGTATACAATACATATTGTTGTAATGTATGTAGATCTTACATCTTGAAAATGTCCCTCTCAACACGGCATATGCATACTCTGTACCCATGCGTGTATACTCAGGTGACTGTACATTGTAAGGAGGTGCTCAATCACTCCCGCCTTCACCATTGCCCTCATGTCTCCAGTATTCCTTTCTGGGGTTGGTATTGTGCGTGTTAAAACAAGAAGTTCAATCCTTGCAGGTAATGATCCTGCGAGCCTCCTCTACTTCTCACCGCAATATTTGCACTGCTGGCTGCTGCTTTGTGTCCCCTATTTACCCCTGTTCCTCTCAGCAGTGCTTCACCTCTGGGTCACCCTTTGTTGTAAAACAGTTTGGGTTGTAGTACGAGCTTGGTGTCGTCCTGTGTCAACTCCCTATGAGGATGTCTGTGAAACATTCACTCAGCTGGGATACAAGCAGTTACGGGAGGCTGCATTGGGGACAAACCAGGCAGAAAATCCACTCATCCCTGGGGTGACCATTAGATATGGTATGTTGACATGATATGGGACTGGGTGGTGTTTGAGGTGAGGAGGCTTCGTCGTTTACAGTCTTGAGGATCTCAGCCTTAAAACACCATGACAAGTGAACAAAGCCAAAGCTCTGATCCTTAAGCTCCATAATGACTGGGTGCATGTCATCCATAGGGACTGATCTCATTTATGTTGCACTGTTAGGTCTGTGATCCTCATGCGCTCAAGTGCTCTCTATAGTAGTGCTGAATACAATATCAAGCATTGTTGAAGGAGTGTCTGGAATCTATCCAGCTTCATTATCGCTGCAATACAGATATGTGAAGGAGAATGTATCTAGATTTGTGAGTACACTGAGTGAAATGTGCGAGCATAGTTTGCACACAGGTGAACCTAAAGGTAAGTATGTGTGTGAATACATGCCACCTCTTCAGAGTTGTGAGTTTTTTTAGGGCATGTATCTCCTACTGCAAGCCTCCAAGAGGAAAAGTTGTTACAGCACTGAATAAATGTTATTTATGGCCACCTTGACAATTGCTAATACAGGAACTGTGCACACGGAAGCCAACTCCAAGTGCTTGGTATGAACATACCAAGAGGATAAATCCTAGTTCAAAAAGCTGATTAACATTACAGTGAAAGTATTTTTATGCAGAGATTGAGAGACATGGTTTGGACTATTTCAGGGAACTCTGAATGTTCACTTTGAACAGAAAGTTTGTGAATGAGTAGTGTGTTGAAAACATGCAGTAATGGAAAAAGCAGACATGAGGATGTTGCAATGTAGAAAGAAATACAGTATGCACAGTGGCAATCAAAGAAAAACTGTAAGGGTTTCAGTTAAAAATAAATGCATCAGTGTTGATGCCTGCCACCATGGCTTGAACCTAAATGCTCCCACTACCAGGTTGTGGCTAGTTCTGCCATAGTACTACCTATGATGCAACAAGACTAAATCCACTGATTCAGTGGAAATTTAAGCATGTAGTAACATTTCACAAATGATTGCATAACAACTTTTGCCAAAACCAAGAGTCACGGCCTGGCAATCACCCAAGGGATGGGACAGAATAACAAATAAACAATGATCATCATGTCATGTTAAAACTTTTTATTAAAGTGTTGCGTCATGTTTTCGGTGTTAAACTTCTCACGCAACATAAGTTGGAACCAAGTCATCCAAACCATATGACGACATACGCAGTTTGTTCCTACCTTCTAATACGACCCATACGAACATTCCATACATTAACAAACCTAGTGGTGACAGGAAATACGACCCACAGGAGCGTTTTCCATCCTTATATCTAAACCAGAGAACGTAGTAATTGCATTTTTAAACAAGTTGTTAATGTGTTAAAATGGTCGCAGTTTGGTTAGTTTTTGTGTTACTTACGTATGTGGGCGTTTTTGGGAGGGAGGACAGTCTTTAGTTGGAAGAGCCGAGAAGGGCGAGGTTGCTTTTACGTCACCAAATTTTGACATAGATTCATCTGCATAGCAAGTTGGACATGCGAAAGTAACACCTACGCAAGTGGATTTTTTGCTGTATAAGTTACTACGTCTTTGTGATAAACCCAAATCCCTTTTGACTCTTTTTGCCCCTTCTCTGCCCTGCTCTGATGCACTTTGGTCTACTGCAGTACTGTACACTTGTATTAACTCAATTTATTGTACTTTATTATGTTTGATTTGCACAGTAAAACACACAGTTCCCATGGCAATGGTGAAGCTCTACAGAGAAAGCCTTATTTGTTTGCACGATGGTTTCTTCACCCTTACTGGTTCACTGCCTTGGGTTGGACTCGTAAGTTTTGTGGATTTGATGAGCGAACAGCAAATGTTCACTGCGTTTTGGAAACGGTCCATTTCTGACCCAATACGCCACTCTACAGTGTGGGCTAAAATGCCATATTAAAAACAACATACTGTTGCTGGTGTGGCGGGGTCATTGGAGACATAATGAAAAAAGAAGTGTGTGACATTTTTGCGTTCATTGAGCGCATTCCATTTACTTTCCAAATTGCAAAATTCCCCAGCCTTCCCCAGCACATGGCAATGATAGGTACTGTAATATATTGATGCATGCTCTAAGTACCGAAGTACCACATAACCCATAATTAAAGCCATATGTGCCATGATGCACTGTATTTTTGAAAGAAAATGTAAGGCAAGGTATCAGATCTGACGCCCAAAGTTATGGTGCATTTCAATACTCCGCCAATAAAAATTAGAAATCCGATACAGGTGACCAGCAGATTCCCCAAGGGAAGTTGTTTTTTTTCATTACAGTGAAAGAAAATGCATCATCCTGTTTAACTGCTCTGAAGGAATACAACATCATTAGCTGGAAGTTCTCAACCAAACTACAGGCCATTTTTACAGTGGGACTGGCTGAATAAATCAGCTCTCTTGGAGTTCTCAAACTAAGTAGGTTTTACTTGGTCTCTTTGATCTCTGCAGAGCACCTGCATCCGATGTCTCAGGGAAAATCCTTTAAAAGTCAGAGGCATGTTTATGTGGCTGCCACAGAGACCTGCTTTCTCATCACTTTATTATCAAGTCTTTTAACTGTCTGTAAGAAGCCAGACTGAAGCTCCTGAGCAGTACCGAAGCATGAGCATGAGGAAATACCTAAAGACATAATAATCATTAAATGATTAAACCAGGAAAGCGGGCACTGAGTCATCTCATGTGTATTCAGTGTAAGTGCTACAACTCTCAGGAGGCACCTGTGTTCCATCAGCATGCCATTAGAGTCTAAAAAGATCACGTCCAGGATCCTGCTAACATCCTGTTTCTTTGTGTGTGTGTGTGTGTGTGTGTGTGTGTTTGTGTGTGTGTGTGTGTGTGTGTACTGTATATGTGTCGAGGAGTATGTTGGGGTGAGGTGGGGGTACTAGACTAAGTTGTTTTGTTTTAATCAGTTTCGCCTGTAATCACACTACTCAGAGTTGGCAGGCAATGAGACTGGAGATGGGCCTGATGCGGGTAAAATGACTTCCTGTCTCTCTCTCTCGCTCTCGCTCTCCCTCTCCCTCTCCCTCTCTCACTCTCCCCGGACTGACTCATAGCTGGGGAGCGGCCGTGCGTGTGAGTGTGAAGACGAGGGGAAGTGAGCTCACTGGTGGGCCGACCTGGCCCTCTTGGGGCCAAATCACTGCCCGCTAATTAACCACAGAGTGGCCCCTTCCCAACAGGACCCAGCAGGGACTCTGCTCACCACTGCCACTGAGCTAGCGGTGTCAGCGGTCACTTTGTGCAACTTTGCAGTACTTTCTTGAATTCACTGCATGAACGTGTGGAAGACAACACTGTGCACAAGTGTTGATCCTCTCACTAATAAAAATGGACCTACCTAAATGTAGCATGCATCCCTGTTCCACACTTTGAGTGACATCAGTTGTTTTCTTTGAGCTTTGACCTCAATGATCTGGCTGTGGTGCTGGGGCCATGTTGCCCATGTTGCCATGACAGTGTGTACCTTGTGTTGTGTAATGTGTTCCAGATGGATAGGTAACGCCAAACATACTACATTACACCAGCGTCTGTTAGAATAATCTCCTACCACCTCTAAAATGCTTTCCTTGGATGCAGAAAGGAAGTGATGATCACGATTTACAACAATCTGCTTTGATTTCTGAAAATCTAGACCACCACCTTGTCTTGGCTGGCTGTGACTTAGAAACTGGCGAGATGGAAGTCTGTGGCTTGAAGCTAATACGCTGAAGAGCAGCCAAGCCCACCCACACCTGACAATCCAGGGTAATATCCAATAAAAAAGGGAGGCATTAAGTGAACAGCAATTTGCTTTTTTTGAATTTTACTCCCTCTTGAAAAGTCAGGATAACTATTTAATAACTCATTGCAGAGTTTGAGAGCTATTTTTACTCTAACAATAGTAAACAATGTATGGCGGTCTGACTCACAAAGGAAAAGCAAAAATGCTGATCAACAGATAGTTTCCAGGAGAATCAATCCAACAAGGACGCAGGATGATTAATGTGGTCAAGTAAATAATCATTCTTCTAGGGGTGGAACAAGACCTTGAATAAATGTTTACCAGCATTACAGCAGTGCCATTACTGTACACAAAAGGCACAGGATATTTCTGCTTAGTTTTTGGACTTTTTAGTAAATACAGGTGATTTAAAAATGTGTTTTGTTACAGGGAATAATGCTCACTAAGCATGCTTCTCCAACGAGTGTCTTTTGTTGTTTTTTTCAAATGGGGAAAGTCAAAGTATGGGATGCAGCAACCAATCTCTGTCTGTCTGAAGTAAAGACTCAAAACTCTGCAGCAAAATATAAATTCTCCTAAAGAAGGCGGATGTCTGTTTAGTTAGATAAATGTGAGATCTTTTGGGTTTCTCATTGCTGAGAGTTTCTTTTTCATTTTGGACCACACATGAAGTAAATTGATATGCAGACAGTGTCATAGGAGAATTATAAGACTGACATATAAATATTGATACATGTTTTAATAAAGAAAAATTAAATAGACATGAAATCTATACTAATGTCACTATAATCTGTTTGGAGCTCCCTCTCTGCACTTTAAAATAGAATAATTGTGTAACAATACAGCTTGAGTAATAACTAATATTGAGAGCCATATGACAACCATTGACGGGAAGCACATTAAAGCTTTGCATCATAGGATGTGTCACCAGTTGAGCAATTGGCATGGCACTTTGTTGATGTAATATGGCAGTCATTATCTTCCACAGTACCATCCAAAAGAGGAATACCCTCCACACCACACCAGCTCTAGTAACATTCATCATTGCCCTGAGTGGCCCTCATTATGAGAGCAATAAAGTGACCTGGCTGACTAATCATACAGATATTGCATTTTCTTTTCATTGTCAAATTCAGTTGTTGGCCAGAGGATTAATTCCATTTTTGGCCTGTGCTGCATTGACTACCACTTTCTGAATAAAAGAGCAAAGAGACTTTAATTGCCAAGAAAAATAAATGTACAGGAATTTGTCTTGGCACTATTGTATTCCATCTGTAGAGGCAGAAGGACAATATACCGAGTTTAACAGAACATACTGACAGACATACAGTAGAACAAGGACAGCAGGACCTCACATACTGTGTGCGGGGATATGGAAGACATACTATGGACACCATCCTCTACATAGTTTTACATATAGTGCTTAAAAAAAATAACACTTTTTAGAATAAACTGCCTGCACTTAAGATTGTTTTTAATTTGTAGGATTCTTTGAATGCAGATGGCATGACCTCCTTCCATGTGTGTAGCTTTCAAATCCCCCTGCAATGGAAAACATTGCATACATTGTTTTCTTTAACATAAAGAAGCTATGCCTGTGCCATATGGATACATTTCTATTTTGTAAACCATAACTACTCCTCTCATCTTTGTGTTTTAAACAATTTCATACTAAAATGTTCTGTTTTGCTGAAGTGCAAAGATGGTGTGTGTGTGTGTGTGTGTGTGTGTGTGTGTGTGTGTGTGTGTGTGTGTGTGTGTGTGTGTGTGTGTGTGTGTGTGTGTGTGTGTGTGTGTGTGTGTGTGTGTGTGCGTGCGTGTGCATGTGTGTGTGCTGGTGCTGGTGCATGTATTCTGCCATACAGGGTGTTGATGGATATGCTGTGCCACTTTGAGCAATGCCATTATTGCATAGGTGTGTGATAATATAGCTAGTCTTCTATATCCAGAGGGCAGGGGTGGGATTACTCTTAGAAGCATCCGGAACATACCTTTCTGTTGTGATTGGGCTGAGTTTAAACTGCTAAGGCTACAAACATAAATGTGGACCACATATGAATTAATGCAAACTACAACCATATGAAGCTGATGGCAGACAAATGAAAGAAAGAGAAAATAGACAATGACTGCAAGGTCTATTGTAATTAGAAGCAGTGGGCTTGCTGGAAATACCCTACTTCATTGATGAGATTGATTTTGTCTCTGTCTGCACACACACATATAAGTACGCACTTATGCATGTGCAAATGTACATGCACGCGCTTGTATGTGCATGCACAGAGCTCTGGAGGATTTACTTTTCCTGGCATGACTAACATACTAATACTTTTATACACTGAAGTGAAAAAAAAGCTTGTAGTCAGGCTCTTCTGCCAATAGCTGTTGCAATACTTCTCTCATGCAGAGAGAAAATTTGGGGTTGGGAATATGAATCCACAGTGTTATCCACAGATATACACTAAGTAGGCAAGCCAGACACTTTTCTGCAAAACCACCTCTGCATTTCTGGTCCTATTTACTGAGGAGCTTTAAGTGTTTAACTTTAAACTTTTTTTTAAATAAGGGGCCATACTGCTTGGATTAATTGAAATTGCAATTCAGTTATGTCTCTTCTGTGAATACTTTGAAAACCTGTGCTCAGTTAGAACATGCAAACTTACTGTAATTTATTTTGTAACATACATTGCGGAGAAATTCCCTTACTGAGATAAGGAAAGGTAGGAGTATGGGAATGCAGAGCAGGGGTTGTAAGGAAAGCATGTTTCTGAGGGAGAGCACAGCCTTGATTTGCCTTCAGAAAATAATAAACCAAGCCATTTTTGTAAAGGACACTCTCAGGTTTGTACATACAGCTAAGCTTTCAGTCTGCTTTCAATATTGTTTCACAGCAGCTGGCAAGCTACAACACACACCTGGGTAAACACACTATGCTCTAGCTCTTGTCCTGTTCGCTCTCTGTCTTTCTGTGAAGGGGCCTTCGTTTGTCTTCATTCTGCATTCTGCTCACAGGGCTCAGCTGCGACCGCAGATCAATCTCACCAACACTGTCCATTTAGACACCAGGGGGAGGACGCCGTGTCCAAAGGCCCACCCAAAATCCTTTCAAATCCTCCTCATGCAGATCAGGCAGGACTCACAGCAGTGTGCATTACCTCAGAAGGCTGACATAGCCCAGCCCCTCCGCTCTGGACTGGTTGGCTCGTTTACAACCAGAACTTTGATTGTATCAGCTCTGGTGATGTCAGCCTGCTCTGCTGCTAACAGCGTTCTGCCACTCTCTTCCAATTCTCCCTCTCACTCTGTATGTCAATCCTGCCAGTAGATTAATCCATGGCTCCCCACCACACACTCATCACTCTCCCAACAACAGGCACAAATTCATACTGCCAAGAGCAGGATATAGGCTATTAATGTCACACCTGACTAGCATTTACATTGTGCGAGCTGCTCTCAGCCACTCCAACATTACTATTTGGATCAGCAATTCATTTCACAGTATTGAAAAAGCCTGCTCCTGCGCTGACCTTCACTCAATTGCAGCATGGGCCTCCAGATGCTGGTGACTTAACCCCTCGCCTGTAAAACAAGAGTAAGAAAAATACCCTGGTTATGATGACTATATTGGTGGCCTCGTTCTCCCAGGGAGCAGAGGCTTGGCTGAGGCTCTGTGCGACTACAGAGGGCCAGTGGGTATTAGTGGTTGCTGTAAAGTTTTTTGGGAGTAATTTAGGTTGGTATCAGACCAATACGCCTCCGCTGACCCTTCCCTCTGTGTCGTACCCCTTGCGGTCCCCCCTGCTGTCCCCCCTCAGACTAGGGAACTCCATGTTAGGGGTTTGTAGATCTCACCGTTATTTATTTATGAGTGTTTAAATGCCACAGCACCCTGGCAAGGACTTTAATGGAGGTGAGACACTCCCATGTCGCACAACTCCCCTCAGTAAAGTTTTACAGCGTCCCACCGCACTCTCCAGAGAGGCCAGGGGAAAATGACGCCATACCCTAGAAAAATACTCTGTACTCATGCCTGGTCTGACACTCTGGAGCAGTAGAGTCGGGGGCTGTGAGGTATTTTCAAACTGTGAAAGTGTGGTTTTTGGTATTGCTTTTCTTTCAAACAACTCCAAATGTTACTGTCATCAAATATCACACTTTAAAAGCAGAAATAAGCTGCTAAAAGACAGTCAAAACAAAGGATTGCGCCACATTTGATAGCAATTATCACAACATAACGTCCCTCATGTAATGAAGACCTCTTGACTTGTTTTAATCAGCCCACAAGCCAGTCGTATCTGTCAGGCTTCACCACCACTGTGGCTAATGGATCCATACTTTATCACATTGATTCTCCCTGTAAAACCAGCCCCCCTGTCAACCCACCCACCTTTCCTCCTTCCTTCATATGGCCTTGATGGGATCCAGACTCTGTGTGGAAGCATATTAAAGTGGCCCAACAGTGTCAGCAGGAGAGCTAAATGGAAGGTAGTGAAATCTTTTGAACCTCTGTTACATTATAACAGTTCTAAACACATCCAGCTGGGTCCAAAGTTTAGGGAGGACATAAAAGCACCATTGCATGTTACCTTGGAGGATGATAATAGCCGAGCACCACTAAAACTACTAAGACAGTCCACAATCAAAGGGCCCAGAGGAAGGACTCCCTGCACTTCTTACTGGCTGCTAATGGCCTGTGTGTGTCAGAGACAACCTATCTGACAGTCGTTATATCTCCTATAACACACACTCCATGCGTTGTAAAGACAGGGAACTTTTTCGGTGTTAGTGATTAAACTCCATTAACTTTGGGTCAATTAAAATACAAAAGACTTAGAAGAACAGTAATTACCCTGTACCAGCCTGGTAGGTCACCCTTTAAGCGAGTTACAGCGCACTGATCTTGATGGGAGGCTGCTCATATCGTGACTTCATGGCTGCCAGACTTGTTTTATAGGAGTTGGACTGCTGACATTGACAATATTGCTTATTCTGTCTATATTATAGAGATGAGCTGGTCAGACATAGCAGAGCGAGGCCAGACAGCATACAGCATGTGTGTTCCTTGAGCTATGTGTCGGCTGTGGGCTTCTCTGTGGCGTTTCAACCACACACGATAAATATGAGCTTGTGGCGAGGCCGTGGTGCCCCAGGAATGCTCACATGTGGTGGAGCGGCTCTCACCACCATTGACAAGAGAGTTAAGATGGCTTTTGGTCATCAAGATTCCTAGTGGGGAGAGCTACATAGGAGGCCATTTAAATTCAAGACCGTGGTTGCAGATGCCAGTTTCCTTTCTGGCTCAAGTCTCTTACTAAAGCGTGTTATTTGTTTACTCTGTGACGAAGCAACCAATCACACTATTGTTTACTGGCTGACTGATCTCGGTCAGCTCCAGAAATGCACTTAATCACCAGTTAGCAGCATCTGAAACAAACATGGAATGGCATGATCAACAGCAATATTTCCTTATCATGTGTAATTCTATGAATGTCTTTCAATATTTATTTATACAACTCAGAAATGCTCTCACAGCTAGTTTGGCCTGAAATGCAGCATTTGGCCAAAAATAATTAACAAGTAAGAAGTTTAGGAATCTGTGCAAGATGCCAAACAAAATATGAGCCACGATAAGATCTTAGCTTTAAGGACATTCAGCAATAAGACGTTTAAACCTAGAACCAGCCAACACACCCATAGGCACAATATGCCCACTAGCTATCTGCGCACACTCCTCAGTAGTTTGTTGTCCTCTGGGATTTGGATGTAACTAGAAAGGAAACAACCTGTCCCTCCTAAGCATAACAGACTTTTACCTCCTCAAACTTACCTACTTCATAAAACTGGCCGAGTCAGACGAAACAAACCATATCTGCATGTGTAAATTGATGCACAGCAGAAACAGTTTTATAGCAGCCTCCCTACCAAAAAGGAAAACACTTGGCTTGATTGATGTAGCAGTGATTGGGCTGTCTGTTATTTTAATATCAATACTCTAGCGAGATAGAGCCAAAGTAATTTGTTACCCTCAGCAATTGTGCCAAAATATTTCTATGGATCTATTATTCATACTGTAAATGGACATTCTCGAAATGATGCCTGTTCCTTAAATAGCTCTTTGAAACAGAGCTGATTAAAGGCTGGCATAAATTATACACCAGAACGAATTTGAAAATTGTTTCACAAGCATCAACAAAAAAACAATTACCAAAGGGATTTAATTTGGGTCAATTATGCAGTGGTCAGGCTATTATATTTATTTTCTACCAAACATCACTAGCTATAGGAAAAAGTCAGTGTAAATCATGGGACTATGAAATGCGCTCCTTCCACACATCCGTCATCGGAGACCAATCTGTTGTCTCCCATAACTTTATGGCTGACAAGGGTCATTCGCCTGAGGCCCTGACGGAGACTATATCCCCTCTCTGGACAGATGCAGTGGCATAAGGGGGGCCCGGATACCCCCTCTCCTCCTGCTGACCTCTCCCTCTCTTCCAGAGTCTGAGAAAGGGTCCCAAGGTTGAGAAGGTCCTGGGGACTGGACACATTGCGGCATTAATTACACACTCAGTTACCATTGAGCCTAATGTTTGCCCCCCCACAACCGCCCCCTGGGGTTAACTCCTTCCTGACAAGCAGGGAAAGTAATGGGGCCTCTGTGGCTCGTTTGCCTGCAGTCAGCCAAGACAGCTCCTCCATGTCCTCTTCCGCAGCCCTGTTCTCGCCGACTGACAGCACCTAAATGCTTCAGTCCTGCGTCGCTTTGCACGGAGATCACACACACACAGGGGGGAGGAGACGGAGATAATGGGAGGTGTGAGGCGGTGGGTTACAGGCGGGACACTTCATACCATCAAAGGCTTTTTTGCTGGTCGTCTTGTGCAAACAAAGAGGCTTTTTTGGAGCGTTATCAATCAGAGGCTTCTCCTGCTGACATCCTCACTGCGCCTGTGACTGTGACACAGAAAGGAGAAAGAGAGTGTGCATCGACAGGATATCCCCCCTGGTTAACAGTAAACTAAACACAGTAGAAAGAGAGAGAAGGACGTGTACCTTTGTCACAGGCTCAAGGTGAGATGCTCGCAGATGTTCTTCGATGTATTAGTTCCTGAACTTTAGCAGGGCTGGTGTTCTTCTCCAAAGCGCTGCTGGCTACAAGTATAATCACAAGTGTCTCTGCCTATTGCTGAAGTATTCTGATTTCTGTTGACAGGGGCTGTAGTCGGTAATCTGATAGGAGAGTACTTACAATATCAAGGCTTGTGTTTCGTTTGATTAATTCATAGCCTACAGGGTCTGTGAGATAGAGGGAGAGCTCAGCATGAGATCATGACCCTGGAATTCTAAACAATAACCATCTGTGGTGAACCGTGTTGAGCTCGATCTGACTATCGCTTTTCCTCTCTCACTTCCTTTTTCTCTTCCTCCCTTGCAAGATAACATGTTAAAACACACCCACACATGGAACACACCTGCAACAGACATTTTGCATATACAACCAACCAAGTACCACAAATATGTCACGACATGCACACTGTTAAAAAAAAGGATACTTTTGGGCCTGAGTTATAACACCTGAGTTAAAACAGAGCCTCTGTAAAAAAAGAAGAAGAAGAAGAAGAAGAAGAAAAAAAAACTCCTATGTACACAACCCACTGCCTGAGTCAACTTACTAGCAAAGTTGAGAACAAAAATGTTCCTGATTCACTTTCCCTTTTAGAGTATCATGTAATTTAACAGTTACTTAAATATAATCAACTTGGCAACAGTGCTTTACACTACAAGCTGTTAGTGTTAACAGCAAAGAAAATAATCCCTGTTACATGTTGGATTTAATGAATTAGTCCACTGCTCTGTGCTGGAAAAAACGCTGCTGTGTTCTACATGCTTGAATCTGACATTTTAAAAGAGGGATGTTCTGAATTAAAAGCTTTAAGAATTTTCTTTTCTGTACTCCACAAAAAAGAAAACAACATGCCTGTAAATGTCAGAGCTCTTCTAGCATCTCCTTCAATGTTGAGAAGAAGTGACGTGGTTTGTTCTCTTTCAGCTGGTTGCCACAGGGCCGAGAAGTGATAGATGAAGTGTTACTTTGTGGACTATTTTTAACTTTTCCAAACCAATGTTCAGACATCCCATCTGGACAGGGTTAGGGGCAAGGCAGCGCAAGTTCTTTGCCATTAGTTACAGTAACAGACACCGTGAGCTCTCTTCAGAGGTCAGAAAACAAACATTTGACTTGTTTATGTGCCATGGCATGGCTGAGATGATGAGTACAGCCTGGTTAACAGTTTGCAAGAGGTGATGCGTGAGTGTTTAATAAGCTTGGACAAAGTTGTGTTACATGTAGAGGATGGTTTCAAAAACTTCAAAGCCCTTCCTGGTTACTAAAAATATACTTAAGCTTCCACAAAGCTAAATTGCCTGTTAGATTATCAAGTGAGGACATACCATATATGTGTTTATGTTCAGGAAAACTAGTAGGCCCTGCTGTAAAGGACAACGGTATTCACAGGATAAATCCAGCATGTTTCTCCATTTAACAGTACGACATTTAAATAATTCTCTTCGCCAACATAGTAGACCGAAGACATGGGCTGGTCGATGACATGGTATCACAGAGTCAGTGACGTTTGTTAAACTGTATCGAGCTGTGGTGTATCCTTGCAAACTGGGCCTTTAAGTCAGATATATTAAAAGTTATACATCGTGCAGGATAATGTCAATCTGTGATAGGGGCACATTGGATTATTTGGAAAGACAGGTCTACATGAAGCAGGTAGCCCTTGTTTATTTTCTCAATATGAACATACACATAGAGGCTCAGTAGAGTTGGATAATGCCAATTTTAGAATGTGCTATTGTGCGTGAAAGGCCTTTTTTACATAGTAAGAATGACTCGTTGGAATTAAGGAACTTGTTTTCTTTCTCTTTAAATAGCCTTGAGTAGGCCCAAGTCCCATACTTATTATTTTACAAAAGCAAGATTTTCTATGCTTCTTTATATCTCTAAATGTGGCTGTCATATGCACACTTATCAACTATTGTGGTCAGTGGGTTTTGTAAACACTCTAAGTAGTATGTAAAATGTAATTTTTCCATGTATAAAGAAAATATACATTATTAATTATAATTTTTTCAAATAAACCTTGGTTTTCAGAGACTGAATGTGCAGCATAATATTTGACAAATGAAATTGGATTAAATGAGTTTTTAGGTGTCTTCTTCTCTCCCAGCCACCTCCCAGCCAGATTTCTAAAATGACATGACCTACAAGCAGCCTCCAAAGGCTTTGCTTTGCCCTTTGACTGAACAGGATGAATGAGCTTTGAAGGATGGCCTTCACGGAGAAGGACTGTCTTGCTATCAGTTAGGAATCTCGTAATGTTTATGTTTTGAGGGGTGTGTCAGGATGAGTGTTCGACTGAGATTCTTTGAGAAAAAGGGAGGTACACCCTGCCTTACGGCTCGAGTTGAATGTCAAGTGTAGATACGCTGCACAACAATGAAGCGGCAACACCGTCTCTAATGAAAAATGTTCTCCTGTCTGCAGCTGGAGCACAAGTGGCCCCACAGAGCTGCTCTAAATATTTCCATTCTGTTTTTCCCCCAGACTTACCACAAGGTCCACAAATAGGCCTACATTGCACAGAATGAATTTTATCAGCAGAGGACTCTCACTTCATACCACTATTTTTGACTTTATAGTGAGAAAGGGTGTTCCCTTGATTATGGTTATACAGCGAACAATAACTGGAGTTAAGTTTCCCTCTGTGCCCTGTGAGCCTCAAATAGCGTGTCCACCACAGAGAGACCATTAGGTTTTCAATTACACTCTCAAAGTGGTCCCCGATCGTTCCCCCTGTCACAGGTTGTGGGATGTAAGTGGAGGGGCAAAACCTGGTGTTCCATTTAAGAAATATGTGGGAAACACTGACTCCGAGCCATATTTGTTTGGAATGTTTTGTGGTTACAGATGTAACTTCTACTGTGCCAGCGTCACTCCGCAGGAACAATGTCTCTGCTCCGCTTCTAACCACTAATTACAGCATCAGAAGTGGGACTAAACACATAGCATAACCAAAGAATACAGTCATTATACTGCATTTCACACATTATATTGTAAATATAGAACTGTGCAAAAAGTGCAAAGACTGATGCTAATTTTCACAATGTTTACAAGTTAAAAGTTGTCCAATAATCTCACCTGAACTGGATCTTAAACACTTTCCCTGTCAGTTTCTGTCACCTTGCGGTTGGCATTTGCCCGGGTGGCCCCATTTTGCTTTGGGGGGTCTTGGGGTACACTTAATTATAAATTCCCACCCACCTTCTCTCGCTCTCTCTACACTCATCTGTATTACATGTGTTATTTAGGGGGGGCAGCGAGCCACCAAGGTAGAACACAAACCTCCCTCTTAAGGAGCTTTGTGTTCAAGAGAACGAGAGAAAAAGAGTTAGACTCCGAGAAAAAGACATAGAGTGAGCGCATTGTGTCTGGACTCCAAAACCAGAGAACCACGGTGCTTCACCAGAGGACTCTAAGGGGAAGCCCACACAGCAGGAACAACAGTACAGTACAGCGTGATGGGAAAACATCCACAGATTGATTTTCATCAGTTATAACAGAAACCCAGAGAAAAAAAGAAAAACACTGACTTGCATATTGTGCTTAAATCTGTTTGGCTTCCTTTGCGATATGTCATGTGTAAAGCTACATCCTGTGGTTCTGCCTGGTGGTCAGGCAGAGTGTCTGCGGGGGCCCCGAGTCCCTCACCAGGACTTGGCAGCAAACTTCACTTTGAGCAAGCAAAGGTCAGCGGACAGAGAAGAGATCATCCCTTTGGCTGAGATATCATTTCCACACAGCTCAAAGCCTTGATCTACTTTTAACAACATTAGAGAATTCATGAAGCCTTGATGTGCCATGAAGGATCATACACTCAGGAACGACCATCTACTGTATGCACATTGTATAATCTGCAGTACAGGTCTTCTTTTATCAACCAAAAATGAGGCTGAGTTTACATTTAATTATCTTGCATCATCTTGGCTTAAAGCGTAACTCTCGCCAAAATGCAACCATGGGTCTTTTTGTGAATGTAACAGAGTCAAACTTTCGTTTAAAAGCATATTTAGGACAGAATCGCAACTTTTAAGATTTTCCGTATTTTCATTTTTTGGTCAAATGGCCTTTTGAATGGGAGTGCTAGGGGCACTTTTATGCTAGCCTCAAAATAGCTATTTTTAAAACACTAAGAAGGCTCGACACAACATGAAACTTTGCTCGAAGTATCACCGGGCGTTCTTTTAACCAAAGATATAGTATGTGTTCAGGAATAACCCTACTAATCAAGCATCTTCAGAAACTGACCCCTTAAATGGCAACAGTGCCCTTTGACCCCTTCCATCCTTCCTCACAGGAACACCGTTCTAGACACACGCAGAAACACACACTCCTTAACCTCATTAGCAGTTAGGATTCATTAGAAAATGGAAATTTAATTAGTGGTTTCAGTTTGTCATCGGGTAGCATTTCCTCCGTTTTAGCAAAAAGAAATGGTAATGCTGTTGTGGCCGTCCTCCACACCCTTCTATCATTTGTCTTAACCAAACCCGCCCAGAAATAAAAAATTACTTAAATGCAAGGGGATTTTAAATTTTATTTTTCCTCCTTTTTCTCTTATACTCTCTACTTCTTTTTTTTGCAAGTGGAAAAGCAGCACGCTTTGTGGAATTCCGTCGCCCACGCACTCTGTCAGGACACTTGATTCCAATTAGATATTTTTCTTTGCTTTCTTGTTCTAGCCTGTCTGGGCCTCCTGCTTTTATCCCTCCCTCTGCCCTCCCCACTAACTCCCTCACTGCTGAACTCTCCCCTCCTCTCTTCCATTTTCTCGCTCGTGTCCTCATTCTCTCAGTCTCTATCACAATATGTAGTTTTGTGAACCACAGTACCCTGCTTTGCTTTCATGTATTCCCTCATACACAGATTTCTCACAGTCCCACATCCTGTGACAGATTTTAAACTTTGACACTGTGACATACAACACATCAGGTCTGTAAAACACTGTGGCAGAACTGTTACACTGTTAAACTGTTAAAACCCTACAGTTTCTATAATTATAAAGTAGGGATTTGCAGACCACCTTTGTTTTACTCCTAGGCAGTGAATATTTATTAACCTATGGATCTATTTGATTACAGTGTGAGGTCAGCTCCGTGCTGTGAAGGTCCTCCCACACGTTCACTAATGATAGCCTAGGCATGGAGTGCATACAATACATTACCCAGAGTGCAGTAGCCACATGTAATTCTTCATCCAAATTACTGTAATTAAAACATTCCACAATCCTTTATATGTTATTCCACCCTTCATGTGCTGTTGTTGCTTGTCTTGGCTCTCTTTTAAATCAACAAATCAAACATTAGTCTTACGGTTGAAGTGATTCGCATTCAGCATTTGGAAATCCTTGCAGCGTCTAGCGACATTAATAGTTCTGCTGACTCATACAGACTAGACACAGCCTTATGGCACAGCTTTAATACAGGAACGAAACATCCCTCTGTGTTATTATTAGCTTAAGAAAGAAAGTCAGTAACTTTTCTGCACAGACGAGAGAATTAGCACGCTGAAAGGCTGTCGTTGCTAGTCCAGTTCTCTTCTGTTGCGTGCCACAGACAGATGATTTGAAGTGCATCTCTTCAGCCTTGATTGTTTCCAAGCAGGGGGTTCCTCTGCAGCGTCCAGCCCATCAGTTCACAACTGAGGCCTCGAGTTTCTGCTCTGTGTTGTGTGGAAGTTTCCAAGGGCCAAGCTATTTTATGTGTCAGCCACATTTATCATGTAGTTGTACAACTCTGGAAATTCTGTTACAATTTGCAATTTCATGGCTAACCACAGTAATAGAATAATAAGAATAGTATAATAAGAGTATATTTGATATTTTTATATCATTAGAGCATGGAGACGCAAAGCTTGCAATTGAATTTGTTATTGCGCTGGAAAGGTTGTGTTTCTTATTATGCAATTGCTTGATGGTAGGCTAAATGAATTTCTATTGGAAAAGCTGAGCTTCACAGTCACCTCTGGTCGCCCACCTTCAATTAGTCGTGATTCTGGATGGGATTATGTTACTGATGGGCCAGCTGAGTCAGTGAGCTCTAATTAAGACTGATACTCAGGGGACAGATTAGTTCTGAGAATGCATGAGGGGGGAGGTATATGCATGCTTGTTTATCCTTCACCTTCAGTTGAACATACAGACTGCAGAATAGCTGGCGTTAGGCAATAACAGATATGTTCGGCTGTAGGTACTATGCACCGCCTTCAGCAAAGAAAACTTCTTACTGCTCTCTCAGGGCCAAACCATTCATCACATGGAAAAGAGGGATGGATGAAAACATACCCCCTGGTCAAGGAGAGAATACATTCAGTAAGTCAAAAAATCATCAGATTGCATCTAAACCCAAAACACATCCACCTCATCCGGAAGATATTATCTAAAGTCGTGCATGAGCTGGATGTAAATAGCAGATGGACCTGCAGATGTACCTCTATTATGTGCTTTCCAGATGACAAGATTTACCCACAGATTCAAAACTCTCAATTGCACTGTAAAGCAACCTGTGTTCAATGAAATTACTATTGTAAGATGGCAGGCAAAATTATATCAAACAAATTCATTTTGACTAAAGATAGTAGGAAAACTACTAAAAGTCTGTGGCCAGATTTAAGTTAAAAACATGCAAGGCAGAATTTTGCAGAGGAAAAAAAACTACAGTTATGTTCTATGCAGTATTCAAGGCCTTTTGCTTTCAACTTGCGAAAGAGAAAAAGAAATTCATAACAAACTAAAACTAGGAATAATTAAATATTGTCTTCTACTATTAAAATATAAATGTTCTCCTGCAGCCCTTTATGCAAATAACTGAAGCTAATAAGGAAATAAGAATGTTTCCAAGGCCCTCTAAGAAGTCTTTCGGGATTTCGGAAGTGCCAGAAGGTTGGAATTTGACTATCACTGTATATCATTTAATCTAAATGAGGAGCTTGTGCCTTTAGCCAACCATTAGTTTAAAATTAAACTCTTACCCCAAGAATCTTGTCTGGATGCACAGAGAAAATGTTCTACTGACACACGTGTCATCAGAGAAAGTTTGGACCACACAGAATAATCCTTCATGGCTCTTCAAGGACGGAGCTATGCAGGCATGGAAGATCTACAACTGGAAGGGAAGGCTAGCCTTGCATCTTGCCTTTTAAAAAGCACTCGCTCTCCTTGAGTGTCTCCAGAGTGGGACAGATGCAACAAGGCAAGGCAACCTCTTGAAGGGGTCAAGGAAAAAAAACACAGGGACGCTTGGGGGGGGTGGGTAGGAGGGCCGTTGACCTTACTGGAGGTACCTATCATTCACTGAAGATGTTGGCACCTGAGCAGACATACACACACATGTATAAATCCCCAAACATGCACAAAGAAATCACCCATACACACACTTGTCTATCGTCTTTGACAGGAGGTCTCAGGAGACCCTTGAGAGGAAGCAAGGCCACTCTCATCCCTACCACTGACTCTGCGGGGCACAGAGAAACCCTTGCATGTCTGCATTTCATAAGATAACCAGATTGAAAAGCCGTCAAAAGACAAGTGTGCTCTGTCAAGGGCTGAGGGGCGTTTTTATGTCTCCCTGTTGCTGTCTGACAGAGATGCGGAAGGTCGGCTCTGAAGGAGTGCTTGTTCATGGCTATTACAGTCGCTGGTACAGTGATGGAGCCCTTCGACTCGACAATGCCCTCATTATCCATCTCTCTCTGTCTCTGCCTTTACTGATGTGCGCCAGGCACTCTGTCTTGATACCCAACACACACTGTCAGCGTGTTATGGCCCGACTCAAGTGACTGTATAAATTCAGATTATTGAAGAATTATTCTGGTCTGTCTGGCAATTAAATACGCTCATGTGTGGCTTGCCAGGGCAGCCAGCCAAGCTCTCATCGGCACCAGTCCCAGTCTGATCTAATTCTACCAAGCGCCTCCCTTTGTCTGTGGTAATGCACTTTTATCAGAAGGGAATGTGTCTCATAGGATTGAAATATCTCTTTCCAGTCACACTTCCTGAAACCTTCAGTACAAGAGCAAAGGCATGGAGGATCTCTTTTGGTCTGCGTTAAAATCCAAACAAGATGAGTCTGTCTCATAGTCATCTGAAGTTTGTGTGATTGTGTGATTTATTTCATTGTTATTTAATACTCATAGTGGCCTATTCCCCTGAGAGATAAAACGCTATGTTCTCCGTCTTGACTCCTCTGTTTCAGAACTGGATAGTGTAATGAGCGGCTGGCGGTGGATAAAACACAGTACAAATCCATTAAAGGGCCAAGTGGTATATTCTGACATGGTGCAGGTTACCTCTGGTCTCTGGGTGTGTAGAAGATACATGTTTATTTTGGAGTTGAGTGACAGTGAACACTATCGCGAAGGCCCTGACTTCAGAGACAAGAGACATCACGTCAGAGCTCTCTTCGCCACAGTGGGAGCTACTAACGAAAGCTTGCCTCCACACAACATGCTCGTAATGCACACACACTCTCACAGCATCACCTTCAGAGGAGACCCACCACCCTGCAGTAGAGCCTGGCACCTCGCCAGCCAAGAGGGAAGAGGGGGTTTTAAGTGCAGAGCCTGGCCTGGCATCATCCAAAACGCAGAGACCACTTAAAACACATTTCTGCAGCTATTTAACACAGCAGCTTAACACAGCTCAATAGCTGAGGTCTTCCAAGCTCTGAGAGCAGTCCAACTAATTGGGGTTGGGGTGCAGAAGCCTGATATGGTGTGGGGGACTGTGGAATTAAGCTATTACCTTAACCACAGGAAGTAGATGAAATATGATTCCTACTAATTCCATCAAACCTCCTGTTGAGCCATGTGTTCCTGAACAGGTCTTTTTTCTTATCTCTTATCTCATACTTAACGTTTCTAGACACCAGTTATCATTGTCATCTCATTACTAGTCTATATCCTTGACGTTCCGCTTCTGGAATTGCTCTTTTGCCGCCGGAAAATCCGCCGGATTTCACTCATTTAGGCCGGATATTCGTTGCCCTGGGCTTCCTTTGTGTTGGCATTTTAAACTCCGGTCGATTTATGAGGACTATGGGTAACCTTTTCTCAGATCTCTGCAGGGTAATTCCAGACAGCTAGCTAGACTATCTGTCCAATCTGAGTTTTCTGTTGCATGACTAAAACAACTTTTAAACGTACACATTGTCCACCAACAAACAAAACAAGTTCCTTCCGAGCCTATTTTGCAGCGGCACCACGGTTTTCTTTGGTGCTTAGCACCGCCCAAGATGATTGTGATTGGTTAATAGAAATGCCAATAAACCACAGCACTTTTTCCTCCCATCCCCGAATGCTATGTGGAGTAGCCAGACCCTCCTCCAGTGCACTTTGGAGGAAGGCCTGCCAAGAATCATCAGATGAGGAAAAATTGCCAGACAACAGTGGGACACATAAAGAGACTTACAATCAGTACAAACTATGATTACACAACCAGAAGCCGTCCCTCTGGTACATGATGTTCTCATCTTTAAAATTGCAGATGCAAGCAATCTGAATGACAGCCTAAAACTTGACATGACAAGTAGAAGCTTGTCACATTTGGATCCATGTGTACTCACCTTGCGGCAACATACATTGACACACGTATGGATAAAAAGCATGATTCACAAGCTTTAATAGGAGTCCTTTCTTGACACATGATATTCAGTGTTGCTTTGTCAAAATGATGAAAGGTTTTTTTTATGCCATTCATTCCACAATGACAATGTAGATGATGACGGTACTTTATGAAACCACAAACAGGTACCTCAGGTAGGCTATGAAGATATTGTTTCTTATTGAAAAAGTAAGAGTCTACTGCCACGCTAGCAGTAGGTATAATGTTTACTATGGTCACCATGCTGACATTTGCATATTAATAGGGCTGTATCGTAGCCTGGTTGACACCAGACCCTTCTCAGTTGTAACTGAGCAGGGTTCATCTGGGCAAGGTTCATTCACAACGCATTTCCAAAGAGGCGTCACCAACGGACGCTGCTCAAATGCCTCTGGGCGCAATTGGATAGTTCTTCAACCAATCAGACCAACGATCCGGGTGACGTAGCAGCGATAGCGGCATCAACGGGCCGTCATGTTTAATGTAAACAAAAAGCTGCTTGCTGTCGCTGCGCTATTGTCATTGTGTAACGCACGCCTAAACGTTTGTGATTGGTACCTCTATTTGGAAAAATTGGAAAGGGGCTTGAACTTGGCCAGACGGACTTGCAGAGCAAATCTTAAATTTGCCACAAGTTCGTCAGGGTTTTCCCAGGCTAGCTGTAACATATAATTTGAAGCTTCATTCATTCATTGGCTGAGGACATTGGTTGTTTGTTTTTTGGGCGATTTTTATCATTTTATTTTGCTAATTTAATGTTCTGCCTCCGAAGAACGAGCTGTGCATTGTTTCTGTTGAGTTTGACTGAAGTGAGTTTTATGACGAGTTAACAAAGCAATTAAGCTGCTCTTGGTTCAGAGAGATACTTGAATTTAGAAGGTGCTGGGTTGTATTTTTCTGTGACTAAAAAACAAAAGTGTCAACCTCATGGAAGCGTTAGACTGTAAAAAGTAAGGATCACCAAACTCATCAGTATTTATCCACTGGAGAGACTACGGATGTTGATGTTGTACAAAGTTTAATGGCAATCCATCCAATAGTTGCTGAGGTATTTCTGTCTGGACCAACATTGCCACCCTTAGAGCCATGCCACTAGTCAAACATAAGGTTTTAAATACTCTGATGTTGGACGATGTTTTAGGTTCAGATTGGTTGCTTTTGATGTGAAGAACATTTTAGGTTTAACATCTATAGAGCTATTACTTTTGACCAGAAAATTTCCTCAAAGACCAAATCATTCCTCTGCACTGTTTTTGTACAGAAAAAACTTAACACACCAATGCTCCATTTCTCTTAGGGACACTTTGAATAAAACTGAATTAGTCACGCCTAGATGAGCCAAAGAAATGTTTTTATTCCTCCGCAGATGCATGTAGACTTCAGAGTAAGTTTTTCTAACGTACACAAAGTTACAGCATGTTGAGATTACGAGGGATTGTGATTATAAATGAAAGTGTACAGCACAGGCTTCAAATAGAACATTCTAGTAAAACACCTCTATGAACACTGTTGTTTTACTTCTTTATTTTTTTTTTTAACATTCTCTTTATTAAATTTTTTCTACATTGGCACACATACATACACACACACACATATACAAAAAAAAATACAGTGTGCAAAAATATTCTTATTTGTAAACAATTCACATTTTAACACAAGTAATAATATACAAAGAAAAATATGAATAAAAGAAAGAGAGAAAAAAAAAAGTAAAGTTGGTAGTAGTAGTGGGGTTAAGGTTCAATTATTGCTGTCTTATTAAAATAATTTATAAAGGGCTTCCATACTGCATAGAAATGATCAGTCCTACTCTTTAAGGAAAATCTAATCTTTTCAAGTTGAAGGTGGTGCATAACATCTCTAATCAGGGCAGAGCAGCTTGGTGGATTTTTTTGTTTCCAGTTGAGCAAAATCAGTCTACGTGCTAAGAGTGTGACAGCTCCAAGTACCATACACTGTTTTTTAGACAACTTAACATTGTCACTATTGACACCAAAAATAGCCATAATTGGGTCCGGGTCCAGTGGTTTTCCCAACACCTCTGACAGTAATTGAAAAACTGAAATCCAATCATTACGAATATTGGGACACTTCCAGAACATATGTCCTAGCAATGCTGGCGTTTGACTGCATCTATCGCATAATGGGTCCACAGAGGAGAACATCTTGGATAGCTTTAATTTAGACAAAAAATGAAGTCTATGTAAGATCTTAAATTGTATTAAACCGTGTCTAATACATAAAGAAGAAGAGTGAACCCGTTATTGTGCTTCTTCCCATTGCCAGTCTGCAATATCTAATTCAAGGTCTTCCTGCCATACTGCTCTTACATGCTCCAGTGAAACATCACCTTCCAACTGTGATAATTTATTATATATGATGGATATTCCTCCTTTGATAAATGGATTCTGTAAAAACAGTGTGTCCATCTGAGAGGTTGATGGTTTATTAGGGAATGATGAAAAATTCTTTTGAACAAAGCTGCGAGCTTGTAGATATTTAAAAAAATGTGAGCTAGGTAGATCGAATATCTGCTGTAACTGCTGAAATGTTGGAAAGCATTTATTAATAAACAAATTTTGGAAGGAACGTATCCCTTTTTTGAACCAGGTCTTAAATATTGGATCAATTTTGGAAGGGAGAAAAGAATGATTCGCAGTTAATGGAGTTAAGATAGAGCACTCCTGCCATTTAAAATGCCTTCTTATCTGGTTCCAAATTTTGAGTGAGTTGGAAACCACTGGATTACTCAGTCAAGCTGGACGGGGGGTAGACAAGGCTGAATAAATTATAGCTGGCCAAGAGGAAGGTGAGCATGACTTATTTTCCATATCGCACCACTCTATCGACCCCTCCTGTATGCAAAATGAGAGAGCTCTTATATTACATGCCCAGTAATACAGCTGAAAATGAGGCAGGGCCATCCCACCCTTCGGTTTAGTCCTCTGTAGATACATCTTCTTGATTCTTGATTATAGAATATTTTCTTTAAAAGGGTAGAAAAACATTTAGTTATGGTGATTCCTAGATATTTAAAAGAGTTTACTATTTTAAACGGGAAAGAGGAAAGTGTTTCAAATTGGGCCTTAGGGTTGATTGGAAATATAACACTTTTAGAAAAATTAATCTTGTATCCTGAGATTTTCCCAAATTTATCTAAAATTGACATTATGGTTGGCACTGATTGTGAGGGGTTGGAGATGTAAACTAACAGGTCATCAGCATATAAGGATACTTTGTGTTCTTTTCCCTCTCTCCTTATTCCACTATAGGCTGTAGATGCACATAGAGAAATTGCTAAGGGTTCTATTGCTAAAGCGAATAGCAGGGATAAAAGAGGGCAACCCTGTCTTGTCGAACGGCTTAATTGAAAATAACTAGAGTTATTATTGTTTGTTTGTATAGAAGCTTGGGGGTGAGCATATAACAATTTAATAAATGAAATAAAATTGGGACCAAAACCAAATTTTCCCAGAGTAGCGAAGAGGTAATCCCACTCAAACCTGTAAAAGGCCTTCTCGGCATCCATAGAAATAAGTACCTCGGGCTGAGTGGGATTGGTGTTTGATGTGTAAATGATATTTAATAGCCTTCTAATGTTAAAAAATAAGAGGCGATTTCTGATAAATCCTCTTTGATCCGTGGAGATCACCGATGGAAGAACCTTTTCTAGTGGCCAAAATTTTGGCCAGTATTTTGTTATCAACATCAAGAAGACTGATAGGTCTATAAGAACCAGGGTCTAAAGGGTCTTTATCTATCTTATGTATTAAAGAAACGTTTGCCTGATAAAATGTCGGCGGTAAATAATCATCATTATAAACCTCTAGAAGCAATGGTGAGATTTGATCTCTAAAGGATTTATAAAATTCAGTAGTAAAGCCGTCAGGGCCTGGGGACTTTGAACATTGCATTTTGGACATCGCATGATTTATTTCATTAATAGTTATTGGCTGTTCCAAGACATTCTTGTCTTCCGTATTCAAGGACGGGACGTTAAGTGATTCAAAAAACTGCTCTATACACGATGGGTCGTTAACAGATTCTGAGGAATATAATTTGACATAAAATTGTTTAAAAATATTGTTTATTTCTTGTGGGTCAGATGTAGTTTGTCCCGTCTCGTTCCCATTTTCAGTCTTGATGCTGCCGTCTCTTTAATTTGCCGAGCAAGGAGTTTACCTGCTCTCTCTCCATGTTCATAATATGTGGCTTTTGCCCGCATTAAACGATCAGTAGTTTCTGAGGTGGAGAGTAATTGAAATTCTGACTGGAGAGAGAGTCTTTTCTTGTACAGTTCTGGTGAGGGAGAGACTGCATACCCCTGATCTAATTCTAAAATTTGGTCTGTTAATTTCTTTTTTTGTTCTTTACATTGTTTCCTAATCGAGACACTGTGAGAGATAATTTGTCCACGCATATATGCTTTAAATGCTTCCCAAATTGTGGATTTGGAAACGTCTGTCGTATTATTTGTCTCTAAATACAATCCTATTCAGCTTCGGTTTGTTCTACAAATGTCTTATCTGCCAATAAACTATTATCAAATCTCCATTTAAAAGTGTCATATTTAGTTTCAAATAATATTTGAAGAACTAAGGGGCTGTGGTCCGATAATACCATTGCCTCATAATCACAATGTAAAACGGCTGGCAAAAGTTTATAATCTATTAAAAAATAGTCTATTCTAGAATAGGAGTGATGGACCGGTGAGAAAAATGAATATTTTCGTTGGTTTGGGAAGGTAAATCTCCACGGGTCTATTATTTTAAGGCTTTTCATAAACGTTTGTAGCAGTTTGGCTGATTTAGGTAGGGGTACCGTTCTATTTGAAGATCTATCCAACAATGGGTCCAATACGAGGTTAAAGTCACCCCCCATTATCAGTTGATGAGTATCTAGATTAGGCAAAATGTTCAAAATAGATTAAATAAATTGTTCATCATCTATATTAGGAGCATATATATTAACTAACAATATTGGTGTGTTGTAGAGCTTTCCTGCTACTATAATATAACGTCCACTGGAATCAGAAATAACTTTTGTTGCAGTAAACTGTATGTTTTTCTTTATGAGTATTGCTGCACCTCTAGACATAAAAAGTTAAAATTTGAATGAAAGATTTGTTCTACCCACTTTCCATTTAATCGGCCCTGATCCTGGTTTCTTATGTGTCTCTTGTAGAAACGCAATATCTGTCCCTAATCTCCCCAAATGAGCAAGTACATTACCCCTTTTTATAGCTCCATTAAGCCCTTTACAATTCCATGAGACAAACTGAACTGAATTTTTCTTAACAGCATTTACTTTCATTCTAGCCATAATCGATCATTCAAAAAGTACTGTAAAGAACGGATTTTTAGAAGTAATATAAAAAAAATAAAAAAAAAAAAAAAAAGACAGAAAAAAAATAAAAAAGTGCCAATTCGTTTTCCTAAACAACATCAAACAACTTGAACAATAGCTCCATTTACCTTTCCTTAACTGAGAGTTACAAAAAAAGGACAGAGCAAGTTTAGAAGTCCCTTTTTGCTCATCGTATGGTACAAACAAAAAAGTTAGCAAACGACCTGACTTTCCATTTAGCTCCTTTCTACAATAATAATATACAAAAAGCTCTACATAGACTATTTACATTCTTTTGTTTTTTATCTTTAACATGGTAGGTGATTAAGTTACATTTCCTTTCCCGATGAACTTGACTAATATACTTAGAGTCCAGAAATGAGTTTAAAAGTATAAACGCCTTACGTGCGTGCTGAAAATGATAACAGACATCAGCTTATCATTTATTCTAGACTTACTGTTCGGCCTTCAGGTTTGAATCTTCTTCCCAATAAATCTCGGGGGTGTTCAAACGTGTACCTGATTCCGTCCAAGGTGATTGCTAGCTGGGCTGGGTAGAACAAACTGTAGTTTATCCCGGCGGCTCGCAGCTTGGCTTTCACTGGATTGAATGCGGCACACAGTTTGGCAACTTCTGGGCTCACGTCGGGGAAAATATGCACAGGGGATTCTTTGTAGTAGAGACGTTCTTTATTTCTAGACAGCTTCAGGATTTTTTCCTTGTCAGAGAAGTAATGAAAACGAGCAATTATTGCTCGGGGCCTCTCTCCCTGCTTCGGTATTGGTGCGAGAGTCCTGTGCGCGCGATCTACTGTCATACTGGAATCTCCCAAGTCATCACCTCCGAATATCTCCAACAGCAGGTCCTTGATGAATCGATTCGGATTTCCCGCCTCCAATCCCTCTGGGACACCAACGAATCTTAAATTCTGTCTCCGGCTACGATTCTCCAAATCCATACACTTTTCATGCATTTTCTTGTGTTCTTTGGACATGACTTCGTGGGATTGCTCTAGTGCCGTCACCCTTTCCATCGTGTCATTTAGCACTTTTCCCATCTCTGTGGTTTCGTTTGTCGAGTTGGCCTGTGCTTTATGCAGGGCGGCAAGCTCGGGAAAGATTTCTTCTCGGAGAGCACGCAGGTCTTCTTTCATCTCTTCTCAATTCTTTTGCACCTCCTGATGAAGGTTTTCAATTTGAGATTTAATATCCTTAATTACAGCCTCTCGGTGCGTATGCAGTTCCGTTCTGAGAGCACGCAGTGAAATTGGAGAATCGTCATCTTGCGTTTGTTCGTCCATTTTCTTTTCACCGCTTTCTGTCTTCGTATTACGGATTGTCGGTGTAACTTTTTTGCATGAGCTCGGTTTCATGTCGAAAGGTTTGTAACAACAATTCTTTGACAAAAAAATTGTAACTTTTTCCACACGATTGACTATAGTATATTGAGCAATAATCATGTATTTATTCGAGGAGCTCCCTTTTTCTGCTACTCACTCCATGCGGGCGGAAGCGGAAGGCCTTACTTCTTTATAAAACATATGGTCTCACTTTGCAGTTAATTATTAGAGAGTGTTACATGTAGTGTCATGTCCGACAATTAAGTCACATGAGGACACACAGAAAGTACAGTACATAATCTCTGTCTTGTTAGGGTACCAATCAAATGATCTGGGTACACCACTGGGTAATAATTGTCATCTGTGATTACTTACATGAACTCATAGTCAGTTTATGAATGAATTTTTCAGGGGAAAGCATAAGAAGGATTCAACCTTGATGTTTGAATAAAAGGAGTAACTGAGGTCACTATCTTGAAGAAAAAAAAGAGAGAAAGTCCCTCTGGTAAATCTGACAGAGGTGGTTATCATGAGGAGGATAGATAACACATGGGAGCATGTGGAAAGAATCACAATCACAGACTCAAACACACGCAAACGCAGCCACACAAACTTCCTGTAGCAAACACTTCTTCCACACACTTATACACATGCAAGATGAAATTCATCCCATCTAAACACCCATATACACTAGCACTTTTATATCCTGTTTTACCTCACAACTCGCCTCTAACACAAACAAACGCTTGACTGTTTCTGTAAGATGACTTGTTACATACTGTATGGTCATTTGTGCACACACACACACACACACACACACACACACACACACACACACACACACACAGGCCTCCTTTCGTCCTGCACTGGAGCATGGACAGGCCAAAGCTCACTTTTCAAGAGGGGATGCTTTGAGTTCCAGAGGGGTGCACATGAAAGAGCAGCAGAATATAAAGGAGTGCCCAAGGATACACTGCAGCGCTCAATGTGAGGACAATTTAGCTCTGATGGAAAACCCGGATCAAAGGCCTGGCCTCCATAATTGCACATTCCCCAACAAACACTGTGCCATTTGAAGAGTGGGCCAGACCTCTGGACTCCTGAGACCTGTTCCTGTGCACCGACACAGGCAGCCCCATACTTTCACCTTGCTATGTTCTCTATCTCAATGTCTCACTAAAAGATTAGAGAAATGCTTTCATTCCAAAAGTGCTCATGATTTCTCTGTGAATGTCAAGATACTGCCCGAGGCTGAGCCAAACGGCCCTCAAATCTTCTTCTCTCTTTTGTTTATCAAGTCGTGTTTATCGCCATGGTGAGTCATTGTTCAAAAGGACAACACTCATATTTACAGACTTATCAGATGCACCTTACTCGTCTTATAACCTCTTTGCTTTGTCATAAGGTGAACTTTAGGTTGCCATGTTCTAGCATCACCAACAAGGACACCTAAGTGATTTGGTTACATAAGCAGCTCACAAATTAATGACTGCACCCCTCTGCTAAGACTCCAAAACAAGTTCCTGCTTTCCTGACTAATTCTAATGATATTAGGATGATCTGTTTAAACACGTGGGTTCATCTTTATGAGAGAATCCGTTGTGTGGAAGATATAGCTCTCTGTGTACTTGCCTGTCAGAGACGATGAGACGGGAAAAAAAATGAAACTAAAGGTTTCTTATTCCCTTGAGTCCCGCCAACAGGTTTATTTTCTCCTGCATGCAGGTTCAGCCACCAGAATGCAGTTTCAGAGCGTGTATATCTAGTTTGGATATCTTCACTGTGCTGCAGGTGGGAGACCTCTGGGTATTGTGGAATGTCTTGGCTCTGCTGCGAAGGAAACCAACAATAAAATAAACTGTCTCTTAGAGTTGTAAGTATTACAAGTGTATATGGCATGGGTAATCTTCAAGTAAAACTGACCTATGCTTCTGTGTTTGCATGTCGAAAACTTACACGACCACACTTTGTTTTGTGTGTTAAATATTTTTCTTGTAGTCCAGTTGCATTTTTATCACCACAACTCATAAACTGAATGACCTCAGTGTTGTGTGTCCTCTTGTTGTTCTATTACTGTAGGATGCATGTAGTGAACTGGCTTCCTTTTTGCTCTGTCTCCATCCATTACAATACCATACAAAATGTTATGATGTCTGCACTAAATCTCTCCTAACTCTGCACAGGCAGCAGCAGAAAACCAACATGGTTGAGCAGACACTGACAGTTCTGTCCATGAGAGCCTGTGAGTGCTTACTCCAGGACTTCTGATGGTGTTATGTTGCGTCTAGACTTTAATAAGTGGTTGTGTTTTCCTGAAAGCACACCCCAAATATCCCCAGAAAGTCCTATGGCGATGCTTTGGTAATAAAATACTATATGCATGTGTTGTTGAGCCGGACTCAAATAAACATGTTCCTAATAGACCCGAGTGTGGCAAACCCTACAGAAAGTGCCTTGTCATCAGAAATATCACTGTGTGTGTGTGTATATGTGTGTGTGTGTGTGTGTGTGTTAATACATCCTTGCACATGCTTTGAAAAGGTTTTTATGAAGTAGACGCCGCATATGGGAATACTACAATGTAGACAACATGAAGAACGTGACATTTTTGAAGTCATCGTGGGAGCATGGGGCTTCAAAAACAAACTTGCAAATATTATTGATCAACTGAAGTTCTACCTCTGATCTGTTGTTTCGTATTGCTTTAAAGTGAGACAAAACTTTTGAAAGAAGAACTGACCTGTTCTTTGAGATGAAACATTGGAATCATAAGTAATAAAACACACCCTTGTTCTATTCAATTCATTCTGGTGCTGCTACATTCTTACTTGGTCTGGTTTGACCTAGGGGGTAAGCTTCAAATCTCCTATGGAGCCATTTTGATGCTACAAAGCGATCACCTCCCGTTAGCATTCCATTGACTGCCATTCATTTTGACGTCACTTTGACAGCGAATAACTTTACATCTGAAGCGTTTAAAGACTGTATTTGTCCATTGTTTATTTCTAAAGAAACATGACAATGTCTAAAAGGCTCCATTACCTTGTACCCAGAGGTGTCAAAAGTATTCACATTCATTACTCAAGTAGAAGTACAGATACTAGGGTTTGAAAAGACTTTTGTAGAAGTTGAAGTATCAACTCAAGCTTTTTACTTAAGTAAAAGTGTAAAAGTACTGGTTTCAAAACTACTTAAAGTATAAAAGTAAAAGTAATGTAAGGCAGAGATCTTCAACCAGGGGTCCTCAGAGTCATTGCAGGGGGGCCTCCAAATTATTGTACATTTTTGAGTCTTTAAAAAAAATAAAAATAAAATGCCTTAACATAATTCCAACATATTATTAGCAAATATAAATTCCCACTGATTATATGCTTACTGGCCTATAGGTAAGGTAGTCACTAAGATATCAGCCCACAGATACAGTTAATCCTAGATTTACTATGCCACATACAGTATGTCACATACGGTATGTAACATTAAAATATGATTTGTAAAATCATGCCAACAATTAATATTTTAATAGCTTATGAAAAAAGGTATGTAAGAAGGCTTTAGGTTACCCTAACAGTTATTGTAGGCCCAGTTTAATATGCAACATAATTTCATACAATATGTTGGGGGTCCCTGCTACATCTCACTTTAAGTTAAGGGGTCCTTGGCTTAAAAAACGTTCATGACCCCTGATGTAAGGGGGGGAAATGCCATTAAGGACAACAGCTTAACTCTAAAACGCGGGGACAAAATCATATGACTATAATAATGTTACAGTATATTAAAATCATACCTGCAAACTCAGAAGGGCTGAAAAAAGGTGACACGTAGGCTACATCTTTTCTGTGTTTTTCAGACAACGGCAGCTACAGTCTGGTGTCAGACTCCTCTCCAGTGAAATATAGACACACTTTTACACCGTTTAGCTCTCAGCATTTTATCATGTTTACTCCATCTTCTAGCTAACGCTAGGCTAACCTGCTTCCAACTGTAGTGTTGACTAGCGTCCCGTGCGGCGATGTTCAGTTCCCTCTAATGTCCGTTTTGAGCATCGCGCGGCACCTAAGGCACCGAAATCCGTGTTGCTATTCGGTCCGGTAGATAACGGTCGTTAAGGCACCGGTGGCGTATTAGCACCGGGTCTGTGCAGGTGTTATGGATCGCGTACAAACCAATAGGGTGTCGGAATAGCTATGTTTATACTTCTCATCCAACCACAATCAAATTCACTCTCTCCGGATGGAGCGATTTGGATAGGGTTTTTTGTGTGTGTTTTTTTGAACGATGACTGACGAGCTGGAATGAAAACAAGCCGAACTGAAATATGAGTAACGAGGCTATTTTTAAAATGTAAGGAGTAGAAAGTACAGATAATTGCTTGAAAATGTAAGGAGTAGAAGTAAAAAGTATGCTGTAAAATAATTACTCCAGTAAAGTATAGATACCCAAAATTTCTACTTAAGTAAGGTAACGAAGTATTTGTACTTCGTTACTTGACACCTCTGCTTGTACCTCACGTTATAGCTCCATAGCAGACGTTTTTGTAAAAATAGGCTAAAAATTGTGTCATAACCAAGCGACTTACTGTTGCATAGTAGAGGAATTACCATATAGTACAGGAGAAGCTCGCAGGCAGTGTTGACTTACATTAGCTGTTTAAGTTTAATTACTAATGTTAACTAGCATTTTAGTTAGCAATAATTAGCCTGTGTCCATGTTATCTCCTTACATATACCTACGCTCTCCGATTCTGCAAGATTGAGAATGATTAAGATTTCTCTTGGCACAGCTACCAGAAGACTTACAACTTTCAGACACGTTGCTCACGTCACATTTATGTCGTCTCTCTCAGTTGGAGGCTGCGCAGTAACGCTAATATCCTTCACTGGTCTCCGTCCAGAGCAACGGGATCTGTTGGTCCAGTTTATATCCTGTCTATGGGTTTGACCAGTAGCTTAAAGTAGCCAATGTTAGCTAGTGTTGGCAACCAACTTTCACTTGGCTACTGTTACAGGTTTTAGCATTATCCCATAATTGTCACTTGTGGATGTGTACTGTATAGTTTCGCTTTAAGGATAATTTTAAAGCAGCTCATTTTATGTTTTGTAGAATCAAAATGAATACTTAAGATATCAGAGATCAGACATCAAGCTTTGACAAATCAAACCTATTTTTGGTCATATGTATAAGTTTTATTTATGATATTATGTACTTTATTGTATGCTTGATCCAGCACAGTGACTATAAATACAAATTAGCTGTACCTCTGGTGCAATTTTGTATAATGTATGGTCAAAATGGAAAAAGCAGGCAAATACTGTAGCTGCCTTCTTCATCATAATATAATTCTACAGCCTACCAACACTCGCTGGGGCCATTAAGATCTAGACACACTGATACACAAACATCTACCATCTGTGGCTCACCTGTGACCCAGTCCTATTATTCATTTCGACCAGATGGACTATCTCCGGAGAATCTGAAAATGTATAGGCCTTAGTCCCCCATTCAGTGCTGACCTATCATTAACCTGGGAGGATTTTCTTCAGTTGTCAATGAAAAGCATTTGAGTGGGTCAGATTGAATTTCTCCTTTTCTGACATTCAAGTTCAAAGCAATCATGTGGAGTAGGTAGAAAGGTCCAAGAAAATAACAGAATTTAAGAGCTGGTTTGGAATTTTTTCAAAAGAACCACAATGGGGTTATGATAAAGCATAATGATCATTTCCTTACCGCTCTAAGCTTTGAGGAGAAAAGAAGAAAAAAAAGCTGACTGAGCTTCCAAGTTGTATTCCTTCTTGGCTTCAGTAAAACCTGTTGAGGTGCTAATAACGAGACGCAGACTGTCCACAGACTCGGTTTTGACAAGTCCACAGTCTCCATTTCACTCAATGGGTAGATCACTGTAGAGATGAAAGCAGGGAGGAGAAAGGGGAGGCCTTTGGTGTTAATCAGGTGCTGATTGGCATCTTGGGAGCCATTAAGAGTTTGGAAAACCTGTAGAGAAAAGGGTAATTATCCCTGAACACCACTGCATTTCCCCCGTTATTGTTGTCATTGGCTAGCCTGGGAAAACCCTTACTAACTTCCGGCAAATTTGAGATTTGCTCTGCAAGTCCGTCTGGCCAAGAGCCCATTCAAGCCCATTTCCAATTTTTCCAAATCAAGGCACCAATCACAACCGTTGATGATGATAGCGCAGCGCCGGCAAGCAGCTTTTTTTTATATTCAACATGACGGCCACCGAAGCGCAGCAACCCGTTGATACCGCTGTCACTGCTACGTCACCCGGATCGTTGGTCTGATTGGTTAAAGGACTATCCAAGTGGCATCCGTTGGTGGGGAATTGGCTGCAAATGAACCTTTCCTCAGTTACAACTGAGAGTGGGTCTGGTGTCAACCAGGCTAGTCAGTGGCAGTACTGAGATCAGGTGAAAGAGGTAATTTCATTTGTATCCTGTTTAGTTCAGCAGGCTAGAGAGGCTGCTGTTTTCTAAAAGTTTCTCTCATGTCAAACAGAAATTTTAGCTTAGAAATATATACAGCGCCCCCTTTATTAGTATATGTGTGCCTGAATTTTTTGTTCTTCTTGTTAACTGGCTTTGGAGTGGACATCTTAAGTTGCTTATCCACATCTGTGATTTTAGCACTGAGACTGTGCCGCTCTGTGTTCCTAACCTGACTCCACCAGATGGATTGCTTCGCATTTGCTCAGCATATCCATCTGGGAACTTTCCGTTGGAGAACTTTTGGGAAGGGGCAGAAATACTGGTTAGCTGATTGGATGAACTATCTGTCTATCACCTATGTTGGTGATAGATGGGCCAAATCAACCAATCAGATCCACGAAGCGTAGGAAAATACAACCACAAGCCCGCCCCTGCTGCTGCAGGCAAAGCATAGCTCGTTAGCTCAGCATGCAAGCAACATGTCGGTAAAGGATATTTGCCGTTTGTGTAACGAAAATTTAGGAATAAAAGGCACCATTTCAGGTTCCCTGACCGCTGTCTGAAAATACTGGTTAGCTGATTGGATAAACTATCTGTCTATCACCACCTAACCCATCTCAAAACCAACGCTGATTGGCCCGGTCGTTTGGCTAGCGGCTCCAAATTTTCTCTACCTCAAGATGCCAGACTGATCTGCGAGTAGAAAACTGGAGCTTGTGAGATCAGGACGGTCTCACGGGGCTACAGAGTTCCAAGGTTACAGGAAATTTTCTAAGAATCATTTATCTATGGAATATTTTGACAGTCTGGTCATTTATTACTACCATATCTGGGCCCATTAAAAAGAGAATGCTAGCTAGCCATTCTTTCTGTTTTGCAGGACAAACACAACGCTGAGTGTGCAGGATCTGTTAATGACTCAGCAGATGTTGAAATAACATAAATGAGGAGTAACATCTAGTGGGACTCAGTGCTATTGTTACTAGCTTCCATTTTGTGAGTGGAATACAAACTTAAGCTTAACAGAGTATGCAAATGTTGACTGCGGTAAAGCGACAGATGTCTTAAATCGGTCGAAGCTTAAATTGTAGTATTCGTAGGATATACCGTGTGACATTCTCCAGTCAATAGTGCACCACAGACATTGACAGCGGCCCCCAGATGTCAGTTAATTTACCATGGGAAACACGCACCCAAAAGCTTGAAGCTTAAACGCTGTTTCCAACTTTTAAATCCTGTTAAAACCCCCAGCAGGTTAAACAAATTTAAATTGGACTCTTCTTTCCTAACTAAAGCCCAAGGACTAAAATATATGTCTTCCTATGCTAAACCAAACTATTCAGCTTATCACAGTAACTGAACCTTAGCGGGGACAAGGAGATCTCACTCTTTCCTGTCCAAAAAAATCCCCTCTCCAATAAATATGTTCTCGAGATCTTTTAGGAAATGGGACACAAGTTGGCTAATTGGAGGGGTGGCAGGGGTTAAACACTTCCCTCAACATTTCAATCTGTCACTCCACACCACTGCATGCTGGGACTAAAGCCTGGACCAGAATGTGGGAGTCCAACTGAGCCTTTCCAAGGACACTAAACTGTAGACACCCCAGAGAGGCTGCCACTGCAGCCTCAGGAGAAACACACAAACCAGCTGTGTGCCACACACACACCCAATCCATCACCTCAGCCTTCACCTCCTTGCTCTCACTAAAGTCTCAAATAAAAATGTGATTTCCCAATCAAAACCCGACAAACTGGAACTCACACATTTTCTTAATAATTGCTGTTCCATTTCCGTCTAAACTAATGTCATTCACCTCAGACTGCCAGCCGAGAGTTTTCCTCTTTATGCTGTTGGGGCCTCACACTGATTGAAGTCTTGTTCTTGTAGCTTAAGTCTGCATGTTTAACCCCAGGCCCTTGCCGGATATAGCCTGAATTACATCCACACACCGCACTGCTTAGATTGTAATCTTTTGATAATATACAGCCAATTTCCACCCTGTTATATACAGCTGATTGGTGCAGCCGTCCACGCCTTCCTTTAGTATCACACTAAGTCCCAGTGGTACAGTATAAACAATCAAGTAATGAAGCTTCTCATCAAGATGCTCTGCATAGTTTTCTCCCACCCTCTCCTTTGTCTCACAGACTAATCATTGTTTCTTTTTTAATTAGGCTAACACAGTTATTTGTATACACAATTATACATTTGTAAATTACACTTTGAGATGAAAGCAATGAAGATGGCTAAGGAGGGAGGGGCCTGTCACATATTTGCTGCTGTCTTTCTACACTAAATGAGGGGTGTTTTCTGTCTTTGGCAGTTTGTTTAACCACTTATATGAGTGGATTGTTCATTAATTCTCATTCTGTCACGTCCCAGCATTAATCATTTTTTAAATGTGCATTTAAACCGCCACCCTCAACATCTGTCTAATGATTTAATGTTGACATATTAAACAGTGAGTTGTTTTTCTGCCACTGATATATTCTGATGCTTTGATGCAATGAAGCGTTGTAATTCATTTTAACCAAATTAGTGCTCCATGTCAGATTAGATTTCATATGGTGAGGCTCGGGCACATTCTGTGAATAGCGTGCCTGGAGAGTCAGTCCAGAAATCTGTGTATGGCCCTTTACAGTTTATTTTTTTGTGTTTTAAAGGTGCAATATGTAATATTGTGTGTAATACTGGCAGCTAGCGGTTAAAATAGTTGCTGCACTACCAATTCAAAATACTGGAGAGTCGTTTCCCCCGCCCCCTCCTGCCCAGACTCGAAGTTCACGGGGGTTGCCAGGTTGAGACCGCAGCATTCACAACAATGTTGCTAGACGCTTTTCTCACATAGCCAGACCTTCCTCCACAGCACAGCGGAGTAGCTAACGGTAGATGCTGGCTATATTGACAGTCATAAAAGCCTGTGCTCACGCGGAGCTCTGTAACCAACTGACAGACACACTTTTTCTGCTTAAAATTACAATATGAACCGCTAAAAACACAACAACCTCACTGTCCTCTCCACACGCCAGTCAGGCACACTTCCTCGGCTTAGAATTACAATACGAAACGCTAAAAATACCACTACCTTGCTGACGGAACACACTTCATTGGCTTAGAATTACGGCAACAATCGCTAAACACACTGCAAACTCACAGTCCTCTCTTTCCGATTTACAGCCCCCCTCTCGTGGCTTAAAATAACTCACCGTTGTCGGCTGCAGCCGCTGAACTACACGTTGTAAACAGCCATGGGCTGCATGCCTGGTCCTCCCGGTAACGTTAGCCGTTAACAGGGTTAGCATGGCGGCGTTAGCCAGGACCAGTTGGGATCACTTTACTGGCTGTGTCTCAATTGTTTTTGCGAGTAACCAACTCGGGTACTCTAGCTATATAATTCAATGTGAGTACACAAATGTTGAAATGACAAAAAATGCCCATCCCTAGTAGCTGTGATAAATTAGCCTGAAGCTAATGCTTACCTGTTCAGGAGAAAATAAGGCAACTCTGTGTCCTTTTGGGATCTAAGTTGTCTCCATCTTTCAAATACATCTCCAATATTTACCAGGGGGTTGTTACGTCTCTGGTCACGCAACTGTTAGAAACATGCTGTTTTCTTTTTTTTTATGTCATGTAGAATCTATCTCCGTTGATCCTGTTTGTGTGTTTGCTGCTTTCATGGCTGTACTACCGTTACAGCTGTAGCGTGCTGGGTTTACATTTTTAACAGGTATAACTGGCAACCCGGCCTGCCTGTCAAACGGGGCCGTTGATAACAACACACAGATCAAAACATAAACATAAATTCCGTCACGGAATGTAAATTTCAATTAGCATTGTTTTCAGAAAAGATAGTATTTCAGTTTAACATGTTTCCTTAATATCTGATGAGGCATTGGTGTCATTTTTCGATTTATTACAGTACAAATATTACATATTGGACCTTTAAATGACCCAAAAAATCATTGAAAGCCAAAGTAGTCTTTATTTGTAGGAAACCCAACGACGAGCCAGACTGCTTAGTAAGACGTGAGAATGTTCAAGATCCTTATCATTATTATCATTAGCTCTCCCCCTCCCCTTTCCCACCACAACCTATCACTTATCTTGATAAACTGTCAACTTTGAATTAGCATTCAGCATGAGTCCGAAATAAAGAAATTACAATCTTTGCTGTTTTTTTTCGCTTCGTACCACTTTCTGCATGTGTTATAGTGCTATGATTTCCCAACTCTGCGGCCACTAGCCTCAATAGCCACAGCCCAGCTAACTGCTGGTCACCACACCTATAGGAAACACCCACAGGACATGCTTTATGCCTCAAAATATTGAAAACATTATCCACATCCATGTGTTGGGTAAACAAATATTTCACTGGCCAAAAAAATCCATTAACTTATGTTAAACATTCAGAGGCTTTTGCAACAGAATTGACACTGGCCTTGCTGTAACTCTGGTGAAACAAAACAAGAGAATGAAGGCCTTGCAGCTCTGCAAATCTTTGATTTTGCAAGTTTACTTTTTGCTGAACATTAGCTCCTCATCTTTTCTCCTATGAAACGTACAAACAGTGAAAAATCTCACCACGTTTCTCTGCAAATCTTTTTTGTGTGTGCAAGTTTACATTTCTGTAATATGTAAACTCTTTGTCCTTTCAACCAGACTAGCATTTCCAGTCAGGTTTTCTTACACATTTGAAATGCTCATAAAACAGGTGGAAACTCACTCCATTTTATGACCAACAGGGGAGTTAGAAATATACACACAGAGTCACAGAGGCACAGCACGTTAATGTCAACTCTGTCTCCTAAATATTACGTTCATAATCAACTAATTTGCATTGCCATTTTGTGGGAAGCATGCTGCGATTACATGTTTTATTGTCAAGACGAAATCTCAATGGTATAAGAATGTTACACTTCGGAACAAAACCTAGCCAATGAACACAAATCAAATGGCAAATAACTGTCTTCTCATACATATTTGGCAATGGTTGATAATGTATTATAAATGATGTTCATATTTTCATTTATAACTACTTCACACTTGCTTGTTCCAGCTTTAAGACCAGTATATGAATGGTTTGACACAGTGGAAGGACGGAGGCCAGCTGTGGTTCTGATCCAGCCGTTCACTTGTGTGGGTCCAGACAGATCAGTGTGAGGGAGGGTTTGCTGCTGTGAGGCTGCTCCACCTAATCCCAGGCTGCATTACTCAACCAGTCCAGTCAAACAGCACACAGACGCGGGGACTTCCCCTTCCCTCCAAAGACGTAGAGGAATACTGTATTGCCTCATGCACCACTGAGGTAATATCATTACTTCAGCAAAGTCTAACCTGAATATCGTCTAAAATGTCCAAACCACATTGTGTGAGAGTATATGCAAAGACCAATTTGTTCTCAGAAATTTTGAAGCATTCTCTATGAAGCAAAGTTTTCTCTGGTTGTAACATTAGTCTGCTGAAAGTTCTCCTACTGCCAGGAGTATCAAACAATGCTTTTAGTTATTTTCATTTTTTTCCCCGAATAGATACCAATCAAATCTTCGTGAGGGGAAATCCATCACATGGGTATGCAGCAGATCCACAAGGTATACTCTCTTGCACGCAACTCCAAACTGCAAATTAAATTACTGCTATCCACTGTTCCTGGCACTCTTTCAGGGTGTTGAGGAGTGTCATTTCTAAACGGGCCAGAACACTGTGGGTAACAATGTTAATAACTGTTGGATCATGGCTCATAAAATCCCCCACCTCTCATCATATGCAGTTCACAGGGGTATAATTGTATGTAAGTATGGTTCTTTAACTCTATTTTAGCTTAAATGATGTGAAAAAAGGTGAGGAGTCACAGTTTGAACAAAATCTGATATGTAATCCTTTTCATTAAGAAATTTGACTCTTAGCCAAACTTTTAAATCAGATGTTACTGTGTGTAACAAAGAAACAGGCAGGTTTATTCCTCTTCAGTAGCATAATAAGGGGAAGAGACTGTGTAAAAAGTACAATCTGGATCTGCACTGACATATTTCCCTCGATAGATAAATATGAACTCGAAGCAAAGCGTTGGGTCTATCTCTGAAAACAAACAGGGCCATATATTTCACTTGGAATAACAGAGATCAGCTGTATCAACACTGGTCCTCCTACTGCAGCCAGCCACCTCAAGAGAGAAACCATCGAGTCTGAGAACCGTCCTCTGAGTGCATTTAAGCAGACATGAGGCAAAGCCATTGTCATTCTGCTGAGTGGAATATTGAACTAATCAGGGTTTGATATCAATGATGAAAATCTGGTTTAATGACCAATCTCAATTTAAGACAACTGTCAACTCTTGAAAAGTGTTCAGACAAAATAAAAAATAAAAAACCTACAAAGAGACGCAGCTGAAGAGCACTTTATGGCTGTTATGATTTGATGGCAGCATTACATTAGCGAGGCCTTCCTAACTTTTCCCTCACAAATAATCTGAATGCTGTTTGCACTGGCACAGCTGTTTGCATTGCCTTTGTTCAGCTGTCTGTGCACTCCCTCCCTTTTCCCAGTTTGATAACATAATACTCTGAGTACGTTCCTAAAGGGTAATAAAATGAGAAGGAGCCGCTATCTGCTCTGTGATTGAGCAACACCAGACTTAAACACATCCAATGAACCTGGAACATTTTACCAGCCAATGTTTTCTCTCTCTCATACATCTTGAAGACGTGGAGCGTGCATCGGAGCTGAAAGGCTCAGAGAATTATTTTCTTTTTAAGGCAGAAGTCACCCTCAAAAAGATTCAGATTTGTTAAACCTTTGATTTCGAACGTGTCATTTTATAACAGCGAATATAGACCACAACCATGTCAAAGGGCTACAATCTAAAAACCTACAATTCAAATCACAGATGCCTTCGAGGGACACCTAAACAATCGTGTTGACTAAAGTTTCAGTGTCAGATATTTTTTACCAACATAACAAGGAACAATTTATATTGAACATATGTGCAATCTCTCCAATTTCAACACAGAATTTCACTAACTGGGTGCCTATTAAATGAGCTAAATGTGTACAAAAAGGATTTGTAGCAAAATTACCTTTTTTTCTGTGGAAAACAATGATTTTGCGAGACTGCTTAGCATAAAGAATATCCAACTTTTCACTGTGAGTCAGCAAGATCCTTATCGTTACTATCATTACGTCTCCCCTCCCCCTTCCCACCCCAACACACCACTTATCTCAATAAACTGTCAATGAATCAACATCCAGCATGGGGCCGAGGAATGGGCATGCTAATCTTTGCTTCTTTTTTTTTTTTCTTTGTACTGCTTTCTGCATTTATTATCGTCTCATGATTTTCCCAACTCTGCGACCACTAGGCTCAATAGCCACAGCCCAACTAACTGCTGGTCACCACACCTTTAGGAAACACCCACAGGACATGCTTTAGCCCTCGGAATATTAAAAATGGGGTTAACAATAATTACAGTGGCTAAAAAATCCATCGACTACATTTATATTCAGAGGGAGTTGCAGAAAGGCATTACTAGCTTTTCTCAAACCCTGGTAGATGTTGCTCCTTCCCACTTGTCCGTATGTTACTTTCTTGAATTGCCTTGACATGACAAATGATGTCATCTTGCCGATAGGGGACCTGTTTTGTTGTTTAATCTGTAGGACTGAAATGTTCACACCACACGCGTTCTCAGTGCCTGCAGAACGAATGCTATTTGTTTTCCCTACAATATCTGCTCCTGGCTACCAAAGCATAATACACTTATTAATAATAATGTTTAAGCACTTGCTTGAGGTAAGGCAAAGATCATGTTCTCAGTTAAATACATAAAAAGCCAGTGCTGATGTTGAAGCATAATCTTAACCTTTAGTGTTTTAGTAGGCTAAACCTAACAACACATGGGACACAGCAGGACTCCAAGTTACCAGTGCTATACATTGTACCACCCCCCTACAAATTCTGTGCAGTATAAGAACATCATACTTCCTGGATTTAAATAAAAAAACATTGCCAGTGAATGCAATCCGAGTGTGGCAGAGCAAATTGTAGTATATACAATTACTTTGAAGGAGTGGGGGCTGCTCCTAAATGTCCTTTACTGACAGTGAATGTGGGAGATGGGTGAGATAGAGCTGATACACAAAAATGGCTTTTTAATCTCATAGAAGGTCAAAGAATTGTGACCCGGCAGATCCACCTTTGACCTCACAAAATCATTGTCATTGTCAAGACTGTCTGGTCTTCTGCGTGCCATCAGTGAAGCTGCTGCAACAAGTGTTGATTGATGACAGTGGACTCTATATTAGACTGTTGTTTGTAGCATTTGGAGTGAGCTGTTAATGTACATACATCTAGACTAAACACATACAGGAAGAAAAGACACACAGATACTCAAAAACTTTGGGAGTTGAGGCGCTTATACAAGCATGACGGCGTGCTTAGTCACAGACCTGCAGGCTATGGTCTGGGAGGACTCTGTGTTTTGTTTCAATCATCAAAGCTATTGGGTTTTGGGTCTCCTCTCTGTGCCTATCACTCAGCAACACTCATGGCCACTCGGACCCTGAAATTTTACTCCGGGCTGCTGAGAGGAGCGGGCGGAGGGGGCTGAAGAAACGTCTCCCTGGCCTTGCTCTGCACTGCTGGGGGTCACTCTGCCATTCTTCTGTTACACAAAAGACTTCTTCAAGTGCCTGTGTGACAATGGCCTTTAGATCACCGGAGCGCAATGATTGCTGGTTAACGTGAAAGCACTCCGTATCAATTGAGCCAGAATTAATCTGAAGTTTTAGTGTTTTTTATGAGTTGGCAAGGAAACATGTTAATGCGTCCTGTTACCATGACTAAATGTTCATTAATTAATTTTTTTGCAGGATAGTTAAGACTGCACAGATTGGTCCCAGACTGGGACTCATTCTGAGCCTGTTAATGAACACAACCTCTCACTTTCAACCCGAAGAGATAACATAATGTCACTCGCAAGCTACTCATAATGAACGTGCACAAACCACATGTCCACAATAGCAGTGAAGCATGATTTCACAAGGCAAGCCTTAAACTTAGCACAAAGGAATGTCAAATGTGCTGACACAAAAGATCTCCCTTTCCCCCCCTTGATTTACATAAAGCATAATGCACTGAAGGAGATGAGACTTTCAAGCATTTGCACACCACATTTAAAACGCATTTGGGGATTCTGATTAGGGAAAAATGAAAAACATTATCAAATAGAAATAATTAAAACAAGGTTTGGAGTCTATGGTTTCCAGACTGTTTTTGTTTAGCCGTCATCATAAACAGAGTTAGCTGTGTCTGTCAGTGAATTAAGAAAACACTGGGCCCCTTCTGCTGCGCCGACCTCGATTCACAGATCCTGTGAGACTTGCCAACGGTTTGCTTTCTTTCAGCACAAGTCGACTCAGCCAGTGACAGACAGGCACCGTCATGTCAAAACACTGTCTGCTGTTGCCAGCCTATAGGCAGCCCCAGATAGCAAGCAGCACAGTTACACTGTCACCTCAACATCACTGACATATTTATGTATACAGTATGTTCTTGTGCATGACAACATATGCAATATATTAAAAGAGCAATAAGTATCATCATTGTAAGGCAACAAAGCAGCCAAGCCTCATCATTAGTCATATATTTATACTGGTTAGTGGTTTGTGAGGCTACTCCGTGCTCCTCTGCTCTACAACCTTTATGTTTTAGCTCCTCTTTCCAAAACTACGTTCACTTAAAGGTTTAATCTGTTAATTTTAAAACTTTGAGTCAGTCTAACATGTGCAGCCTTGTCAAGTTTTGCCTTTGCTCATCAGTGTTAAAATTATGATTTTTTTCTCTGTCCCATTGCTGCTAATTGGAACACTTTGCTTTTGGTGTTTTGGACCATTTAGTCTGGAGCAACCACGAGAGGACAGAATCAGGCAGAGATGCCAGTTTGTTGCAAACTGACACCTCTTCAAAGAGCCGCGAGTCTGCCAAGCATGCAGAGGTATCCTCTTTCTGACCTGAGTTCAAAAGGCACATCTCTCACACTTAAAACTTGTTTAGCTTGACAGTGCTATAAAGAAATAAATAGCAACATGCTTTATACATTTAGACATGCTTGAATGTCTACTTCCTTCACGTCTGTACTTGGCTTAATTCAAGATGAATTAATAGAGCAGAATACTGGAATAAATGTGCAGTCTCCATCTTTTTTTGTACCTGTGCACTTCGAAAGCAGCCAAATAAATGCAACTGGGTGTCTATTTTATTCCCACTTCAACCACTGGAATGCTCTGAGGTATAGGAAGAAGGAAATTATGAGCTTAACCATTCCCATTTCTCACTTTTCATAGTGTCTTTGATGCAGCGGCTGTTGTGCACAGAATTTCCCCACCTTCATGTGATGTAGGAAAAAATATGTAGCCAACATGTTCAACTGCAGAAATATGTAGGAATTGCTTAAGGACATAAAAGAATTGGCAATTTTTTTGGCCATGGGGGGGGCACCAGAGGGGGGGTGTCATATTTCAGGGGGCGTCGGTGCCACCCCGTGCCCCCCTTCTAGCCCCGCCCCTGATCCCCTGATATTAGCTAGACAGAATTATGTAGATAACTGGGATAAAGAGTGTCTGTACTTTATATTATTTTGTGCATGCTATGTTTTAACCAGCACCTGCAAAAAAAATTATGGATGTGCATTTGTCCTCTAATGATGAGCTTAAAAGGTAAAACAAAACAAAAAAAAGTTATATTAACCTATGATTAGCTCTTTGACCACATGACTTATGAATTGAACTTGTGTATGATTAAGTAACTATAACCTTGGACTCATTTAGGTTTAGCTCAGCCAATGAGATTGACGAGAACAAGACAGCAACAGCAAGAAAACTGTATGTAATGTAATACTCCAGATAATCTAACCAGCTAGTTATTTGTTATTTTCTCCTACACCAACAAAACAAGCAGCCTGCAGACTCCAACCCAATGAGCCAAACTGATAATTTGAAAAAGTTTTACACATTATAGTACAGTATGTTGTCTGTATGACACACACGCATGCTTTGCCTACATGCTATTTGTCATCATGCTGTGTGGAAAATATTGCTCCCTCTGACAGCTTTATGAGTACTTCACACAGAATTTTGAGAGGCCATGGCCAAGAAAAAAAAGAGATGGCAATAAAACACTCCTGTTGCCTTTTAAGCTATAGTGCAATTCAACCATACTGAGGTTTAGCATTGATCGTGTGTTACAGCTCCTACTGTACAGACTCAACAGAAGCATGACATTGTCGTTGCATTCACAAACTGTCTGAAGAAATATCTAACTTATCTACAATACTGGATACAGTAATGACATATAAGGTCTAAGCCTGTCAGCTCAAGTAAAAAAATAAAAAATTAACACTCAGATATACAGTAAGTATTGCAGCTTCCATAGCTTGGCCCGAGGCTGCCCATTATTCAGTTGCAGGTTTATTTAATGTATTTTCCTGTCTGCAAACATAGTTTAAAATAAAATCCCTCATTGGCCTGCTTATCATGTTAGGCCGTCAGTCCATATTAAAACCAGATTATAATTGAATGAACAGCATTATCAATACATACAATACATGCATATGCAAAACTATGCTCACTGTATCCTGAAAGTAAGTGTGCTAGCACTTCAGTGGAGGAAGACAAACACACACACTGAGCTGGAGAAGTGGTATCAAGCTTCTCATCTAACTCTTGCCAAGAAAGTGAAAGTTTGGACAAAGGAAACTGAGGATCCAACACATACAGCAAAAGTCAGCTCTGTTCTACCATCAATCTTTCTGTGTCAGACCTTTTAAACTAGCAGCACACCAACAATGGGAATGAAAGTAGGCTCATTAGTTTAACATTAGAGCTTTAGTGTGTAACTTTTTGATATTAATGAACGTCCGTTACAGTCAAGCCGTTGCCAAATGAGTTGCTACAAAGTTAATTAACACTATCAGCTCCCCAAAACTCTCTGTGTATTTCTCAGTATGGCTATGTAAAGAAGATTATGGCGTCCAGTGACTTAACGGCGCAGTAACTCAAGTGAAGATAATTACCTCTTCTGAAGAGTCCATCATGTTTTGTCCTCCTTGGCTACTAGCAACTGTGTGAAGGGGGCGGTGCGCAATCACGTAAGGCTTGTATCATGTGGACGCGCACACAGTTTTGTTGTCATTACTTAGAATTCTTCATGGGGGCGACATAAACTATGGACTATAGCTTTAACAGGTAGTTGACATGCTCCAGTGAAGTGGACCTGTCCAATATTCAGCTTTGCCATGTGTCTTGTAAGTGAGCTGTTCCCACATCTTTCCATGTTCTTTGTGACTGCTCCACTTCTCATGCAGCGCAGTCAGACACACATCTATAAACAAACTTAATATTGTCCTTCCCTTGTTAGTTGACACTGTATAATCTAATTGTCAGTATGTTGACTCACTAACTGTTGGCGTTGGGTCTAAGCCCAGCACTAAATATGACAAGAAATTAGTTTATTGTTGTATACAATTAACAGGGACTTACCTTGAACTATATTGTAATTAATTACCTTGAGGAAAAGTGTAAAGTAAACATTCTGACAGGCTTCTTCTATTGCATTTAAATCTCATATTGGTCATATTTTTACTTCCTACAGTAACACCACATATTGCTTTTTAATGTCATACATCCAGTTTCCTGAAATAACATTGTGGCTTTCAATCTGCAAACGTACAAAAACAACATAAATTCAAACCGCCTCACTTATGAGTGAGAAGATTGAATATGAAAACATATATCAGCTTGTGAATGCCTGTTCTATCTCAAGACTCATTCCTGGTGTGTGATCACACATTCTGTGTGTGTGTGTGTGTGTGTGTGTGTGTGTGTGTGTGTGGGAGAGCCGGTGGATTTTGTTTACTTTAGAGGAAAGTGAAATGCCCGGGGTCGCCTATATTAAAACGGACAAGCCCATTTGGAAGCAATCATCAAATGTGTCATGGAAAAAACGCTACGTCATGCTGCAAGGCACGTCAAGATTTTGCCAGCATCAATATTTTCCTTCAAGGCTGGCAAGGTATGCTGTTTAGACCGGGCTTACAGTATGTACATCAAGTTCCTCTCGACAAGTCTGCAGGTCTTAGAGTGTTGCAACAAGAGGAATAATTGTCTCTCTTTCTTTCCTCTTAACAAATGATCCAAAGTGTAACGTGATCGACAAAGAGGAACAAAAGAGAGGATGAGTTTTATCAGTATCACCTCCTCCAGATAGGAAGTTTGGGTAATTAGCTGCACTCACCTCAAGCGAGGGCCAATATCCTGTTTGAAGAGAGAACTGTTCTGACTCACTGATCCTGAGGGCAACACACACAGGCCCTCCGAACTCTAGGAGACCACCTTGGATGGTGTGATGGGCAAAGGACCTAATCTTCCTGCCTGAATAGTTTGCATCCTCCCACCTGACAGATTGTCACATTGATCAACGATTTAAGCCGTGAACGTCCCTCAGCATACCAGCTTGTTCTCAAACCTTTTCCGCTGCAGAGACAAATCTAATCAAACACACTTCTCTCCACAGTGAAAGTCCTGTGCTATGACATATTGCGCACTCACACACACACACACACACACACACACACACACACACACACACACACACACACACACACACACAGTATGAGAACTGGTATTGTTAGCCAGGTGGAAATGCTGCGCTGGTGAGTAGTAGGCTACTAGCCTAAGCAGGGATAATCTGATTTGTCTCACTGACTGCAGCCCTCTGGCCTCCCCTCCCCTCCCCTCCCCTCAAACACCTCCCAGGCCATTAAGGATGTGTGAGGACACACACAGACTGATGATCCATTCACAGGTTCTGAATGCAGGGTGCTGATCCAGTCGTCTCTTATGACGCTGTCAGTGTGCACGCTCAAAAGTAAATCCCTGTAGTTTCCCAGTGCCACTGACATACACTGTACTACTTTTGGAAGAAGAAAAAAAAACAAGAAAGAAAGACAACTTGAATAAACATGACATAACTGAGTCACCCACACCATCACCACAGCAATTAGGCACAGTTTGAACCAATGGAAATCAAAACCATTGCTCTTAACCTTACCCTCTATAATCCAATTTTTACTTAACCTCCACATAGCAGCTGGACTCCCCGCGCACTAACCACATTGAGGTACTTACCACAAACACACTCAGACATCAAAATACCATCACCTCACAGAACGGGCTTTCGAATAAATGTTGAAAATAACAAAGCGGCCACCTTTAACAGTGGAAAATAATATTTATCTGAGCACCGATTGCTGATACCATCTGTAACACGTTCTGTAAAAGCAGCTCCCATAAACACACCATGTAAACACTGATACTTTTAAATGGGACAAACACTGAACTAAGGAGAGATCCTCTCTTTCTGTAGTGGTCTGAACACTCACGTCCTCCTCAGATGTGCTTCTTCACCTCACACATTTTTCACTCACACGTGGATAGACTGACTTTACTACAGTAACCCACTACTTTACTTTATTTCTTTATGCCTGCATGTCTCTGACTTTTCCACCCATTTTAGCGGTTGATCGTCATTACACCAACACAACACCAGATAGATGAGTCAAACATTATCAGGCAATGTCGTGCATTTACTGTAAACCTAAAGTGATTGTGTTTACAGTATATTCCTACATTCTCTTTGTGACAAAGAATGGCAAATCTGGTGAGGATGGAGTTTTCACTGGAAACGACTTTTCTAGACAAAATATACTGTATACATTCTCAGTATTACTGCAATGGTGGAAAAGGTACCTGGATCTTTTACAACTAAAATATGTGCATTTAAAATCCTAAAAGGTACAGAAATATTATCATCTTAATTACAAGTAAAAATACTTGTTTTGCAGAAAATCTGCCCCTGTAACTGGTATAGCTGGTCATGGTGGAGCCAAACTTTTTCACGTCAAGGACCCCTAAACTGACACAAATTAGGGCCACGGATCCCCATTTGATAATATTTCGTCCTAGGGGCCCCCATCTGATATGAGTTTTGCTATTAGATGTTTTATTACAGAAAGTGTATGAAACCCATGACCAAAATAGTCATACATTCATTGTGTCATCAAAATGTAATCTGCTCTTTCCCCTTCACTGAAGAATCCAAAATCTATGAATATGCAATATAACATCAATATAAACATTCTCTCTTCTGTAGATACATGTGAAGACAACCTTTTAGTGTCAAACTCTACACATACATCATTCTGCACGGTGAAGCTCAAACAGCCAGATGAAGCAACACAAAGCTAAACGCATGTTTGAGTGGAGGGGTCCACATTGTCTTCACTATCAACAGTCTCGACTGGAAGCACAAAAAAGTTTGACATACATGTCACTTCCGCCACTCCCTGATGCCGAAAAGTAAATTTGCTGTTACTCTGTCACACGGTGCATTCTTGTTTCTCACTGTTGACTGTCCACAATAGAAGTCCTTGTTGATGCAACATAGCCAAATCACATTTGCATTCAAGAATACGGGAGGAAATGATTCTGTCATGGGAGCCAGACAATAATGACATGGAAAATAAATGGGATAAAGTTTAAATAGAAGGATGGAAGTTGTAAATCTTTTTAGGGGAGAGTGGACCACAGATTTTAGGAAAGGTAGGGGTGAAAGGAATGCTCACTAAGCACCTAATCCACCACATTCTTGTTAGGGGTCCGAGTTTGAATTCAGGCAGGCTTCAATGCCATGCACTGCGATAGGAGGGGTTGCAAAAGGCTGAGGTAATTGGATTGGAATACGGCACTGAGTGTCAGACAACAAAAGATATCCATCTCTCTCCTGGCTGTTCAGCTCTTTTGTTGCTGGCTGGAATTTATTTGGTCATTCACTCTACTCTTCCAAGCCCGGCGAGGACAGAAGAACAGGGGCAGGCCACCAGGCCACTCAGTCTGGTGGTCTCGTATGCGGGCCAGTGGAGTCACAACGCCTGTGCAGCCGATGTGTGAGGATGTGTGAACCACGGATCCCCCAAAGCCCAGGGGTCATTTGTGTGATCATTACCATAATCACATTAAGGCTGCAGGAGATTAGCACCATGGCCTCAGAGGAGATACCCTGTCTGTGCTCCATGACGACTACAGACCATACTTATAGGGAACAGTGAACATGCTGCTTAGATACCTAGTAGCTGTATGATAGACAGGCAAACTGGCAGTCAAGTGGAAAAGCTGGATAAAGCAAGGAGGCATCCTACCTTGGCTCGTCCTTTGTGCAAAATGTAGTTTTTCAAGAATTGAGACATATGACATATGACAAAATGCCAGTTTTTAAAATTGTGTATGTGATATATATATATATATATATATATATATATAGAGAGAGAGAGAGAGAGAGATTTTGTATATATTTTATAAATGTTGAAACAGAGGTAAATATCTTTTTGATTTATTTTGTAGTGCTAAAACTCTTGGTCTGTACAGGCTGTAGAAATGTATCTGTTTTGCTGACCAATAGATTAATTCAACAGGATTATATCATTGACGTTCAGTACGACCACCACTGTCTCCCACCCCTGTCATCATCCCAACACAATCATCACCTTTAGGCAGGTCATGGGGGCACGGTAGATGGGATCTACCCTACCCCCCCCCCCCCCCCCCCAAACCATCTACAACATCTAGACTCAATTTTGACTTTTGCCATCAAGGGAAAAAAAGAAAGCTCCATAGGGTTAAAAACCTCTCCCATTAACCCTAATTACCCAGAGAGAGCATTTCCGTGAGGCCTGTAACCTGAGATGTCTATCAGTTCAGCGACTGAGGCGGGCGGGGAGGAAGCCGTACCTTTCATCTTGAAGTTCAACCACAGGAAATGTGACATCTGAATATTGACAGCAGTGATTTAAGATGCTGGAAATAACACTTAAAGTGGACATATTATGCTTTTCCGTGTTTTCTGTCATATCTACAATGTTATAATGTTGGATTTTCATGTTAAACATGATCAAAACTTCAAATAATGAGGTATACGTATTTTAGACAAATCCCTGTGAGCTAAAACGTTTAAAACTATTCTCAACGCTCCGGTTTCAAAAATAATTTCTACTCTCAGCTAACTCTTACGCAGCTCTCAGCCGGCCTGCTATGATTGGTCATCTGCTCCAAGTAGGCAGGACTGGAGTGTTTTTTCTTTTCAAGCCACTGCGGTGTTAACATTGTCGCATGTAACTAGCTACATGCAAACGACAGTAAACAATGTCACCTTGGCTGCCAGCATCGTTACATTCTCCCCAAGTCCAGGTCACATTACTCCTGAAACATTTTCTGTTTATGTAGCTAGTATTTGGTTTAAAAGCCTTTGTTTGCAACTTTTGACTGTAGAAATTGCTGCTATATTCTATTTGTGTCAACTGCTAACTAAAGTAGCTACATGGCTAACGGCAGAAAACAATGTAATCTTGGCTGCCAATGTTGTTAAATTCTCCCCAATTCCGGGTCACATTACTGCTGAAACATGTCCGATTGGGCAGTGTTTGGTTCAGAAGCCTTTATCTGTGATTTTTGATGGTATAAAGTGCTGCTTCGGTGCGGCCTCTAGCTCACCCAGTAAGAGCGTGCGCCCCACGTAGGGTGAGTCCTTTGCAGCAGCCCGGGTTCAAATCCGACCTGTGGCCCTTTGCTGCGTGTCATCCCCTCTCTTTCTCTCCCCCTTTCCTGTCTATCTACTGTCACTATCAAATAAAGGGAAAAGCCCCAAAAAATAATAATAAAAAAGAAAAGAAAGTGCTGCTCGTTCCACTACAATCTAACGTTAGCATACTGCTAAATATTAAGTAGCTACATGCTAACACAACGTAGCTGTAATCTCAGCCAATGCTGGTCATTTCTCCCCAAATTCCGGTCACTTTACTGCTGGGACATGTCCGGTTGAGTAATATTTGGTTTAGAAGCCTATGTTGGTGATTCACGGGACAAAGTCCTACTATATACTCCGTTGCAGTAGCTCCAGCTTCAACTAGTGAAACACGTGGCGGAGGTTCCGGACATTCCAGGAAGCGCGCTGGCCAATCAGAGCAGACTGGGCTTTTTTCGGGAAGAGGAATTAAAGAGACAGGCGCTCCTACAGAGCATCTCATACATAGGGTGAATACAGATGCTGCAGCCATGGGCAGTATGAGAAAAATAAAGTTGTTTTTTTTAACATTAAAGCATGAAAATGCTATATAATAGTTGCCCTTTAAATTCTCCCCAATTCTGTTTATGTAGTATTTGGTTTAAAAGCCTTTATTCTATTAGCTTAGTGTCCACTGCTAACTACAGTAGCTACATGGCTAACGGCAGTAAACATTGTCATCTTGGCTACCAATGTTGTTAAATTTGGTAGAAAGTGCTGCTTCGTTCAATTACAATCTAACGTTAGCATATTGCTAACTATTGAGTAGCTAGCTGCATGCTAACACTGGTCATTTCTCCCCAAATATTGGTGATTTTTGGATATTTTATATACTCTGTTGCAGTAGCTCCAGCTTCAACTAGCTAGCTAGCAAGTGAACACTCCTGCTAGTCAGACTGGGCTTTTTCGGGAGGGGGGCTTAAAGAGACAGCGCTCCTACAGAGCATCTCATACAGAGGGTGAATTTTTTTTTTTACATTAAAGCATGTAAACTAGTTCTAGTACAAACACAAAATGCAAGTATAATTCTGAAAATGCTATACAATAGTTGCCCTTTAAAAACTTCCCTCCTTGTATATAAACATATTTTTGCCCAATACTACACCAACTACTATGGTATTTCAAGACAAATACATAAAGACATTCAGGGCTATCCCTGAAGTTACCGTACAAATCTTTGTGTCACTGAGGCATCGAAACTAAAGATAAGAAAAGCTTTTTGCTTTGCTGCTTTGGTTTAAACAATGAATAGTCCTTGGTTATTTTTACGGTTTCTAACAAAAATAGTTAGAAAATGCCAGAGCTTTCTGCTTATCAGGTCCAAACGCATATATGTGAGATGTGTGACACCCTCATAAACAGCTATAAAGTGTGATGGTGAAACATATAGTTACTGATTAATACGGTCCTGTCTAGGCAATGCCACAGTTCCCAACTGTGTTTCCTTGATTGTGACCCATTGCATGACCTGTGTAATTGGTCCACACAAATCACTAACCACAGGGGCAGAGGGGGGTTCCCATCCTCTCATATGAATGTGTGTGTGTTTGTGTAGTCACTGATCCAGTTCATAGATTACCTTCGTGCAGAGGTACACCCAGCTGCCATTGCCCTTCGACACCAAAAGGATACCCGGGAAATAATATCTTTCACCAGTCTGTCAGCCAATTCCTCCGTGTTTAAGCTGTAGATCTGGTCAACAGGGGTTTCACACAGACTAATATCCATCCAGGCATTATGTATGGCTATAAACTACTGGTTGGTTGTTTGAAACAGCCTTTAGATTGCAAGACATTTAAAATGTGTGACATTCCTTAGGCAGGCATAAAACCTGCAGGTTTGCCACTCTGGGGCACTGTTGTGTGCACTCCTGATAACATCATGTTGTCAGCTTTTACATTCAAAGTTTAGTTAAAATAAAGAAATGTAAGTAAAAGTATTTTTGAAACAGCAAAATATGCTGAAAATGTGCAAATACTGAGCATTTTTTCTACTATGGAATTTAATATTCTTTATCCAAGGCTGGCATTACACAAGGAAAGATGTCTAACATACCATGCATTTAACAAAATGCCCTTGACTCAGCCACTGGCCTTGATGCACACTCATTTTGCAGTCCACATGATTGAGCATGTTACCTAATGGAACAAATGTAGAGGAGAGTAAAACCAGCTAAAATCGGTCTACCCCCCTTTTAGGCTGACATAAATCTTTATGAGGTAAAATAATAGTATAAATTGTGGTGAGTGTAGTATGCAGCTAATGCAGGATGTAGGAAGATATGGCCTGGTAAATTGATGCTTTTCTGAAAATCCAATTCAAATGTTTAGGTTTGTGGTTGTGATGACTTGTGATTATCAATATGACTGCAGGTCATAGTTTATTTTCAATTATTGTTTTTTTCAACACATCACTGCCAAAGAGTCCTTACAGCAGGCAATCTTGAGTGTATGATGAAATTATCCTCATGAGATGGGCGGGCCCACTGCTCATGAATATGGAGGCTCAGGCTCCACAGACATTCCCTCCCTCTTGAACTTGTGTAGCCAGCTCCAGCTCAGGCCAGCAGTCAGTCAGTCAGTCAGTCAGTCAGCAGTGGGCTCGGCTGCCGCATGGCCACTGTGTAAACTTTCTTCAACAATAAGGGGAAACTGTCGGATAACGAAGAAGAGCAGACGCTCGGAGAGTTTGAGGAACATAATAGGAAGAGGTCTTCTATGAATCGGGAACCTGTGCTCCGCTGATCAAAGTGTTGTTTCCCACTCGTGCATGTTTTAACCAGAGGAGAGCTCTGGTGCCGTGTGTCGGCCAGACGACGACTAACAAACGAGTGGCAACAGCAGTCCGGAGGCATGATTTTGAGACGGGGCTCAGTCGTTGTTGCCTTTTTACTCTGCTTTCTGGCGAAGGTATGTGGATCATTTTCGGGGTAAACAGCGGGAAGGGTCACTCATTCAGCTGTTGGGATGTACTTGATTGCATGTGTGTCGCCTTTATGTTCGGCTATGCTAACATTACATGTAACCATGCCTCATGCAAAATTGTGTCCAGTTAGCCTGCTACAAGTGCAAATAATGTCAACGGCATAAAAGCCCGTTTGGTATTACAATTATTATTATTCTTTTATTTTTATATATATATATATATATATATATATTATGAGGTCAAAGTTTTCCCATTGCATTCACTATTTTGTCCTCAACAGGTGTCAGAGGGAACGGGACAATTCGAGTTGCAAATCTTATCGATGCACAATGTTAACGGAGAGTTGCTGAACGGCATGTGTTGTGATGGCACACGGAACACGGCGGATAGAAAATGCACACGGGACGAGTGCGATACGTTTTTCAGAGTTTGCCTGAAGGAATACCAGTCGAGAGTTTCTGCTGCAGGGCCCTGCAGCTTCGGATTGGGAGCTACGACTGTCCTCGGAGGGAATACCTTTTCTTTCAAGAGCTCTGTCAGGAATGACAAATCCAGGATAGTATTGCCCTTCAGTTTTGCCTGGCCGGTGAGTTGGAGACTTAAAAATATGTATACTTTTCTATGTTCCCGGGGCGCTTCTTTCTCTCTTCTTCTGCCTCGGGAGAAAATGTTTGTTTACAGGGCAGTTATGTGCAATCACTGTCCGTCAGACATTCTCACTCCCCGACAAGTGGCTCTTTTGGTAGTTAGCTCTCTGTGAATTGTCCTTTTTAGAGGAAGGACCCCGTGGTCTCCTCATTATCTGCACCTATTAACCAAGTGCAGGTATTTTTCTTCTTTAGGCCTACACGGTCTTTTCTATCTAAATAGTATTAGGATGTTTATAAAACTGCTTTGCATGTTAGATCATCATCATCAAACCTCACTGTTCAGTATGCATTGGAAAATCTAAAAAAGTGAGTAAATTATGACCTACAGTTACAAACCACTAGAAATCCATCAATAACATTAAAAATCAAATATTTCAAGAGATCCATTTTAGTTTATTCTCTCCAACATAAATCGGGTTGATACTACTTATAAACAGTGCATTATTGACATGTTCCTCGTAAATGTTTCCCTCCTTGTCTGACTTGATTCAACAAATGAAAAGTTGAGAGAAAAAGTTGGGTGAGCTGTATTCTCCCAGATTTCCTCCTCCTCTGCCTCCCCAGCAGCTGCTCATGTTGCACAGTTCACTAGGTCTAGAGTAAAATCCCACTTTCTGGTTTCCTCAAGTGTCAGCTCTTCTTCATAGAGTAAATAAATGTGCCTGACCGGCCTGTGGGAGAGTTGTAGCTCTGTGAGAGATATGATTCGCTATGCTGGAGCACATTTCGATGGAGTGAAAAAAGTAGGACTGTGCACACAGACTGACTGGCCCCACAGCTTGGCCCGCAAACTCCTCCACTGTGCCTGATGGGTGAAATGCACAGTCCGCTGGTATGTGTGTGTCCAATTACATCAAGGCTATTTTTACCTCAATCTTGATGGAAATTCTTGTTGTAATGTCAAGCAGCGATGGGTTCAAAAGGCCCGAACTGGAAGATTGTGTGTGATTTTTCTTTTTAAGTTGGACATTTTTATGTGCGTTACCTGTAGGGCAGAACAGGTCATTTAGATTTGTTTTCCTATGATCTGATGGCCAATAAAACAATGTTCTCAGCAGGGTAGCATGTAATTTAATATGTTCTGTACTTTTATTTGCTCTCCACTTAGACACTGGCGCCTCACACCTTTTTTTTAAAGACAAAGGTTTCTGTTTATGTTCACGCCATGGCAGCACTAACAGACCCAGATTAGTTTCATCTTACTGGTTGAAAATCCTTCCTACTTTAAAACAGCACTTGTTGACATTGAAATGAAACCTAGTGCCATTGAAGTTTTAGGGCTCTACTTGCTTTACTCCATTTCTTTTCTGACATATTGATAAAATGTTTACTAATGGCTGACATGTCCTAAACCTAATGAAGGATGTACTGTCATTAAGGGCAGGATATCTGTGGAAATGCCAAAACTAGGGGGTTATATTGCCAGCGAAACTTGTAGAAAATGTTGTTTTGTGTAGTCAATGTATCAATTAAGAAATGTCATGTTTAGATACATAGATTTGATAAAACTCTATTGTAGAAAACAGGAGTTTGGAGCAGCTATGCTGAGATTTTGGAAAGAACAGGGTCGCTCGTTAGATTCTCTCATTCTTAACTTCAAGTGCTTTACTTCAGTGCACATTAACAATTGTCAGGTTAGGTATGATATTACTCTTTGTCCTTTTCATCAGTTGATTGGCTGTTGTGGACAGATGGCAGTGTGGTGCAATTGGGTTGTTGGGTACTCTGAGTTCATGAAGCCCCCCCCCCCTCATCCTCTCTTGTGAGCTGCATGAAGTTGGCCTCTTGTCCAGGCCAAGGGCTTTGTTTAAGTCACGCTCGGTTGGACCCCAGGCATTTCATCGCTTTAACCTTGCCACCCACAGTAACTGCTGCACTTAATGAGGCTACACACATGTGCTTAGATAGACCGACAGGTAGGGCGAGAGCCAGGAATCCATCTGAATGCCGTCGGCTGAAACATCTTTAACATTAGCACATTGTTGTTTTAGAGCCCTGTATAGATTCGCCAATGTCACTCGTGCTTTTATTCCACAGAGAAGTGAGGGCCCTCACAGTGTATCAAGCAGGGACAATGGTGTGCCCTCAGTGACTACAGTGAGGATTACAGAGCATAATAGAGGCAGTGCAGCTGTAATGCCAGTGCAGGGCAAGCAACAGGAAGCAGTTGTAGTAGACTCAGCAGTGATGAAGTTGGCTCTCAGGCAAACTGACCTAACCTCTGTGGCCACCTCAGCACATTTGCCCATGTTGCACTTATACAAGGAAAGAGAAGACCCTTTTTAATTGGATTCCTTTCATATCTTAGATTGAGCTTTTATAAGCATGTATCTTCTCACTTCCCAACTGGTTTCTTTCTTGAGTAATCTCAAGCCTGATTTGACCCGGCACCCCTAATTATGCTCAAATCCGATTTAATTATGCCCACATTTAATAGCATCATTTTGCTCCCTCTTTGACTTAACACAATGCTAGCGTGTTCTCTCAGACCTGAGACATGCAGGCATCACTGTGATTGATTTTTTTTGACAAGTCAGGGCAGTCTGAGAACTGAGATCAGGTAAGTCGCAGAACAATAGTCAGCTCAGCCTAGAGGGTAAGCTCTGCCAGCAGCTGTGGGGGTAATGACATGTTTGTTTTATATACTCTGCTCTGATGTGGCAGTTAAATGCAAATTACTCAAGTGAAAGAGGGAAAAGAACATGTTCTTTCTTTTTTTCCCTCCCTACCTCACCCTGTCTTTGACTTTAGTAAGGACTTTTTCAGTGTACTTGCAGTGTTGTCAGTGTGACGTTACATAATGGCTTCGGAAGCTTCACTGCTTATCACAGTTGTTCCAAGCTGTATGGAAACGTGACATGCATTTAATTTGTGATCACCTATGCCCTGTTTTTTTTGCTTAAATGGTTAGTGACCCTTGCGAAAGACAATGACTGGCTGCTTGTTTAGTTAAACGCTTGATATATGACTTTAATTCCTGGTCCCGGGTTCATGTTTTGATCTTGTTTGCCTTGCGAGAGATCCAAATTCTATTTGCCATGTCTGCTGTTTTAGTTGGCAAATGGTGAGATTCTTCCGTCGGGGTGAGGTTTTGTCCTGTCCCTGGGCTGATGTACCTCTGCAGGTTATTTAATAAGCTGTTGATTGTACAGTCTTTCTCTTACTCTTGTTGTGATGAAAATCTCTTGCGAAACAATGCATTCCTTCATTCCCTCCCAGTCCACCAGTGCAGTCGGTGATTATGAGAGTTGTCTTTTCATGACTGAGCTGCCTGGCTTTTTGGCAAACAGGGGTGTTACCTAGCAGTCCCAATCATTGGTTGGATCTCAGTTTGATACAATTGAAGAGATTGACTCAGGGAAACTGATACAGAAGGTCAACATCCCTTTGACTGGACTATCTACATTTCCTGTGTGCTGATTGTAGGCCTAGATCAGTCTAATCTGTTGTGCCTTGCCTTTATTTAGACCTTTGGCTTTTGCCTGTTATCCCATGAGACATACCTGTGTGTGTGTGTGTGTGTGTGTGTGTGTGTGTGTGTGTGTGTGTGTGTGTGTGTGTGTGTGTGTGTGTGTGTGTGTGTGTGTGTGTGTGTGTGTGTGTGTGTGTGTGTGTGTGTGTGTGTGTGTGTGTGTGTGTGTGTGTGTGTGTGTGTGTGTGTGTGTGTGTGTGTGTGTGTGTGTGTGTGTGTGTGTGTGTGTGTTGGAAAAATTCCCCTACTGAGAGGATTCAGTAGTTTCTTTTGGCAAGTCATTGTGATTCGAACTGGAATGATCTTTATCGCTAATGTTACTTGTCTGTTGGACAGTGTCTGCTTGGCCAGGAAAGATAAGACATATGGCCACACTTATTGCACTTGGATGTGTGTGTGTCTGTTTGTGTGCTCTGTAGTTCAAAGAGAAGCTGGGAGCCTGGGAAAAGTGAACCTGGCAGTGGCAGACGGTTCCAAGCTGATAACCGCCAGAGAGTTATGGAGTGTTAGTGAATGAAGAGTCAGGCAGTATCTCACTTTCTGGAAACAGTTATTTGGTCTGGAACTAAACATCCCAATAATGGCAAGGCTTGTACTTGTTAGATCAAGCCAGTATGACCTTATTGTTGGAGAATACAAAGCCTGTGGATCATCGGCTGTAGTTTATGCGAACCTCAACTTTCAGACAGTAGGTTGAACCATAAACATTGGTATCCAAGGCCAAATTTTGGTTTAAGTGTTTATGGCGTGGGACGCCCTTTATCATGTTTATGTAATACGTGATCAGTCTGTGGTGATGATGATGCTGCAATAGCTTCCATGTTGAGGCAAGTCCAACTCGCTCAAGACATGGGTGTGTTATGTTGTTGTAGACCTGCCTTTAAAGGAATGAGTCAATAACGCATTAAACGTCACGCCTTTTTGACAACAGTTCCACACAAAGTGATTTAATGAATTTCTTTGACACAGTGTGAAGTTTCGTTGTGTAGCAGGTGAAACAGGCTTGTTGAAGTTTTCACTTGGCATTGTTGCTCCTAATGTAACTGCCTGTAAACGGATAACGTGCTGTTTAAGAAATGCTCAGATTGTTTGAGGGGTCACTAAAGGTCACTGAAAGGAAGACTTTACTGTAGTAGAATGCAAATTCTAGTTAAGTTGTTTTTTTTTCCAGCTTTCTCTACTTCTCATTGTGGTCACAGCCGCAGGACTTTTGTGTGTGTGTGTGTGTGTGTGTGTGTGTGTGTGTGTGTGTGTGTGTGTGTGTGTGTGTGTGTGTGTGTGTGTGTGTGTGTGTGTGTGTGTGTGTGTGTGTGTGTGTGTGTGTGTGTGTGTGTGTGTGTGTGTGTGTGTGTGTGTGTGTGTGTGTGTGTGTGTGTGTGTGTGTGTGTGTGTGTGTGTTCAGGGATGCTGCATTTTGAGTTCCTGTTTTTAGGATGAGCTCACCACGCTCTGTGTCATATACGTGGGATATATTTTGTGTGGCTCTCTCAAACACATTTGCCCCAACCCAAACATGTTTCAAAAGTCGCAGCTACTGGAAAGATGCATTTAAGTGCAGTTGCACAGGCTGGAAAAATGACTCCCCTAATGGGAAATTAACGGTAAAGCGTTATACACATAAGGTGACCACCAAAGTCAGAGGACTCTTGTTCTTGGTGTTAATGTAACTAGCTGTAGGTTGGGTCATAGTAGTGGGTGAGTAGTCACATTACCACAGACTCACTCACTCGAGTTTTGTGTCAACTGATCGCAGCCAATTGTGAGTCAGGATATACTGTAAAGACTGCATTTCAAATAATAGCTGCCCTGATTGCAGTGAAACACTGGCACATGGTGAGACAAATGTCTCCTGGAAAGATGGGAAGTTGAATGGCTGACAAAACAAGGTAAAGCCATGAGGAACGGTCCAGGAGTGAGTCATACTGCCTCTTTTTTTTTTTTTTTTTTTTTTTTTTTCTGTGGAAAGTGAAAAGGGGGTTTCCTTTGAGCAAGGTTTGTTTACCATGAAGTCATTGCAGCAACGAGGGCTATAGCGGCAATGCAGAATTTCTGAAATGCCTCCACGCAGTGCTGCTAGGGGCAAGCATGTGTGTGAATATAACAAGTAGGTGTTTTCTAGTGGATGCTCGAGCACTGTAAGTGGATTACACTTTCTCACAATCACATACTTTCTCTCTGACTCTGTCATGCGCGCTTGCAGACACATTGTTCGCTCCCTCATGACTGTGGCACAGGGCAGCGCAAATGTGTAAGCTGATATTGGTGTGAGCGCTACCGACCCTGAATCGGACAAAGCGTTTTTCGGGAGTGCTGAAATCAAGACAGGCCCTCCCGAGTGTAGCACTCTTTAAGTCTCTCTCTGCCTTTCTGCCTTTCTTCCTCACCTTCACATACACTTTTATTGTGTCTCCATTTTCTACATTCCTTGACTTTGCCTATAAAGCAGTGTCCTTAAGCACTTTGGTCTTCATTAATTTACATCATTCATAGCAATCACCACTAGAGGTTTATAAATGAGCAAAACCTTTAAAATCACATATTAGCCTACATTGTAAAACAGAACTGACTGTGTGCTTTCTCAGAACATTGGAAGTCATCCACTGACTTCTCTCACTGCATTTTGTAAATATGTGGAAACATGTTTCTAAAAAGTGAAGTTAGCGTATATAGACATATATTTTTGGCATTGCAGGGTGAAGTATCCTTTTCTACATGCTATTTGTTTTATTTTGACTCCCTCTAGTCATTAGTCCAGTGCAGCGCTGCTATATCTGGCTGGTTTTTGGTGCATCAGACACCCTCCTGCTGGGTGGGTGTCCAGCTAGACCAGACCACTGTCCATGTGTCTGTCATTCTAATCTTTGAGATGCAGAGAGCTCTGCACCACCGCGAGCTTATCCTCTCTTAATCAGATCAACAGGACCATTGTTATAAGTTAACTGTTAGCAGCTTCTGTCCCAGGCCCCATTGTAAACTAACTCAATGATAAGCAGATGAAACTGGCAAGGCTGGTGAGGTCATGGGAAACCGGAAAGTTGTGGATATTTTCTTTTTAGTTTGCATGGTTACTAGAAAAACAAAAAGCTGTCTGTGGTTCTCTGCACAGTAAGTTTTTGTTTTATCATTGAATGGCAATGTTTATGGTTTCTTTTATGATACAGGGATTGCTTGATGGCCCTGCTAACACTTGGCTATCTCTATCTTGTCTTCCTCAGAGGTCCTACACTTTGATAGTGGAAGCCATGGACTGGAGTAATGAAACCAGTGGTGAGTATTTGTCCTTGTCTGGCATCTCCATCTTGCCTTCCCCTCTCTTTTCTGCCCACCTTCCTTCACGGCACTGACTGGGAGGAGTCATGTTGAAGGTCAGAAAAGGAAGTTTATTCTTCCTGAACCCCCTGCACTCTTTGTGTGTGTGTGTGTGTGTGTGTGTGTGTGTGTGTGTGTGTGTGTGTGTGTGTGTGTGTGTGTGTGTGTGTGTGTGTGTGTGTGTGTGTGTGTGTGTGTGTGTGTGTGTGTGTGTGTGTGTGTGTGTGTGTGTGTGTGTGTGTGTGTGTGTGTGTGTGTGTGTGTGTGTGTGTGTGTGTGTGTGTGTGTGTGTGTGTGTGTGTGTGTGTGTGTGTGTGTGTGTGTGTGTGTGTGTGTGTGGTGTTGACAGGTGCCTGTAAGGCGGGAGAGCAGGACAGGGAAGCGAGGGGGAAGAAGTGGGGACAGGGCAGACGGAGGGGGGAGTGCAGACAGAGAGAAGGAAGTGTGGCGAGGGGAGGAGTACAGAAGGGGCCACGCTGCCCCCCTATGAAAATGTTTTTATTTGGCCGATGACTGATGGCAGGTGCTGCCAGCCAGGGTTGGGGTCACACTGTCTCACTGTCACTGAGGCGTGAAACACAGAGTTCACTATTCGCCCAGCCCGGCGCTGCAACTAGCCCGCAGTCACAATGCGGGGGGCCAAGGCCCCTGAGCTATCCTGTCCCGTAGGTTAAAGTTACCTCTGGTAAAGGTGGGCTGCTGAGTTCAGAGTGGAAGACTTTTTAGTGTGCTGCTCGAAAAGACTGTGGGTGTTCTTCCCATGAACGTGGGAAGTACGCGGTGATAACATGCTGGATCTAAATTCTGGTTGTTAGGGTTTGGTTTCTGCTGTTAACAATGCTGGGATTCCTGCTGGTTGGAGGTCAGATTGGCGACAGCGTGGTGATTCCAGGGGAGGGAGGGCCCTATCCCATGCTTGTTTATGCAGGTCCGTTCGAGGTCAACAAGGTTTCGGTCATTTCTGCTGTATTTGCCGCTCCCAAGAGAGCTATTAGGGCATTGGTGTGAAAAGCACCCTGAATGTACATAGTCAATGCTGGTTAAACCCCGTTGAGCTCCACCAGGCTAGCTCACAGCTCTGATAGCTTTATATGTTTTGACTATCCTAACTGATGCTTAAATGCCAGCTGATTCCTAATCACAATTAAAAGTGTTTTTAATATTAAACTTATGTACATTTCATGCACTTTAAGCATTTTTTTTTTTTTTTTAATTCGTACTCCAGAGCACTGTTCCATTAGTGTATATCCAGGGTTTAAGAAAAGTATTTTTTCAGTTTTACAGCTTAAAATGTAGAATTTCTCAATAGAAAATGAATTTGATGCTGGAGCTTGACCTCTCTAAGCTTTATAAAGCTTGTCTGATTTATGTTTAGCTCTGAGCCAGGCAGCAGGTAGTAAGGATGTGCTACTCCTGACACTGCAGGTCAGCAGTTGGTAGAGAAATGCCACACAACCGAGCTCTGGATTCCAGACCACTGCGAAATGTTACCGGGCACTGTGATCACCCCCCACCACCACCACCACCACCACCACAACCATACACACCGCAGCACAGTAAATAAATGACAGCAGGCCATCCCCCACTGCACTGCATTGCATTGCATCATACTACACAGAGGAGCGATTCACCCAGCGGTCAGCCACCTATGCTTGTGTGAGTGTGCACAGTAAATAATGGCGTTGACATATTTTTCATTCTCTCCCAGGTGGAAGATTTAGATATCAAGTAGCGAGTGCTACATGTGCAGGTGAATGAGTGGTGCTAATACTAAGGGCTTGTATGTATGTGTACAGTGTGGTGTCTAGAGACTGGGCTGAGCCTGTTTGCTCAGTTTTAGTGAGTTTGCTCTGTGTGTGAAGCTCATTACAGCCCTTGGCTCCCAGGTCAATCCTTGCCCGTTTGACAGAGCTGTGACCTCTTCCATGTTTGACGTGAAAATAAGTCTGTTTCTGGGTCTAGGTCTGTGTGTTTTTAAGTCTCCTTTGGTGTTGCACAATCACAACATAGGCTGGACCTTTGCTTCCCATCTGAAGTACAGATAGATACTTGTAAGTGTGTAAAAAATAATTGCTGTTAGTTCAATAATTTATGCGAGAAATAAAATTGCTGATGGCACATTGGCAGGCTTCCCAGCAGTGACTGCAACATTGTGTCCTCACGTTATAATTTATGGCGGCTGCAGTTCTGTCCTCGCCTGAGCAGATGCACAGGGCAGCATCTGAGACGGTAATATCCTCAAGCTGTAAACCTGAGAATCAGAAAACCAACCAGGGAGAGTTGGAGAGGGAGCGTGAGAAAAAAAGCAGTTAAGAGTGTTCATTACAGGCAGCCTTTTCCTTTTTTTTTCTGCATTTCCTCCTGTACTTTTCTTCCTCTTCAGTTGCTTTAATTACATATAATCTGCTATCTAAGAGATCTTCTGCAATTTGTGTTCAAATTTTTGGGTTCCCACTGTATGATCACGGAAAACATTGCAACTCCCAAATGTGTAATGTACTGTAGGATGCTGCATTCCGCGATTCTCTCCTTGGCTCTAACATTTGATGAACACTGACATAGTTGAGGAAAGAAATGTCATTTTGTTATGTTGATTGTGTCAAAATGTTTTTTTTTGTTTGTTTTTTTTACATGCAGATTGGAAGTTGATAGAGAAAGCCTCTCATTCTGGCATGATCAACCCCAGCCCACATTGGCAGAAGCTGACTCACAACGGCCCCATAGCCCAGTTTGAGTACCAGATCCGGGTCAGCTGTGACGAGCACTACTATGGCTTTGGCTGCAACAAGTTTTGTCGGCCCAGGGATGAGTTCTTCGGGCATTACACATGCGACTACAATGGAAACAAGACCTGTCTGGAAGGCTGGTCCGGACCTGACTGCAACACAGGTAAGCCCTGCTGAAAAGGCAGCATGTAGTGATGGGTGATGGAAACGCTGATCAAGACAGCAGCTCGAGACAGCCGGATTAGTAGTTATGACTATGAATGAGTCTTCTCAAACTAGCAGCCAGGCTGTAATCTGTGATTCATGCTGATACACTGTCTGCTAAGTGGTTTGCATTGAATGGAAGGCTTTGTTTCTTAACTCTTGCAGCCTTTTTTCTTTTCTTTTCTTGCTTTTCATTGCCTATATGGCCAGAAAATAAGCTTTGGTCAGTAGTCACTTTTTTTATTAAATATTTTACTGTGTTATATGGCAAGGCAAACTTGTTTTTTTGTCAACAGTAGCCTTTGTTCTTGCAGGCTGAAATGTCATAGCGGGTAGTAATTATAATCATTTACTGCTATAATTAAAACATGCTAAATAAAAATTGGAGCTAGGTTTGAATCTAGTTACCAGGCAGTGATTGTTCTTCTTCCTCCTCTAGCAATATGTCGACAAGGCTGCAGCACTGAACATGGATCATGTAAGGAGCCAGGTGGATGCAAGTAAGTGACCGAGGCAGCTCTGTATGATTTATTAGTCTGTTATGAATGATTTTACTGCCTTTTTACTATGTAAAATGTCAAACACGGTTTGTTCAAGTGTCTTTACTTATTATGGGGGCTGGGGCCAGAAACCTGTGGTGTGGATCATTCCAATATGCAGGGATTGTGTCAAAGCACCGCTTTGGTCATGGCATGGCTCTTTCCTGGTACGTGCTCTGTTTTCTGGCCAAGAGACTATCAGTACCAGGGCTTTAACAGAGATGCTGGCTGAGCTGCTTGTAAATCTCTCGTGCAGCTTTGGATCGGAGCTGCCAGTCTGAGAAAAGGGAGAGAACCAACTGCCAAGACTTCCGTGTTGGAAATGTAGGCTATGCGTTTGCCTCGAATGAGGCAAGTGTTATCAGTCAAATCGTGTGTAACGTTCGGATGAGCCTTAAAGTGTATTGTTTGTGTAGCTAATGGCTTCCTAATGCTGTTTATGCACACAGCCAGAGGAAAAGCCAGGCGCAGATGGATATCAGAGCTGGGGCATTGTGTGCAGTAAGAGTTGTATCTCATCCTCATCCTGGAGGGGGCCCTGCACTGGCTGACTCTTCCCACAGCTCAAGGCATTGGTTGCTTTCTTAGTTGTCTGATTTGGCTATAGATCAAGCACAGTGACCATCAGGTTTGTTCATTTTCTGCTGCAGCTTTGTTGTTTTTCCCAAGCTTTCGACATCATCAGGTTTCTTGAAAGTGCTTGTGTGGCCACTGGCAGAACAACAGGTCGAATTGCTTTAGTCTTTGCACAGGTGTGGCCATATTTAAAGCTCTGGGTTTAACTCTGTTTATATGCACTCTGCCAACAAACTCTCCTAGCCAGCTCTACTACTGTTGTAGTCGGGGAGTAGTTTCCTGTTGTTGGGCTGTTGCAGAGTGTTAAACAACAGCAGTACATAGCAACATTGGCTGCAGGCTAGGGTAGCCTCCTTGTCACTACCTCGATCAGTAGTAGATTTATGATACTCCATGGGATTTTCTTTTAGCCTTTAGTTTTTAATGATCAGCTTTCATTGTTACTAATAGAGTAGTCTCCCTTTGCCAGACCTTCCTCCACTGCGGTGCCGCAGAGGAGGGTCTGGCAGGTCCCCACAGCATTCCGGGATGGGAGAAAAACGTGCTCTGGGGAAAAGCCACGGTGCCGCTGCAAAATGGCCTCGGAAGGAACTTGTTTTGGTGGAACATGTGTATGTTTAAAAGTTGTTTTAGTCATGCAACAGAAAACTTAGATTGGACAGATAGTCTAGCTAGCTGTCTGGATTTATCCTGCAGAGATCTGAGAAAAGGTTAACCATAGTCCTCATAAATCGTCCGGAGTTTAAAATGCCAACACAAAGGAAGGCCCAAGGCGACGGATATCCGGCCTAAATGTGTGAAATCCGGCGGAATTTCCGTTGGCAACGGAGCAATCCCAGAAGTAGAATGTCAAGGATATAGACTAGTAATAGAGTAATACCAGTGCAACCGTGGACCAAGATTGACACTGTAGAAAAATGGTTTGAAAAGCATTAACTGAACAGCCACAACATACAGATTTGACTGTTTACTGTTTTAATGTTGAGGGTTAAAATCTTTATGTGCGTCAGCTGTGCTGCGCAATATAATGTCACATTCCCAAGTAATTTGGCTGTGTAATAACTGTAAATGATTTGAGATCCTGCTGAGGAACCCTGCTCTTCTTCTCATGGAGAGGATTAGCACACTTAAGAATAGCCTCTTTAATCACAGACAGAGGTTTACTTAACCACCGCGTTTATTTTTACAGTCCGTCCGTTCCTTGGGGCTAATCAGCGCGCTGCTCTCCCAGAGGGACACTATTTCCTGTCACTAGGCTCCACAGCAGCAACTGTATCACCACCTCGCCACCTTTTTGAGGAGCGGACTTATCAGTCAGGCTGGATTTCAGTCTTAATTATAGAGCCCTGGAAGAAAAGGGCAGCATTATCGGAGTAATTATGGACCTGGACATTTCAGTGGTCAGCAAGCTGCGTTCCCCTCCTCGGCCTTGGGGCACAAGCCTGCCTCCCGACTCATGGGAACCAGGATGAGCAGCACTGTAACAGCCGAACACTCCTCTCTGCAAGGATGTCTCTGCTGCCAAGCCACAGGCGGAGTGTTGTTAAAGGGAGCGTCTGGCCGCATGCTAATGTTAGCTGTGCTACAGGTCCCATTGGAACTGTAATTTAGTGTTTTGTTTTTTTCTGTTTGGTAAAATGCTAAATAGTCCTCTGTTTCCCTGTCCGCGAGTATTGTTCAAAAGCTGTTGCATAAACACCCTGCTACTTAAGATTCATTTGTGGTTTTTTAAGACGCAGCCCAGTGTTGAGGGCTAGAATACTGGCTCTTTGTTTTTTTTTGTTTTTTTTGTGCAGCTCCACGCTGTATACGCTAAGGTGTAGTTCATTAAATTCAGATTATTGGAATAAAGGAATTTGGAATAAACAGAAGATTAAGTGTGTGTGTGTGTGTGTGTGTGTGTGTGTGTGTGTGTGTGTGTGTGTGTGTGTGTGTGTGTGTGTGTGTGTGTGTGTGTGTGTGTGTGTGTGTGTGTGTGTGTGTGTGTGTTCGTGTGTTCGTGTGTGTGTGTGTTCGTGTTCGTGTTCGTGTTCGTTCTGAGGCTGACGGCATGGCTCTCTGTGTGTCTTGCAGGTGTCTGTATGGCTGGCAGGGCCAGTACTGTGACAAGTGCATCCCCCACCCTGGCTGTGTACATGGCACCTGTGGAGAGCCCTGGCAGTGCCTGTGCGACACCAACTGGGGCGGCCACCTCTGCGATAAAGGTTAATTCCCATCTCTAATTTCAGTTGCTGTAGGAGCGCCCTGTGTTGTGTCAAAACTAGTTAAAGCTGAATAAAACAATTCTTTTCCAGACTTGAACTACTGTGGTACTCACCAGCCATGCCTTAATGGAGGGACATGTATCAACACAGGGCCTGACAAGTACCAGTGTACCTGCGCTGAGGGCTACTCTGGTGCCAACTGTGAGAGAGGTGAGTGTCCGTAACCTTCTGCAAGATAATCTCTAGCTGTCTTTGTTATTGCTGGCAAACTTTTAATGTGCACTCCACTGATAAAGTTTACTTGTCATGACTACTAGTCAGTCTGTGAAAAGCAGGTTAATGTCCTCTTTAGCCCTGTTAGCAGCATTCTAAAGTCTGAGAAAATAACCTTGGATTGAGCCCATAACTTTAATTTTTTACCATTATGAACTGGGGTTGTGGTGTTAGAAAGGTGTGGGCAATAACCAGGTGTGGAAGTGTGGATCTAATGAAAGAAGTTATCATGTTGCATTGTGGGAAACGTAGGAACCGGTCTCTGTAGCGGTTGACTCATAAGAGGGACTAAAAGTCTGAATATCTTGTACCTTTTTTAAAGCTACTTACGTTTTTAGTGACTGAAGGAAGTCATATTGCTCTGGCTAAATCTTATTTTTTACATTTTTCGGCAAACAAAATAGAGGCTTCAAGATTCCCCAGAACCTTTTTTGTATGTGTTTTTTTTTTTTTTTTAGTTTATAAGACAATCTACATTTGGAACCTAAAATCAAAATATAAAATGTAATCTCATGGGGTCTTAAACTCATGCTTGCATTTATAATAAGTGGGTAGGTTCTTGTCTTTCTGAGCTTACAGACAAAAGGTCAAAGGTGCCTTGAGTTTGTAATCAGAGGAGGTGGTAACTTGGCAATAATCTTGTTTCCACTTCAGCGTGAGTGGCCCCCAAGTCAGGTAATCCACCAGTTTGATCTTCAGGGGCCGGTCATCCCTCTGCTCCTCAGGCACTCGAGACAGATGGGTGTGGTGCTAAGGTTCAGCTGCTGCGAACACTTACCATGGAGATGATGGTTTTTTCCTCATTAAATCTGAGCCTTGCGGGGTGCTGACAGCTTAACTGCAGAGATGTCAGGAAACCGTGCCCTTCGTAACAGGAGGTCCAGCGACCAGGGGATACGTCAGGCTATTGTAACACGGAGGCCCCAGGGTGCAGCGCTTCATCCTCTTCCTCCCTCCTCCCCACGGCATACCTAAAGCCGTCCACTGATCACCTCCAACCACCTAGTTATTCCCAGAGTGAATCATTCATTTTTGATTCATTTGGGACCCACTCATCCTTAACCCGTCCATAAAGGAGAAACTCCAGGGCAGAGCTCCCCCTGCCCGTTCGCCCTCCCGCCAGTCTCTCATCTTGTGCCGCCTCACAGAAGAAGAATGGCGGGGAGTCAGAGGGAAGTCACGGTGCGTTGGTCAGGTCAACTTAGCATGAAAGATGATTTCCTGGTGGTGTGGTCTGCCGGGCGGGTAATGAGAGTGAGATGGGGGGATTTTGAGCGGGCTTTTGGGACATGGGAGGGGGAAAGGAGTAGGTGATGGGTGAGGGAAGTCGACCCCTGGGTATGTTCTGCTGACAGGTCCCGGGCAGAGGAGTACGTGTGTTTTTTTTGTTTGTTTTTGTTTTTTTTGGAATGAGAGTCGGGAGCTGAAATGCATTTTTGCATCTGATTTGTTTTTCTTGTGAATAATTGGTCAAATGTAGATTACATGATGTCACAGTAAAATATTCTCATGTCAGCTACAATAGCAGAAAAACAATATAGTGATCTAGACTGAGATTGGCCAAAAAGGGTAAAATTACAAAATAAGTGTCATAAATTGAAAAAAGGAAAATCCAAGAGTAGATTTTTCCTTTTTTAAAAGTGACTCATTGACTGTGTGTGACATGTTTGCAAAAACATTCTTTCTCTTTCTAGCGGAACATGCCTGTCTGTCCAATCCATGCTCTAATGGAGGGAGCTGTTCAGAAACCAGTCAAGGCTACGAATGTCAGTGTGCACCAGGCTGGAGCGGCCCCTCCTGCACTATCAGTGAGATTGCACTCTACCTTTACCCATTAAATGTCAGTATTCCTCACAGAAAAGATCATGTTGAATAACCAGAGTTGACTTCTTCTGCTTAGATGTTGACGACTGCGCACCAAACCCCTGCAATCACGGTGGAACCTGCCAGGATATGGTCAACGGTTTCAAGTGTCACTGTCCTTCACAGTGGACGGGGAAGACATGTCTGATAGGTGAGCCACACAGCCTCTTTTCCTCTTTCCACCACGTCACGCCTGTCAACTGCACATGCAAATGCCTCTAATCCCTTCTCTCCCTCTCTAGATGCCAACGAATGCGAGAGCAAGCCTTGTGTCAATGCCAACTCATGCCGCAACCTGATTGGTGGCTACTTCTGCGAGTGCGTCCCTGGTTGGATGGGGCAGAACTGCGACATTAGTGAGTTGAAGGCTGTCAGCTGCAGCTGTGGAGCGGGACACCTGTTTTCCCTCCTTTTTTTTTTTCTTTCTTTCTTTCTCTTTATTCAGTACAGGCTGAATAAAAGCTGTAATATGAAGGCGTAAAGCAAACCGTTGGACAAGTGCAGCCTTTTTCCTGAAGTGTAAATTAATCTGCCATATCATTATTAGCCCTGTGTGTGGCCAAGGCTGTGGGGACAATCCCAGGACTAGTTTCACTTGGCAGCAGACAGGATTGCTCAATACTCGTGTGTTGCTCTGATTCTGTAGCCACGTAATCCAGCTCTCTCTTAGCTCTGACAACGAATTTTAAAGGCCCCTAGCATGGGGAACATAAAGCACAGGCTTGTTTTCAAAGACAGACTATTCAGTCAAGCTGTTAAGATTTAATCCACATATTTGTTTTTCCGTGCAGATATAAACGACTGCAAGGACCAGTGCCAGAATGGGGGAACTTGCAAGGTACGTGTCGGGTCAAAAACCGCCTCGCTTTATCTGGCTTCGCTGCTCTGTTTGCCAGCTTGTTTGTTTGTTTGTTTGTTTTATTGTGTCTTTTTGACGAAGACCGAGACATTTACAGATGTTGTATAAATAGCTGCTGTAAACTGTTCTCTCCAAACCGACAGTGGAATTGTTGTGGAATTCCTCTCTGAAATCAAATCTGAGGGGAGTGGGTTCAGAGGAGTTTCAAAGGGAGGGACACAAAAGTTCCTTGACCACACTAGATTGAATTACCATAAACATTATTGTGTTGAGCCCGTGCCAGGAAAATGTGTTGTAATAATTGCGGAGCTGTGATAATGTCCCTCCAAAGTTGGCATGCCCCCCCTTCGCTGTTCGCTCTGTTCCCTGGTTTGACAGTTATTGTTTGGACCCCACCCTTTCAAAGCAGTTAATCAAAGTTTTGGCTGCATGAGGTTTACCCTGGTTTCTGTCGGTCTCTCTCTTTCTCTCAGGACTTGGTAAATGGCTATCGTTGCGTGTGTCCCCCTGGCTTTGCCGGCGAGCACTGTGAGAGAGACCTCGACGAGTGTGCGAGCGCACCGTGCCTGAACGGCGGCCGCTGTCAGGACGAAGTTAATGGCTTCCAGTGCCTGTGTCTGGCTGGTTTTTCAGGAAATCTCTGCCAGGTGAGACACAACTCCCACCACTATCATGAACAAAATGTAAGCACACATGCATGCATTCCCTCTGCTATAATTTAGCATCTTAACCCCTAAGCCCACCCCCTCCCCAGCCCCCTCTTCCAGCATTGCTGTATCTTTGGTTTCGTTGTAAAGTTTTCCTGCCCCACCCTCCTTAAATGGCTGTTGTTCCACAGTCCTCCTTTTTTAAAAGGGAGTGCTTTGTTGAAGCTGCTCCTGGCTACAGCGGGATACATTCCTCAGTGCTGAAGCCCAGACTCGGAGGACGGCTCCTATGTCTCTGCCTTGTTTTTCCCCTTTCCTCCAAGTGCTGTGCGTGTGTTGTTTCCTGGCACAGCCTGTAGGGAGGATGCTGTGGGTTTTGCTCTGTTCAGTGTAGCAGAAACCATGTCGGCTATCAGGTTCACCACTCTCTATTCAATACCTTTCTGCCCTAGCTGGATATCGATTACTGCTCCCCCAACCCGTGTCAGAATGGAGCGCCCTGCTTCAACCTGGCCACAGACTACTACTGCGCTTGCTCAGAGGACTACGAGGGCAAAAACTGCTCTCACCTCAAAGACCACTGTCGCACCACCACGTGTAAAGGTACGTCTCCTCCTGCCTGCAACAACCGCAGGCTTTTCACTCTTTGTCTTTTTCCAGAACATTGCTGTAAGGTGATATGCATAGCGTGCTGTAGTAAAATGCTGAATAAGAACAGGTCTTCGCCATTTGCCTGAACACTTTGCCCACATTTTCCCAGGAGGGCAATACCTATATTTTAGTTTTTGTGTGCTGAAGTTTCCTGGCCAAGGTGAGCAGGATTTTTTATTTTTTTTTTGAGTGTAGCTCCCTTGATGAACGCCCCCCCTCCATCTCCTCAGCAAAGCTTTTCCAATGATTCTCCCCTCCTCTGAGTTCCCTGAAAATCTGGCAAAAGGCTGATAGCACTGTGTGTGTTCTTCGTAATGACTTGGTGGGCTACCTCTTCTTTTCCCCCCTCGACGACTGTGCACATTTTTCTGTGTGTGTAATTAAGTGAGTGGACCAACCACGGAGTCAGATAACAGACGGTGAGATTCTCTCTGCTCTTGGCAAGAATTAAGTGATTACAGGGGAGAAAATTCACCCTGTTCTCCTAACCTGATCAGACAGGGGGAAAGGAAGGGATTTTAGTGCAGAGTGAAAAAGATCACTCTGAATTGCTTATGAAAGCATAACAGCTTATCGCTGCTTCCATCATTCCTTCTTTATCACATTCTTACACTGATATGGTTTTTCTCAGGGGATGGGGATTTTTATCATCAGTAGAGGCCTGTACATCAGATAGATCTTTCCTAATCTCTTCCTTTCCCCTGCTCACTCTTTATCTCTTTGTCACTTTTTGGCTCTCCCACTCATTTTTTAGAATAGAGTAGCAAGCGGTTGTTCTCATTTGAATATCAGCAGTAAACTAAATTTGGAATGAATGTTCATTTAAACCAAGGTTTGTCAGTTGTTTCACTGTCTAACTGTCTCTCCTCTCCACAGTGATTGACAGCTGCACAGTTTCCGTGGCGTCCAACAGCACGCCGGGAGGAGAGCGCTACATTTCGTCAAATGTGTGTGGACCTCACGGCCGCTGCCGGAGCCAGGCCGGGGGCCAGTTCAGCTGCGAGTGCCAGGAGGGCTTCAGAGGCACCTACTGCCACGAGAGTAAGACCAGACTCCACACATGCAATACAGAATACAAGGCACAACTGATCGTGATATATCAGATAGGCCTCTGCAAAAGCACTCTCAAACTCACATTGTTCTGTTCTTTCACAAACAAAAACAATCAGATATCAACGACTGCGAGAGTAACCCATGCCACAACGGAGGCACCTGCATCGACAAAGTCAGCGTGTACCAGTGTATCTGCGGCGACGGTTGGGAGGGCGACCACTGCGAGATCAGTGAGTAGGACTGCTCAAACCCACACCTCCCTCATGGGACTGTTCAATCCATGTTTCAACAAACAAAGTGTGATGATGTATTTGATATGCTGCCCATGACTCACACTCTATCCGAATTCTCCACCAGACATTGATGACTGCAGCACCAACCCCTGTCATAATGGAGGGACATGTCGAGACCTGGTGACTGATTTCTTCTGTGAATGCAAGAATGGCTGGAAGGGAAAAACGTGCCACTCCCGTAAGAGACCTTTTTTTTTCCACACCCATGTAGTCTGTCTGTGCAGGCTTATGGTATGTGCTTATGTCTTTTATAGAGTGTGTGTGTGTGTGTGTGTGTGTGTGTGTGTGTGTAAACCCTAACATTTGAAATGCTCTCTCCAGGGGAAAGTCAATGCGATGAAGCCACTTGTAACAACGGAGGCACCTGCCACGACGAGGGTGACACGTTCCAATGCAAGTGTTCCCCAGGGTGGGAGGGTACGACGTGTAACATAGGTGAGTCACACAGTCACTGTGGTTTGGTTCAATGTTATATATTTACAGACAGAAGATTGCTTTGTGGGAGAGCTCAGTCTTGTTTCAGATATTAATCAGATCTGTCAGATCAGCGAGGTCCATAAACAGTTTTTATCCCTTCACTCTGTCAGCGCTCCCTCTCCTCCCATCTCCCTGCTTGCCCATTTCTCCCTCTCCCCTGAGTGCTGACAGATATCCGCTTAAAATCCCTGATTGCACTGACAACACACTTCAAAGTCATGGAATGCAGATTCCCTCAAAGAAAACGGAAACCCGTCAGGAAAAAAAAAAGAAGCCAAACCAACAGCAGTCCCCTGTGACAGTTTTGAAAGTTTATAAGCACTGATTTTATTGGTAATCCTCTTTAAAGTTGGGGGGGAAAAACTGACTGACAAAAAAAAAATTTCTTCTTCTTCTTTCTCTATTTCAGCCAAAAACTCAAGTTGTCTTCCAAACCCGTGTGAGAATGGAGGTACCTGCGTGGTGACTGGGGAGTCGTTTACCTGCGTCTGCAAGGAAGGCTGGGAGGGTCCCACGTGCACCCAGAGTAAGTGCTCGTTAAATAGTGGCTGGGATAAGGGTGGACAGCTATTGCTATTAAATGATGATACACCTCCTGCTACCTAGTGCAGAGGTAAAGTCTTGCATCTAATTAAAACTGACTCTCCCATCCCCTCTTGATCTGTAAATTTTTTATATATAGATTTGATGTCTTTCCTCTCTACCCTGGCTGCTGCCAGCCCTGAGAGGAGAAAGAGGAGGAGGAGGGAGAAAGGGGCTCAGGAAAGTGGAGACAGATGTTTCTCCACCTCCCCCTCCTCCTCCTCCTCCAACACACACCCGTCTTTCCCCTCTCATCGTTCTATTCCTGTCCAAACAGTGACATGTCGGCTCGTTCTACAGCCTTGCTCCATTTCCCTGGGATCCCTGCCATTGTATGCATGTACCCCAAAACATAAATTTTCTCATCTTTTGGGGAGGGAGAAACAGTCGGGGTGGGAGTCTGGGCGTGGAGGTGTTGGCTGTGGTGGTGGGGGGGAAAGCTGGAACTCCATTTTTTAGGGCGAGAGTCCACTCGATTGTTTGCTCTGTGTTGTTAATAAGGCAGAGTAAATCAGGCGGTGCCCGACCGGCCCAACACACCTTTGCACACACAAGCTCAGACGTGCTCTTTGCTGTCATGTGAATTTAACACTCGTACATTAGAGAGAAAAAAAAATACAACACTCACTACTGTTTGTCTCTCTCTCCCTCCCTTCCTCTATTTTTTTTTTTTGTCTTTCAGATACCAACGACTGCAGTCCCCACCCATGGTAGGTGGAAGCCAAACATTTCTTGTAGATTTAGACAGATGTAAACAGGGTGCTCCTCCTGTATCGTAGTTTCTCACCTGCAGGCATTCTCTCTCTCAGCGTCTCAATGCTGAGAACCAGGCGTACTCCCTTCACTGTCATTCCTGGGATGCAATCAGCTAAATCTTTTGTGAATTCCCAGACACAACTCTTATTTAACCACATACCACTGGAGCTCACTCCCATATGCATTTACACTAAAAAAGAACAAGTCTGATTGCCATAATTACCTTTTGAGAAATGACTATTGCTGAATATTAAAGCTTGAATAGATGTCAGTGTGTCAAACAAGCCTGATATACAAACTGAAGTCTCACCCTTTTTTTTTCCCCCCTTGCAGCTACAACAGCGGAACCTGCGTTGACGGGGATAACTGGTACCGATGCGAGTGCGCCCCAGGCTTCGCTGGTCCAGACTGTCGGATCAGTGAGTAGTAACCCTGCCTCCCACTCCTCCCTGATCCCTGTTTGAGCCATAAGTTAGAGCAGGTCCCGGGTCGCGGGACCATCGCAGTCGCTGCAAATGAAGGGTCTAGCCGGCCAATTATCTGTGCATTGGGCTGCAGGCCAGGCCGAGCCATTTCAGTGTCACTCCACCGGGCCCTGCTGCTGTCCCCGGGGGAAAACCGGCTTAGCAGGCCAACAGCTAATCAGCCATGCTCTCTGACACTGATTACACAGATTGTTTTCCCTCTTAAAGGCTTTCAGATGGCCACATTCTTTCCCATTGCAAACCCTTTGTTCTGCTAAGTCCAGCCTTTAGCTCCTGCATACCTGCTAATGATGCTGCCTTTAATAAAGCTGCATGGGGCAAAAAAAAAAGAAACCGTCCAGGAATGATTTAAAACATGTTTTTTTATTAACTGGTGTGCATGTGTATGTACTGTTCAAATGGCACATGACCTCCAGTGAATTTAGCCTAGGAATTAGATTTATGTGCCGACTGCTTAACCCAATGTTTGTGTGCTGTCTGGATGTGCTCTTTATTCCCAAAATGGAGCCATTTCTTACCTCTCGCTCTTCTCCTCTGTGACAGATATTAATGAGTGCCAGTCCTCTCCATGTGCCTTTGGCTCCATCTGTGTGGATGAGATCAACGGATATCGTTGCGTGTGTCCACCAGACAGGACTGGACCCCACTGTCAAGAAGGTAGAAGTCTTCACGAGATTATAAAGGACAAATCCACATAACAAACGCACCTTTCTCTGACCTAATGCTGTAATTGTATTTAACACAGTGACAAGAAGACCTTGCTCGGTCAATGGACACGTCACCCCTGATGGACTCAAATGGGATGAAGACTGCAACACTTGCCACTGTTCTAATGGGAAAGTTGTGTGCACAAAGGTATGTCCAAACATACTCTGCCTATACACGAAATGTGGAAGTAAGAAATGTATTTATGATGGCTCTGGACAGTTTTGAAGCACAATTTCATAGTTTAATGACTGAAGAATGGCTGTGGAGAATAATTGTGTGTTGAATTGGTTATATTCTCAAATGTTGCGTGGGCAGTTGCATCTCACTCCACGGTATTCAGAGATCTCAGGTAGGGCCATGTCGGGCCACAACAGCACTCTGTGTCACAGGGTGGAGTTTGGCTTGGGAGTGTTAAATTCGATACAGAGATGATGCACTTTGTTTTGAGAAAAAAAAAAACACATAATGGCACTGTTAGAAATGGGTGTCAGATGCCAGCCAAAGTCACACTGAGTGAAGATTAGGTGATATACAGTAGTGGCCTGAAGTAGTGCTATCATTATCCTGCTCGTCTAACCACCAGATGAACAATGGCGCCTCACTGATACTGCTCCCTTTGGGAAGCAAATGCATCACGGGGTGAAAATGATCTAGGGCTGTAAGGTACAGGCTGCCATGTTGGACATAGTCTGATATGGGAACACAATTTCTTCGTGGGTTTTTCCGTACTTTTGCTAGTAGCTCATGTGTTTCATGCGGATCACAGAAGCGTGTCCCTTGACATGCAATCGTCACAGAGACACTATTATCCTTGAATGGGAAAAACTGGTGCCATTGATTATGTTTTTTTTTTTTTTTCTATTCCGTTTACAGTCCAGTGTAGGGCTGGGTATTGTATCTCTGGTGTTCAGTAGTTTTTGAGATATTACAGTCAGGACCAATGTGGTGAGCCGACAAACCTTCATGAGCCCTAGTCTTCTTTATACTTGTTTATAAAAATAGAAAAAAGGTCTGTGACATTATCTAACATCGTTTCCCCCGTCATGTTTTTCTCTCCAGATGTGGTGTGGCCCTACATCATGCCACCTGGGTGCCAAAGGTCGAGGCGGGTGTCCCTCAGGCCAGAGCTGCATCCCCATCAGGGAGGGCCACTGCTTTGTGAAGCCCTGCCTCGGCCTCGGAGAGTGCTGGCGCTCCAACCCTCCCCCGCGTCCCACCAAATGCCACCCCAGCTCCAGTTACCAGGACAACAGCTGCGCCAACATCACCTTCACCTTCAACAAGGAGACCATGCCTCCAGTGAGTTACCTAGACACCAGGGAGGGAGAGATTGAATTAAAGGGTTTTGGGGTCATTTTTCATGCCCCCCCCACCCACCCACCACCACCACTCTTAAATGAATGGGGGCAGCAAAGTGTGAAAGATCAGGTTTTCAGAAGTGCTCAACCATCTCTCCCGGGCAAAAGGACTTTTAGTCTAAGACTCCTAAACAATTCAGTCATGTATTCAAATGTGTTCCAGGAAGAAAGAATGTGGGGATATTTTCTCAGCGCTCTCCCTGTTTTCTGTTGACTCTTTCCAAGTTTTGGTGTTCCTGAGAATCAGGCATTCCACGAATCCATGCCAGTCCCCTCTTAACCCGACCACACTGCAGGATTAATTTCAGGATCATATGGATTTGAGCTAAACAGGACCACTGGCGACTCTGTCACCACATAGGATCATCCCTCGCCAGTTGCCTAACAAGCATGACAGCAGATAGTGACAAGCATATGAGCCTGCGGTCTTTAATCTAAATGAGGTGGATCCCAACCAGATAGCATGTTGAACTTGCCAAAATGCAGGCCTGGAGGCCTAGAGCTTCCTTTTTCGTTCTATTTTTTTTTTTCCATCTGCATTAACATTCGCTTCTTTTTTTCTTTGTGTCCAGAGCTTGACTGTGGAGGATGTGTGTAAGCAGCTGAGGCGCTTGTACATAGTGAAGAATTTCTCCTTGGAGCATTCTGTGTCCATAACCTGTGACCCCTCATTCTCAGCCAGCAACGAAATCCACGTCTGCATCGTAAGTACATCCTCCCACTCCGCCATATGTTTGTCTCTCTCTATTAATGCATACTCAAAAAAACTCCTCTTTGATTTATAGCCTGCAGTGTGCATTCTTAGCAGCATTAAGACATGCTGTAATGGGATATGTGGTGAATTGAGGCTTGGTTGTTTTGTGTCAACAGTAGACTGCATGTTAACACGATTTAAAGGCAGACCAGATGGAACTTAAACTTAAACCAACAGATTTCAAACTTCAATTTTTTCTTCTTTACTTCTAGTCCACGGAGGACCATCGTTTGGACCGGAGCCCCATTAAAGAGATCACAGACCGGATAATCGACCTGGTTAGCAAACGCAACGGGAACAACACCATCATCACCGCCATCGCAGAAGTGCGCGTGCCAAGCCCCAGCAAAACTGGTATGAACCGCCTCCAAACTCTTGTTGTTGCCTGTGCTTTTCCCCCAGAGTTGCACACAGTGGGTGGGAGGATTTGGCTTTTTATTTATTTTTTTTATTTTAAAGAAGATCAGATTAGATCGAGCCAAGCCCTGAATATGACAGCAACGCCAAGCACTAAAGAAAAACGTGCGTGTGTGAAAAATAATTCCTAACCCTCACGCATAACTCGAGCCGCCCAGGTCTGCCATCTCAAGGCAGTTTTAATGGAGCATAGAAAGAATCTAGCCCGGATGAAAAGAGCAGAGCTGCTTGGCTATGTGGCTTTAGGTTGGCTCGTACTGCGACTGGCTGGACTCGTAGTCAGACTCCCACATGTGTCCGCCATTCATCAACAAGGTGACAGCAGACTGCCGCCACGGCCAAATAGAAGCAGCCTCGTCCCCTGTCCAGGGCTCAGAGGTCCGGTTGCACTGGCAAAAGCATGCTAATAATTTAGCAAGCTTGACGTAGTAATATAAACAAACCTTTTTGTGAATTGTTTAACTGGGACTTACTTCTTTTAACTTTTAGATTTGTGGCATCTCTTTGACCTCGGTTTGTCTTCTTTTCTTCCGTCAGACTACCTAGTGCCCCTCCTCAGCTCCATCTTCATTGTCATCTGGGTCCTCGTGCTGGTCTTCATTTTTCTGTGGTGCATGCGGCGGCGACGGAAACAGAGCAACCACAACGGGACGACGGCCACCGGCTCCGAGGACAACACGACCAACAACGTGCGGGAGCAGCTCAACCAGATCAAGAACCCTATAGAGAAGCACGTGGGCCTCGCGGTGGCCATCAAAGACTACGAAAACAAGAACTCCATCATTGCCAAAATAAGGACAAATCATCCCGAGGGGGATGAGGACGACAAGGAGAGGCACTTACAGAAGGGCCGCTTTGCCAAACAGCCAGCATACACACTGGTGGAGAGGGACGAGAAGACGCCCATCTCCAATCCCAACTCCACATCCAAACACCCTAATTGGACTAATAAACAGGACAACAGAGACTTGGAGACAGCAAACAGCATAAACAGGATGGACTACATTGTATAGCAGACAGCTGCGTTGCTGTGCAACCAAGACTTATGCCTTCACACCCCGGTGGTGGGTGAGATGGGGGAGCTTTGGCATGTGTAGTTAGCAAACTGTCGTGTCAGTGGTGACCCCACAGTATTTTCAGATATTCCCCGTGTTAATTTAAGTTTTGACAAGCTGGCTTACACTGGCAGTGACAGTTGCTTTGTTTGGCTGGAAACACAAGGCACTGATATACATTTCACTGTAGAACTAGTTGCAAAAGTGTCCTCTGCATTTCATTTCCCTTTTTGTTTTTTAATTTAGCGGACACATCGAAGGGGCTCCTGGTGTAATTGTTGTACAATGACTAAAACTACTCGACGTGTTCAACGCTAGAGCTAATTATTTTTAGTATTTGTTTGAATTCTTTCTAGTTCCGTTTAGAGAAAGCTTTAGACTTAAGCAACTGTCAAATGAGAAAAAAAGATCAACTTTATTATTTATTTTTATTTTTTCGGGCAGGTGGGGATAGGGAGGGATGGGTTCAATGTCAGCAGTTGCTGCCAATATGAAGAATTTATGTCAATTTAGAACATGTAGATATGTAAATTTTTTTTTATTAATCATTGTGTATATTTGATTTATTAACTTAATAATCAAGAGCCTTAAGATATCATTCCTTTTTATTTATATGTTCTGTCTAGTTTAAAGGTTTTGATAGCCGTGGAAGCCTACCATTTCTTTCAATGACTTTAATTTTTCAACGCATTCTATAAAAGCCAAATTTCAAAGAAGACAAAGGATGGGCACTTTTGGCCTGAAACACTTTTCTTTTTCTTTGTTTTACCACACATTTTGACATTTCATTACTTGTTGCCAGGACCTTGATTGAAGGCAAGTGAGGTTAAGATAACAAAAAGGATCAAGGCTGCTGCGAGGGATGGACATGGTGGCAGACATATTGCTTGCCACTAATGGATAAATACTTAAGGGAACAAAAATCCTTCAGCAGCTTCAGTTTAACCCATTGACATATTTCAAAGGCGGTCAAAATCCAACAACTTGCAAGGCAAGTAGCATCAATATGACACGCAAGAATTCCCATCTGCTTTAGTCAGCATAATATCTTAGGCTATACCATGAATACTTGAACAGTAGGGGGGCAATGGGAACACTGTAGAATCCGGTAAAATCCACTGCCTTGCTCTGCAAGTGCCTGCTTTTGTTTCTGTGCAAATTAGTTTCTTTAAAAAAAAAAAAAATGAGGCTCTTAAAGACAAACATGTTTTATCTCATTTGTTAACCCTTTGAGATCATGGCAACATTTTGTTCTATTTTTGACTTTGTGTTATGAACTTGAGAATTATGTGTTGATCTGGCAATATATTTTTGAAAGTCATATTTATTAAATATTTTGTATGAAAAGAGAATTAAAGTTGTCTTTGTTCTGGAGAGCGAGTAAAGAGTCTGTCTGTGATGCATCAAAGCCAAACATGTCGGAGCATATGAAAGGCTTCTCATGCAGCTGGCGTGGGAACCGCTGCTGGAGAGGCATCATAGTCTTGAGCAAGATCTCGGTCCAAATGTGTTTACAGCTAATTACGTTGTAGCAAGCCATCCTCGAATGAAGTCAATCCAGGGGACAAAAATACTCTTGCTCCTCATGATTCTCAGACAATGTTGCCCTTGTTGGTCTGGTTTAAGTAGCAGGCTTAACTAAAATCTTTTCAAATTAGCCTACGTTATAGAGAAACTGATTTTAAGATTTACTCCTCCGCAGAATGTGTTTAAAAGGATTAAATCCCAAGCGAGAGATTATTGACACCTCTTGAGAATGACCTTAAACCATACAAGGATTTAAAACAGTAGGGTCAATTCCACTAATCCACCGTGTTGTCTCTGTCTTGATAAGAGCAGAATTGGTTCCTGCGAGTGACTCCTCTCAGGTTACACCCGCTAATACAGATGGAGAACGGCCGCGAAAGACTGGTTTATTAGCAACATCACTGTTGGACAGACCGTCACTGTCAAATTGCCATGAGCTTCAGCGCCTGGACTGTGTGGGAGGAAAACAATGTGCAGAGCTCTACATGCAGTTTCATGCTGGCTGCTTCCAGAAGATAGTGTTGACTTTGGATCAAATTGACACGTTTTCAATTTTTCATATTTTCAGAAAATATGGGACGTATAAATAAGCGCTGAAAATGTGTAGAAGAAAATGTAACAATTTAAAATGTTGGAAACAAGCAAAAACAAACAAGGGTTTAAACAAAAGGTTGAGGGATTGCTTTTTTTCATGGGAAAAACAAATTTCTTTATATCATAAAATGTCTTTCCAGTCCAATAAAAAGAAAATCGGGAGTAATGTATTCAGGCAACATTATGTCATCAAGTGGAACATCTTGGGCTTTACATGGGGGTATGAGTGACTGTTGGCCGCTAGTTGCCCTATGCTCTCTGGATTGCTCAGCTGGCCCCGGCCCAAACAGCCCTGTCGAGTGTTGGGGCGACGACAGCAGCTACATTTTAACCTGTGATACTGTAGACGTCCTGCTACTCCCAAATGAAACCACTAATAATTCAATACTGCTCATAAACCCACACATATTTGGTTCAAGTTCAAAATAAAATCTGCATAATACCCTCAAATTTAAAGATACATTTCAGGTGCTTAGCAACTTATTATTGAGCAAATTGTATATGAATGAAATCTAACTACATAAGTACATTTTTGAGAATGGGGTGATGAAATAAATCTGGAAACAGCAATCAATCACACCAGAGCTTCAGCGGGGAAACTGGACAGTTTTCAGACACGTAGGAGCCAGTATTTCAGACTGAAAGCCATGACGTACTGCATGGCTCCTGCCTGTCTGAAATCCCCAATCTTTAACACAAAACCAAATCTAAACTCCAATTAAAGGTTTTTGACTTTCATTTGCGAGCCTCTCTTGACCACCACTACTTATGGGTGGAGGCAAAGTCTGTTTCAAGTGTTTGACAAAGCGTAACTCAAATGCTCATGTATCAATTGCCATAATGTGTTCAGCATTTGATTTGTGAATGTGTGTGTGTGTGTGTGTGTGTGTGTGTGTGTGTGTGTGTGTGTGTGTGTGTGTGTGTGTGTGTGTGTGTGTGTGTGTGTGTGTAGTGCATGTACAGCACATGTGAAAAGAATAGATATTATATAGATAGTAAAATGTGACACGTGTACAAATGCATGTCATGTGAGGGAAACATGTAGCCTGACACAATATCATCTCTATCTCTGTGGCGTCAGGCATCTTTACTGTAGCTCGTCTCTCCCCCTCAGGACCTCTTCAGTCGTCGTAATCTAGAGGTTCTGGGCACATTTTCACTCCCCTCCTCTCCGAGTGTGGATCTGGAACTAATAGAGGAGCCTGAGGATGCAGGCTTGACAGATAGGCCCCTCAGACTTGCGGCCGGGCTGTTTTGGTTTGTCTGTGCCGTGTTATTGCTTGTGAGGGGGAGCCTCTGGGCCCGTTTCCCTGGAGTAAGCAGCTCTACTTCCAGTGTGGTTTTCTTGCGCTCGGAGACAGGGAAAGCCTTGGACTCTGCCTTGGCTTCGACTAGGGGAAGGGGCGGCAGAGGAAGAAGGTCATGCCTGGATGTTTGTGTGGAGCACTCGGTGGATTGGGTTTGCATTGTGGCTGGAGGTCTTCCAAGGCACGTCCTCTTGGCCCTCTGTGTGCGAGGGTCTTCCCCTGCATCGCTCGACTTGCACCTCTTGCTCTTTCTTGTCTCCTGACTGATTTCATGTTGGCAGAAAACTACTGAGGCCCCATTTGGGCTGATGCTGTCTGGAGGACTGTTCTCAGTCTGCTGCTCCTGGGTCAGACCCTGCTTTTGAGTCGTCCCAATCTGAGCCACGGCTTCATTTAAAGTACCGGGGCAAGGCACTGTGTGGTCTGCCTCTGGGACAGCCTTCCATCCAGAGCTGAATTCTGACTCTCCGGCTTTAAGTTCCCCTCTTTGCTTTTTGGGACAGGCGCTCTGGTCCATCTGCTGCTCCCCCATTCTGGAAACATAGAGCTCTTGCTGGACACTAGCTTGTTTGGCTCTGAAAAAGTTAAAGGATAGGAGGATATGAACAGATACTTAAGTATCCTCTCTGACTGGTGGGGTTGGAAAGTTTTGCATTAGATCATACTTACATCTTTTGAAGCACAGTCTTCTTTGTTTTTGCGGGGCAGTTTAAAGGCTCTTGGGTTTCTCCCACTCTGGAAAAATATTCCGATCGGCTTTGTTCGCTCAATTCAGTCTAGAAAACACAAACAAAATCGGTGTAAACAAAAGATATTATTCCTGGCATCCACTGGAAAGATTTGGCTCCACAGCAGACTGCTGTCATCATCTGGCATTGCCGGACAAAACAAAACATGCACTAGACTGCATTACAAATGAGAAGATAGTGAATACAATTAAAAGTCAAAATAATCCAATATGATAAAAAGATAGTTTAAATACATTTATCCTAATTCTCTGGAATTCCAAATAGTGTTGCCTCCTCATTATTTGAACTATGATACAATTTTCAATTCAATTCAATTTATATACAAGCATCTATAATGCCTTTAGGGACACTTAGCAACACCCTAGCTGGCACTAATAATCAGCCCCCAACTTCATACTGTCCACAGCAACCACCTCAAAAGCTTTAGAAAATAACCACCAGCTTGTCATAGTGTGATGTGTGTTTCATAGTCTCTGCTATCTGAGGCTTGGAGTGATGCTCGCAGCCTGAGGCAGGATTACTAAACAGTGAAACCATGTTGAAAAGTTAAAACAGCGATAAAAAGGATCCTTATTAAGATGATGGAGAAAGACAGAGGAAAAACACAACTGAGACATGTGAATGGAAAAATGCTAAACAGAAAAAGGGTAAAAAAAACATCTCAGAAGACAGAGGACAAGACAAAAAAGTATGAGTGAATGTAGCCTTGTATTTAGTAGGCTGTAGCAGCACTTTGAGTTGCAGGTTTAAATGCAGACTACCCCATATGCCACTATGTTTGAGTACATTCTTAGTTGGCTAAAATGGGTTGAAAGTTCAATATAGCCACATACTAAGGGGACCCACTGAGGCAGAACAAGGAACGGGCCAAAGATTGGATCTCACCAACGTGTGCCCTCAACAGGCCACTAATGAAGGTTAATCACAGGTCTTTTCCTTGGCTGACCTAGAACAGACTCCGGATTTATGAGAGAACAAGAGACGCTGGTGGTAAATTGAGCAGAACTTAAAAAGGTTGAGAGCCCGACAATTTATTGTGAAATTAATTGGGAAAATACCAGAGTAACTCTGGTTTAGAAATTGAGTATATTTGTTTAACCAGAATAAGCAGCATACAGGTGAAGAGCTTCATGATCTGAGTGACACGCTGTAAACTAACAAGAGTTAAGAGTCCACAGAGACCAATCTATTAGGCTGTACTTAGGGACAGCAGTGCTTTAAACTTGATCATAACATCAGCATGCTCACAATGACATGTTGATGTTTAGCAGGCATGATTACTATGTTCACCATCATTGGCACGGTAGCATGCTAACAAATGCTAGTTAGCACTAATCACAAGGTACAGCTGAGGCTGATGGGAATGCCATTTGGTAATAAACCAAATACATTTTGATCTGCTGATGGCACCAGATGAAAAATGAAGGGATTACCAAAAGTTATTGCAATTCATCCCGAATTCCATGAATGCATGTACCACGTTTCATGGCAACAATCCAATAGTTGTTGAGACATTTCACTCTAAAGCACAAATGTCAACCTCATGTTGGAGCCAGAGGAAAAGTGAAGGGATCACAAAAGTCAGTACGATCTATCCTCTGCAAACCATGAACGTTGACACAAAACTTTGTGCCGATCCATCAAGTACATGGACCTGCTGGTGCACTTGATGATAGGTCATTAGGATTCATCCTCTCACCACCATGAAAGGCTGCACCTAATTTAATGGCAATCCAGCCAATATTTATTGAGATATTTCAGTCTGGACCGACCGACCGACCAGTGGTGGACCGACCGACAGACAGACATCCCCATCCACAGAGCAATACGTTTAGCATGGCTAAAGACACTCCGTAGACTTTTGCGGTGTGAAAATACAACCAGACAGAAAATTTGAATTTGAGGTTGTGGCCACTATGTTTATTTAATATCAGACATTTTTCAGATCATGACTATTCCATAAACTGGTTGGTAAAATGATCAATGTGCACTCTAAGATGAGGGAAGCCAATGTGGTAAGCTCTGGCCTCCATCAGCTGCTGTGAACACAGAAAAAAATCATTAATGTCCTCTTCCATATGCCATACCAGTGACAACATGTGACCCTACAGAAAAGGGGGAAGGAGTAATTGTCCCAAGCTGCAAGTGCAAGCTGGGGCATTGTGGCTTTGCACTGGGTGTTGAGACCTAGCTGCACTTTGGTCTGTGGTGTGGCGGATGGAATAAAGAGGCCAGCCGGAGGGAGGGGAGTGAATAAGGAGGCTGGGCAACAAGGAAGTAGGCGGAGACGACAAGAAATAATGGACGAGATACTACAGAATGAATTGGAGAAAGAGAGAGCGTTAAGAGGGGAGTACAACAAAAGAAGAGGCACCCCCGAGAGTCCTATCGTCTGACCTCAACAGTCTCTCCAGCATGCCCACAAACACAAGAATCCTCACACAGGAAGTTCTCCACAGGCTGCCCTTTGTGTAGAGATGGAGTCATGCTTGAGTGTGGGCAGAAGTTCACTCTTTACTTTCTCACATATCCAGAGCTACAGCTAGCCTTGGATTGGATTTGGGACAGTGACACACATACAAACTTGCATTCGCCTACGCACTCACACACCCACCCCAACAACAACAATTGTGAGAAAGATGTGGGTGCCATCATTTGCATCGTAATGACTTGATATGTATTCTCCTCTGTTTAATATGAATAAATGCTGTTTGAAAATGAACTTGAAAGAAAAATCAACAAGAAGCCAATGGGAGGTTCTCAGAGAAAGTTTTGTGCCTTTCTGTTCCTGTCGGCACAACTTCAAAAGAGCAACAGAGAGAGAGAGAGAGAGAGAGAGAGAGAGAGAGAGAGAGAGAGAGAGAGAAAGAGAACAGAGTGATGGAAAGGAAGAAGCATGAAGAGAGGATGAGGTTGGATATACATAGAAAGTAGAAGGAGAAAGAGGGATAGAAAGTCAGACAGAGAGAGAGAGACGGTGCATGAATTATTATCACCAGAGGTCCAAGGGTTGGACATTCTGTATATAGCAACTAGAGAGAAGAAAGTAAAGAGATTTAAGATTGAGAGAGAGAGTGAAAGAGAGAGAGAGAGAGAAAGAGAGAGAGAGCGAGAGCGAGAGCGAGAGAGAGAGATGGTGCATGAACATTATAATTATCACAAGCTATGTGGATAAAACACTAAGTATTGTGTGGGAACCGAGGTGGCCTAATCTCGTACGGAATGATGCAAACTCCCAATAGTTGGAGAGCGTCCCACGAAACAGAAAGAACATCTACCCGCCGCCACCACCACCACCTTTCCCTCAGCAACAAGGATTTAACCCCCCAACCGCCAGCCAGTCTACTCGCCCCCACACAAAGCTGCAAAACACTTCTCGTGATGCAACACGTAGGGCAGACCAACAGTGCCCTCCCTGGCCCTGGAGCCTCCAAAACAACATGGCTTCACCATGGGAGCTGCAACAAGACAGCACATCTGGATGTCAGATTATAGAGATAAGCCTGGCAAAAGGTTAAGGAGAGCAGAGTGAATGAATCATTTGGTTTAAAAGGATATCAGTACAGATTCTCATAGCTTGCCCCAACTTTGAGTGACTCCTGGAAACAACTTCAAAAAGATAACCAACTACAGGCTCCATAAAATACAGGGAATGAACAGTTTCTTCTCAGCCTTTTAAAGATAAGGTCACACAGATAGGAATATTATGTTGGCTATCTTTTAAGGCAGCTGCACTTGAAAATAATGTGCTGATAGGGCCGAATAGTCTCTGAGTAGTCTAATACTCCACTGCCATAGGATGACAAAACCTCTCTTGGTATGCATTTGGCATCTGACATTTCTTATTCATTATATTATGCTATGTTAACATACAGCAGGGTTTTGCTCTATATAATCTACATAAATGCCCATGGTCATTCATTTGTACTATAACAATTTTGCTGGATAAAAAAAAAACATTCAGTTTTTCAGGAACAGAGAATAGCTAAGAATAACAGTTTTTTTTTGCAGCTTGACAACCATGCATTTTTTTGGTTTATCCAATGGGTTTTGAAAGGATTTTTAAAAGCCAAAGAGGTCAGAGATCTTTCTCGACCAATCATGGAGGCTTTGCAAACTAAAACATAAAAATTACCAGAAAAACAAAACAAAAACAAGATGACAAGTCAGAAAACAGGTCACCGTGGGAAGCTCCGATCAACCATCAACTCATATTTGCTTGTGATCTGCCAAAGTTTGTTTTTGGATTACTCTAATGTCTTTGTATCTCACACAACACACACAAAACCAGTGATATGCAATCCTATGAAGCCATTATTCATTCATCTGTCAGACGGTAATGATTCATACCACTTGTAATGCTTGAATCCCTAAAAGTATTCAAGTTATAAAAATGGAATTATTCTTTCCACTGGAAAGCCTTTGAACAGTGGCACAACTAAGTATACAAAATCCTCAAACTGGCACCAAGAAACAACAACACTATTTAACTGTCAGGGCAGAAATACCTCCTGCAGAGATCATTTGTGAAACTAGTCCACAAACCCCTCTCCCTCCTCCCACTCTGCTCCCACAGAGGAAACATGCCCTGTTTGTCTAAGCTCATCACCACATCTTCCCTGAAACAAAGTCAACAAACATGCATGGGTACATACTTGTCTAAAATAGAGAACTTCTTATCCCTGAACAATGACAAATATTTTTGGATCCACCCTTGTTCAAGGATTAAGACAAGCTGTTAACAGTTGGGACTCACTTTGTGCAAATTAATGGACACAGCTTATGACAGGATGGAATGAAGGGACATGATTGTGTGCTGCAAAGAGATCATAGCCATGTATTTCGGCCTTGGTGGAGAAGAGATCTGCAGACAATGAAGGCTTGGGAAAGCGCTGCTTCTATCTGTTGCGAGCTGTGAAGAACAGAGGCGTGCTGAGGTCATGAGTAAACACAGGCTCGTCCATAGCTCAGAAGAGAAGGGGGGGGAGGGGTAGGGGGACTGGAAACACATCTGCTCTGCCTTTGATCCAAACTTCTGCGGCCCAGCACGCCACTCACCTCAGCTGCCCACTCTGTGCCTGACTAGAAAACATCGGCCACAGTCCTACACGATAGCTTTTCCTTCCCATGCTGCCCTCCTCACTGTTGGTGATGACTCACAATAGCAGCAACTTTTTATGAGGGACTTGGATCTTCAAATGACAAGAAGAAGAAAAACATTGTGCAAGAGATGCCTTTTGTTTGCTTCCCATGCAAACGCAGTAATTTCAATGGCCCTACCTCTGCAGAGCAACAGTCGGTTCTAGGTTCTAACAGACAGAGTACATCAGGCTGATATTATAGTCTCTAAATAGATCAAATATCAGACCGTTACTGTCGCCCCTATAGATGGGATGGATGTCAGGATTCATTTTACTCAACACCATGACTTTAAAGGCGCCAGCCCACTCAAACCAAAGCACTTCCTGATTGTCGAACAGCGTCTGAAACCCTCTCTTAGTTTCCAACATCAAAATCGGGCGCAGCGAAGACTGGTTTTGAGCAGACCTCCACCTTAAAAACAGCATTTGGCCACTTGGGGCAGCAAAAGCAACTTGTAAATCAGACATTGACATATTATCACCTTTTAAGTTGTTATGGCAAAAATGTCAGCAAGTTAGCAAGTCCAAAATTCCTTCTCCTTTCAGCTTGGTTGTTATGTCGAGCTCTTAAAGTGAACTATCTCTTATTTGCTGCTAAATGCTCCAGTATGTTCACCTGCTAGTCGCTAAATTTGAAAATGCTGGAAACGGTGCTGATGAGAGCTATGGGACTGAACCAAAACAGCAAAGTTGGGGCTGTAAAACCAAAGCAATGCACTGACACTCCCTAGACAAAGACTTTGTAGAGTTGACTGCAGAGTTGGGTGATAATTCTCGGTAGGTTCTTGACAATGAGCAAGCCCTTTAACGTTACGTAGTCATTTGAGCCATTGTTGATTAAAAAAAATAAAGATTGATTATTGCATCAAATTGAATGTTTGTGTTAGCATTGAGAGTTTTAATCTCCCCTTATGGTCCCTAACGTTGTTTCAGATAAGATGTGGTAAATCTGTACAAAACATCAACTGTAGTCTCAACCAAAATACGTAGGTTTCGTGATTGAACTTTGAGTACCGAAAATCAATAACTGGTATCCTAGTTCCCTCTTCACTGCAGGAAATGACTAAATCTCACCATCTCCTCTTCTACTGTAACTGAACCACAGCTGAAAATATGACTAATAATAATAAGAGTGCACAAGATACAAGAGACTAGAGCATGCACGAGCGTGGGACAGAGGTTGGCTTTCACAGAACAAAAGGCCAACCATGATGTCACCTAAGTTCCCTCACAACGTAACCCCCTGACCTTGAGAAGTGCTAATTTGATGAGTCTACATTTCCACTGTGGTTAAGGATTTTTGTTGTCACACAAACATGAATCCTAACAACAAAACCGAAACCTCCCTAAATACATGGGAACGTGGAATTTTTTTGGGACTAGCAGGCTCGATCTGTCAACAGTTGTGGAATAAAAGACCCCTTTTTGAGCATATGACCAACTTTGACATAAAACTCCAACGGCCCCATTATTTTTAGACAGCAACATTATTATGCCTTACATCAGCTGTGACTCACTGCATAAGCGGTTTTTTGTTCATTTAGATTTTCAACTTTCTTGGCAACCTTGAAATTGCAAAAACATAAGTTTCTGACAAATCAGAACACAGCAAAGGATGTAAACAAATAATTGTTTTTGTCATGTGAAAAACTTTAGCCCTGCTGTCTGGTATCTTTCCCTTACAAACCACGTTCGAGGTTGGACTAGTGAGAGCTCCACCACAAGACTCCCACCCTCCAATTCCCTCTGCTTGTACTGTATGAGCCCAGAGAACCACATCCTGAGGAGAGGAACGCAATCGACAGCAATGCCTCCTTGAACTGGAAAATTGGTTACACAATATGAACTTTTCACTGACGACTGTGTTGCTCCACTAAAAATATTACAATCACTGCTTTCATTGGAAGCCAAACTGTGGAGAGTGCAGAGACATTTCAAAGGGAAACAATAGCAAAAGCCCCACAGAAAAACAGCAGGCCACTGATCATGGGATGTGATGGGAGAGATGTCTGTCCTTGATGTGAGTGCCAAGGTAAGAGGCTCCACCATTGCTTCCCAGAATACTCTTGGGAGTTTGGGATCAAATGAGCACTGGCCAGATGATAGTTGTCCGTAATATGAATGGACAAAAAACAACTACAGAAGTAGGTATTTCATGGGCAGTACACATAATATACACAGCATGAACTCCTATAGGGAAATACCCACTGAACCCAACTTTATCGGAGTCCCATCAATCAAGGCACATGACTGCACACAATCACATTAACTAAATTCTCCCTTAAAAACCCAAACAATGTACCAGAATGATGAAGAGTGTGGCTGTAGTTCTCTTGAACCCAGAATAACATGATGTAAAAGGGGAATATGCTGTATTAATGATTGTGTATACTAAGATTTTACACTTGAGAGAGTGAGGTGGTTAAAGGTTAGACAGAATCCAGATTTTTATGTAAGATGAATATTATGTTCTGACAATTTCAACATTGACTGCAGTGCCACAATGAGGTTTGATAAAAGTTGAGTTCTGGAAGTATCTACACTTTCCCAAGAGCTAAAATGTACAAAATTAGTTTTGGCTATATTTTCAACTACCCTCTAAAGTTGAGGTTTACAACAATCCCACATTTGAGTTTGACACAAAAAAAAAATGAAATTGTACAACTGGGGTGAATTGGCAGAATGTGGGAGAAGGGGTGACTCTGCACCTTTTGACCCCACCTCACTCCATCCAACCCCCTGCCATCCTCTCTTTAATCCTCACAAGGTCTGTGAAAAGCCCTGGCAGGTCCACAGCCCACCACCCCCTCCCCCACCCCTCACGTAACGAGGATCAGCATATATGAAGTGAGAGCACAATTTGGCAACACATCCCTATAATAACACACAGACCCATGCAGGACTTTTCGCCAGGCGACTGGAGGAGGAAATAGAGCAGTATAAACAGCACTTACCGCGGCCAGACTCGGGTTTCCATGGTGCGCTGAGGCATCCTCTGGACAGCTCACACACACAACATAGCGTTCAGGAAACACACGCAAATCTGAGTAAGGCAAAAAAAACAACACAGACCATGCTAGTTAATAACGTAGGCTCACCTCTAATTACGAGTCAAAGTCAGACAGAAGGAATTGTGGTGGAGGTTAGAATTTACATCTACAAGCACCAACTATTTACTATCCCTCAGAGCAAGGAGAAAATGGCAGTTTACAGATTGAGCTTTACGGTTGAGCTATATGAGCCGCGTAAACAGCATGAAATATTAGAACATTTTGTGGTAACAACGGCTCTTGGGGGTAATAGGACCGTTCCATCATCTTCAAAGGCAAAGACCATTTACAACAATAATACTCTACATGTATTTATACATCATGATAATACATCTAAATGTCCGCAAGAACTACATATAAACTGACTTCAACATATCACCTCAACTGGAAAGAAAAATTGGCCAATACCTGACCTATGGCCTGTTACATAGCCTCCTGTATGTAAATAAAACTTCATTTGTTTTGTTTTAAACATTCTTTTTTGGGCTTTTATGCATTGTAATTAGATAGTACAGATAGTCAGAAAAATGGGGGAGGACAGAGAGAGGGGATCACACACAGCGAGAGGCAGCGGGTCGTATTTGGACCCAGGATGCTAGAGGTTGCCCCTGAAGAAGAAAATTACTGATGAAAAAGTAACTTCCTGTAGGAACACATTACACCATACTACAGTATTCTTCATCTTGCATTCTTGATCCACTTATTACCACCCTCTGTTCAAAGGGTTCACAGCTGTGGCAAATTTAGTCCGTAAAAGCATCATATTCCTCCTCAGTGGCCATTTTTTAATACACTGGTTTTGCTTCACTTGTGTGGATCAGTGGTTTATAAACACAGCCAATACACACACACACACACACACACACACACACACACACACACACACACACACACACACTTTGGTTAAGCTGACACAGAACATGCGTATATCATACACTTGCATTAGTGCACTCACAACTTGTGAAGGAGGATGTCTAAAGATGACTATCTCGGTGGGTAGTTTTGGATGTCGATTGATTGCTCAACAACTACTGTACTTGGCAGATTACCATGAAATATGCAGTAGAAATTCTTGACCTTTGAAGATGAATTCCCGGGCAAATATCAGGCCTAAACTTTCAGTCATACAATGTGAAATAAAAATCTAACAACTAACAATCTAACATAAAAACTCTCACAGAAAGAAACTTACAGAGTAAATTTGTGCTTTCCAGAGGATGAGCCCTTGATATTCCAAAATCTTTTCTCTTGGGCCACCCCATCACAGTTAAAATTTAAAGTTTACTTAATTTATATCTCATAATCTAATATGCAGTTTGCCATGAAATTTGTTGAGCAAATATATCTAGAGAATGGAGTGACCCCCAGATCCTGATTTAATGACCTTATGGCTGTCCCTGTAATGCTAACCTCAGGTTAAACTTTACAGTTTTATCCCACTGATAATAGTCTAAGAACAGAAAAAGTGCAAGTAAGTCGTTGGTTTGTGTAGTGGAGTGAAATGAAAGTAAGCTAAATCAGAAAATGCCACTGCATTCTGATTTGCTAATTATAATAACAGTTTATAAAAGTCCCACTTTGTTTTAGCCCCGTAGTCTTCCTAATAGGATTTAACTTGCCATTTTGCAATGTATACAGTAAATATCAGCATAAAGACGTTTTAACCATCTGTTTTATAGCTGAATGAAATGTTTTACATGACCCGACCACTATGTACAGCTAACTCACTGGACCGAATTACACAACCTTTGACCTCGGGAGACTGGGTCTAATTTGATGTGTAACGGACCTGCTGAGAGAAGCCGTCATCTTAGTCTGCAGCAGGTCAGTGCTGCCTTAACATCCAGGCCCCCAGGGAACAGATATTAACTTTACTGACAGGAAGAGAGCCATGTTGGTCCCATGAAAAAGGTGGCCAAGGGTCACAGGCACTAGATGGGCCATGGAGATAGATTCTCCCTGCCCTCCAATCTTTCTCTCTCCCACTCTCAGTAGCCTCTCAAGGGAACCACTTAATGGCTGCCTGTTCTCAACAACACCCTGAGCAGGTAGGGACAGGACATAAAAACAAGTGAGGGGGAGAAAAATCAACATGCAGACCACAGATGACTTGTTTTTCTGTGGGAAATTTGGCTGAGTACGAGCCATTGAGACGTCTATTTCTGATTCATTTAACTGGGAATTGATTTTTTAGAAAACATGGAGGATACGTACCCCCATAGAGCTGCTTGACAATACATCTGAGGTTTAAGTGCCGCTTCAGAAAATTGGCGACCAGGTTGAAGTTCTTCCCTATAAAAAACAAACAAACAAAACAGAAAAGCAGTTAAAAGGTAAAAGAAGAGCAGAAAGACACTGAAGAAAAAATAGTGTACTTGTGACACTATTTCCAAGGCTTGAAAATAAAGTAGATAAAGTGGTTAATCAAAGGACACACTATGCAAATATTTTTTTTAGCCAATATAAAACCCTTCATTTGATGAACTCCACAACTGGCACTACTTCCATCACATACTGTAGAAGCACACTTGGCTAGGCTATGCTGGACTGGAAGTGAATACAGGACTTGAGATCAAACTTGAACACAGCAGCTACAAACAACAATGCTCATTCCTACACATTATTGTACCGTTAGCTTTATATGGCTGTATGTGCTTAAACATTTCCCATCAGTTTCTTGCTAACCTTGATCTCATGCTCAGTCCAAGGGCCAGCATGCTTCAAAACCAGCTAACTGATCCATGGAGTAAGAAACTACTCCGTTTTAATTTAACTGACCTCCCAGTTTGGAACAAGCAGAGAAACCATGGTCCAGGCCTCTGCTCGATTTGTCACGGAATGTTTGTTATGGTATGTAAGATGTGCTGGGCAGAAAAAGACGCCTGTTGCCTAATGTGGTAGGAATTTGTTGACTTAAAGCAACGGTCTTGCTAACACGCAATCCAGTTCTTTGTAAACAGGACAACAGTTCTGGAAGCTAACAGAGCCTGCTCAACTTTCTTAGCACTCTTTTCCTCTTCTTGAAACGGTGACTGTAAAACTATACCTTGTTTTCTTTACCACCAGTGCCACATCTCTCTTTTATTTCTTTTTCTGATTTGGCATTCTTGTCCTGCTGTTGCCATGTGAAAACCTCATTAACTGCGAAGTAACTGGGGGTATTTTAGTATTTTAACATCAATTAAAGGATTACATGTCTTCCATAGTTTGAGAAATTCCTGACCTCTTGCACTCAAGGCTGTTACAGAACTCCCTGGATAATGTCAAATATGCATCAAGTTAAAAAACGAGGCTGACATTTTGGAAGTGGGGAGGTTTTCACCCGTCAGCAACAACACAGACAGTAGTCTCCTCTAAAAGCTGATCTTCAACTAGGACAAATATGTCCTACATGGTGAGTTAGCTACAACACAGAGCAGACAGCATGTTAACAGCACAAGACCCAAGAGTGAGGGGGCCTTTGAGAACATTCCCCTTTCTCCGTTAGCTGATGTCATCTCAGCACCAACTACAAGCATTTCATTATCGTCTTCAAAAAGAAGCCGTCTCGTGATTCTTTGGATAATGACATGCAATCACAGAGACAGTGTGTCACAAAACTGTCCCAGGTATACACTTAAGTCCACTGGCCAGTGATTAATGGCACCACCACGGCTTTCTTTTTCCCTGTGCTTGTGGCTGAATTATCGACCAGGGTCACTACTTGAGCAAACACAATTTGTATATATGCAAAACATATACACATGTACATAAATAAATGGAGGAATAAATGACAATAGTCAATCAAATCTATTTCAACCCAAACAAGCCCAATCTGTGAACTAAAAATAAATCCTTCCAGCTAAAAGTTAAGTCCAGGTAGGAAACTAAAGTGAGAAATCAAAAGGGCTTTCCAAATACGGATACCTGTTTGTTAGGACAATACTAAGCAATTACAATCAATGATTTTTCTTAAGATAATAGGGTGAAATTTGTACCTAGGGGACTGGCTATAGCACATGTAAGTTTAGCACCTATGGGAACGCAGCTAATCCTCAAAAGCCATTAAGTAGAAATATAGCCTACAGCAAAACGTTAGACAACTTGTTCAAGATTTGTGAACATACATTAAAGTCTCTCAAAGACAAAAACTAATCTCTAATCTGCACAATAACAAGGAGGCTTCTCGCTCAGTGATTGTCACTCTGCTCCATTATTTTTCATTTTAGCCAGCTAATCAGGGACTGACTTATCCCCAGGGCACCAACTCAAAGCATTTACCTAGCTCTGAAAATACAAAACCTTGAGCTTCACATTGGGAATCCCTGTCCTGCCATGCAAAGGAGGGGCTATGAGACAGCTTTAGGTAAATGCTAAATAGGAATCATTTTAAATCCTGTTTTGTTAACCAAGGTTTAAGGCAACTCTATAAATACAGCACAGTCTGTAAATATAATGTCAATGATATAGTTTTTTCCTGTATTGGCTCTGTACCACATCACAGTGAAAGTGTATTGCATTGCAAGAAAACAGTGACTAAGTGCTAACTTGCTTTAATTTGAGGTTGTTAACATCCATGTTTGATTCATAATGTAGCAATTGTCTTTTTTTGCCGATAATGCAATTGAACAAATAAACATAAGACGTGCATGAAGTAAAGTTTTGACTGCAAATAATCTGCGTAAGCAACATACATCAGCTTGGTTACTTCTCTAGTAGTGCTCTTTCAGGGCTCTAATGCAGCCATCTTCGGTTTTTGGTTGTTTGGGGGGCTTAAGTCTGATCCCCAACAAGTAAAACGCATGTTGGATTGAAGTCAGGTCATTTACATGGCCACTCATCAACATAAATGTGTCCAAATTCTTATGGACTGTATTGTACAGGCTGGACGAGACATGTTAGTAATAGATTCATGAATACATACCCTATTGGAGTACCTCCCTTACTGAATTGTCTTTAGAGTTGATTTCCTTGGAAGTGTATCCCTTTAATATGTGATGTACATAAAGTATGTAGTAATACTGGATAAGCCACCAAGCTTTAAATAGAATGCTTAATTAATCCCAAAGGGAAACTGCATTAACACACTGTATGGTATGTTGAGCATGCTTGTAGTTAACAATAGCAGCATTCCTTTATTGGAAAGAAATTCAGATATTCCATTATACTTTAAATAGAAAAGCATGTCTACCAAGAGAGGAATGCCGATCTGTATCTCGGTTTTGTTTTCTCTGCCCATTCTGGGTCCAGGAAGGACCAGGAAGCAAGCATCTTTAATTGCACATTCATTGTTTTTAGAAGCTTTGAATTTGTTGGTTGGACTCTTTGGCCTCATGTCTAGCTCTACAACTTTTCTCATTGCTTTCCCTAGTGGGCTGAGCTTACCAATTCCCAGGACAAGTTTGACAGGGATGTCTGGACACAGAGTTGGGAACCAGTACAACGCCATGGCCCGAGACATCAGCTCAGCTGTTGCTCCAACTTTTTAATGTCCTGCACAGCGCAGAGTTGCTTTTGGCCCTCCGCCCGGGTTCTCTCGTGCTATGCTTACATTCATGTTTCTCTCTCACAAACAGTTTGCTAGAGCCTCCTCTGGGAATGAGTGGCCCCTTTCTGTGGCAACTGTGGCCCAAAGTGGTGCAATATCCAAATCTGCAGAGAAGAGACTTTAAAGGGTTTCATTTGTACTTCCTGCAAAAGAAGATGGTCTCGCTTAATTGTTTTGAAACCCGATGCACAACAATATTATGACAGGTCAAATCAAACAGTAAACAAGTCAGCATGCCATGTTTTCAGAAATGGGGTAGATAATATTGTAACCGCTTGTATGGAGATACTTATACCATCTTCTAATATACCACAAGACAACTGCAGAAAAAGACTGACTCAACAGGGGTGGTGCAAAATCTAGAATGCTGTACATTCGACACACACACACACACACACACACACACACACACACACACGCACGCACGCACACACGCACGCACGCACGCACGCACACAGCTTTCACCGCTTCCTGGAAAAACAATGAGCGGAAAGAAAAGACAACAAACCAAAAGGCATCCAGAGTGACTAGGACTGTAAAATGGAACAGACAGGAGTGAGAAGCATTCAGATTAGGGTCAAAGGTAAGCCCCCATGGAACGGACTTCATTAACTTCAGTTATATCCTGAGGAGATCATTAAAACAGCCATAGAAAACATAGCCTACTTCTTCTCGCCATCCGAATTCCTGGCAGCCCATGCTGTTGTGACTCCTGCAGAAATCCATAAGAATTTCTGCTGTGATATGAAGGATTTCCTAGCAGGTCCTGGCCATGCCTAAGCCTGACCACAGTGGGTGCAGGCCACTTAACAAGAATACTACAGTGAATGTCCTCTCTCAGTGCTGTTTAACACAGCTAGACATCTGCTGGATGAAACCAATTTCTTGGCCATGTATATGTTAGCAGATGTAAACGATGATACTTCCTACACGTAAGGAAAGTATCATGGCATGGCAGCAGTCTCAACCCACGGAAAGAAAGATGATAACGATGTAGCATCTCAGTATGCAAAATATTTAAATCAAAAGCCTTAACTAAAATCAAAACTGAAATAAGTCTGAATAAGATGAATGGTGGATTCTTTTTAAAAGATTCAGGCTCATGTGCATAATAAGGAAAGAATGAGTTGCCTCTCAGTCAGTTAGTCCAAATGTTTCCACCAAGAAAAGAAACTCTTCAGGCTGCAGTATTATATATCATTAATACACTCAAAGTATGCCAGCACTGCTTCAAAAGCATGGCACTGAGAAGGAGAGAAATCTGATTACCCACCAGCTGCATGCAAACGCTGGGTTTTACAGTAACCTGGTTATTGCAGTGCATGTGAAGGCATTCTCCGATTTCCTGCCGTAACCTGATTTCTCCCATTAACCATGTTTCTAGTGTGCATGTAAATGTAGTGACTGTGTGTCAGGAGAACTGCAATTCCCACGCAACCCCTTTGTGAACAGGAGTTGAATCAGCAGGACAGTCAGACATCAGTGCCTGAGAATCCTTCTATTTTGACATCTCTGCTTTGATGTGGACCCCCTCCCTCTGTCCTCAAGTGTGGGTGGAGAGTTGGGGCTTAGAGCGAGAGAGAGGGGTGGAGTGGTGAAGGATGAGAGAGCATGAGGAAGTTACCCATATGTAAGTGGGGGCTTTCCTGGAAGGACATCACTCTCTGTGTGTAACTGTAACTACGGCTGTAGCAGAGCACTGTGCCTTATCATCCTGCACAACGTCCACCTGAAACAATATTTGCACATGAGTGTTCAATTTAACATTTGGGTGACCCCTTCATCGCAGTTACAAAATACGCCGCAGCATGGTAGCTCAGGCCAACCCATAATGCAGCATGTGACTAAAGTGGTGGGGAGCATTTTGGAGCACAGAGCAATTATCAAGGGAAAAAAATCTGTTTCTCAGAAACATAATCGGATGCGAGAAATGCAGTCACAATACAAAATGTCATATTTAATCAACATTATATCTTAATTAGCCTAAGAGGCCACAAATCTATATTAAAGAGCATTCAGAATGAGGAGGATGCAAACTGCTTATTTTGCATTAAGCTCCTTTGGATTAATGTTGTGCAGAGCAGTTTGTGGACTTGAGTTATGCACTGTGCTGGCCTTTTAAATCACAGATCAAGGTCTCATTGGAAGCAGGCTCTTTCTGCCTGCATGGCCCTCCGCAAATCTGCTAGCCTGTGTTTATAGAATCCAAATAGGTGAACCATGGCACACATGGCAATTCTATCTAGTTTTTGCTACCAATGACTAATGATAGCAGAGGGGTAAGGTCATGCAAAAAAAGAACATTCTGTGTTGAATTGACTGACGTTCTGAATTTGATCTTATTTCATGTAAATTATGTAAGACACTGACCTTATGCAAATGAAAGGCCTGGAAAGCATTACAATTAAACTGTGTTGCTTTTATTAAGGCGAAAGCACTACAATGACATCTGTCCACAGGAAAAACCACAGAGCTCACAAGAGGACATGACACGGGCCGGTTTCTCTCAAAGTGAAGCAAAGAGCAGAGAGAAACAACAGCATCCTCTGAAACGTTTTAGTAATTCCTAAAGCAAGGCATTCTGCTCTTGCTGAACACTTAGTATGAGTTCAAGAGAGTGTGTGCCATCTCCCAGACCAGATTGTGGTGAATGGGAACAGTCACATGAATGTGATCCGTGCTCAGGCTCAGGCCCTAATTATATGGGAAAAGAGTGTGGTGTGACAGCTATGGCGGGGATTGCGGTTGTGTCCTAAGAGACTGCAGCTGACCCTGCGGAGAAGGAGAAGGAGAGAAAGTGAGAAAACATAAAGAGACGACATGAGGAGAGCAGAGAAGAGCAGACATGGAGGGCACAGGCGAGAGAGACTAAATGTGTAAAAATGCAAAGGACAAGGAAAAAGAACAAAAGTGTGTGTGTAGTGTGCAATAATAGGAAGGAGGGGTTAACATTGGAGTCAGACTGTCCTATGTGTTGCTGCTGAGTAATGCCAGGGGCTTACAGGAAGGATTTAAAGAGCCACAGCAACACCACAAAGCACCAGGAGAAAGGGGGTTGCCCAGCAGGGGCCAGCGGAGGAAGGGCGAGCGGGGAGAGGGGGCAGGCTGGCTGGAGTGGCTACTCTGATCAGGATCCATTTTCAGCCTGGGCCTTGGAATTCCTTTGTTCCTGTCACAGGTCTCCGTTTCCCCCTCGCCTTAATCCCAGCCTGCCTCACGCCCAGTAACACAGAGCAGGGCAGGTAACTCTGCCACAGGCATGCCTCTCTATTTACAGACCAGTCCCCACATAACAACCACTCATATAAATAGTAATAGCTGCGGTAGCACTGAGAAGAAACAAGGTGGGTTAATACACGTTGTCACTACAAAAGTACTTTTTCTTCTTCAGAAAAGTGCTGAAAGGTTGGCATGTAGCAATTCTCCCTGAAATACGACATCCAACACTCATGTAATGGTTTATATGATTTTTCCATTTTGTACACAGAAAGTCTTTTTGACTTAATAGCTTTTCCAAATTTGATCAACTGTTCCGGTCTTCGGCTACAGGCCTTCAAAGAGCCAGAGAAGCCAAACGAAGCTAAATCTATGACAGGGCAGTGCAAAAATGAACCATCTCCCCTTTAGTCACTACACATCCTCTGCATTCTTCATTGGGAGGGAGATGGTCATTTCTAAACGCATTCTCCAACAGTAAAGCTATCCAGCAGCACTTGTGGTTTTCCCGCAATGGCCGTGGCCAGGCTGCCTTAAGCCCCCTTCATAGGGCTGCCAAGAGGAGTCAGTGGTACACTGTGCAGCACTCGCAAAGCCCTCTCCCACGGCTATTAGTGACCATTCATCTGGGGAGCCTGGGAAAATTTCTCTCCAGCCTGCCGTGGCCATGGGGAAACAGGCTGGCAGGTGTTCCCTCCCCCTAAGCCCTGGCACCTGTGCAGGGAGAGGAAGAAGGAACCAGCTCTGCCATGGGCTAAAATGGACTCTAGGTACCACTTTGCCAGGGCTCTTCTAACTCCTCTGACTGGCAGGAAGCCTCTCAAACACCGGGCTATACTATACCAGAGCTCTGCCTCACATGGGGAGATCAATGTGGCTGTATCGATACTAATAGTAGACGTAAGACATCTGGTAATGTCCTTTGGCAGTTTGAAATGGCATGTCAACTAAATCCCTGTAAAAAATGGGCCGTCTAAGTTTACACTCTACACAACCACACAAATATATACAACATTATGGACTACAAAAATCAATATCCCCTTGAGGTAAAACAATACTAGACCAAGAGCAAATGCAAATCGCTTGGGCTACTGTACATGTTGTGTTGTCCAAGAGGGCCATGTCTGACGTGAAAAGGTTTTCTTTCTAGGCAGTGGCATCTTCTTGAGGACAACTGTGACACTCTTGCTGTCGTAGAGCATAACCACCGGCTTCCTTACTTGAATATCATGACAAAATATCGAATGACAAAAATGTATTCCTCAAAGCACGGAGAACCTATTATCCACTCATTTTCAATCTGTAATTACTCTGAGAAATGTGGGTGTGTCAACACGGTCTACCAGGGAGAATGCAACAGGCCTCTCCCAAGCTCCCCTTCCCTGGGCTTCTAAGTCTTAGCATGTCCATTCTGCTTGCCCAGAGCCAGGCTGTTTGGTGGGAAAAGTTCCCTCTGTTCATCTCTCTAAAAACATAAATAAATCACATCACTATGAGCTAATCATGAAGTTTCAAGTAGCCTGGGTAAAAAAATGAAAAAATTGAGGGGGGCTGAGGGTTGACAGTTGGAAATTGGCCTCTGCAGCTGAGATACGAAGAAAAGACTTTAGATACAGATTTATGTTGGCAGAAGATATGGGATAAGCCCCTCTACGACATGTTCACTGGGTTCTTATATACACACACACACACATATGCACCCAACACAGCATACATACATAAATGCAATAACCCATAGAGATAACTCAGATACAAAACACTTGCACTGAAAGGCCTTGGAATGCTAAAAGCTGTTGATGGCTCATTTGAAGTGCCAACAGCTGAGGCTGCTACGCTGTTCTTACTGCTGTCTGTTGGCGGAAGCCCCTGTGATTTCACACTGGCACCAGCTCAAACACCGCCTCATACAAGACCTACAATTCCCCTCCCATACCATCCCACACATTGCACCACACTCTATCCGCCCTATTCTTGACCCAGACATCAGCATCATCCCGCCTGACACCTTTGTCTATGTGCAACAACATACATGAGCACATGTACCATGCACATGTCTCACTCTAGGATATCCAACTTAATTCTGTTCTCACACACACACACACACACACACACACACACACACACACACACACACACACACACACACACACACACACACACACACACACACACACACACACACACACACACACACACACACACACACACACACACACACACACACACACACACACACACACACACACACACACACAGGTCTTCTGTAGGTCTTCTGCTTAAACAGATAAGTGCAGAAAACCAGCTTCCACTCCCAGCTATGGACAGTCTGAAAGTCCTGTGAGGATTAGCATGTTAGCATTTGACCTGCTTGCACAATTGGCGACCCTAATACTTAATACCCACCCTGAGGTTTTCTGGGCTTCCCTCCCTAAGCCTATGGTCTGTCCTTCCCTTTTTATGGCTCCTGCCTGCCTGCTTACTTCTCACAGTCACAGTCTCCACCTTTACTGCTCTGCCGCCTCTCTCACATGGGACAATGAAAAGACCAAGAATGTGATTACACTCACTTAAGACATTTAATAGGACTAGAGCACATGAACTGTGTGGGCCTGTTTGAGGCGCGATACCTTTTCATGTTCTGAAGAGGGGAAAATTCTCCAGTATGGTATGGAGTCAAGTTGCACTGGTTACATTCTTTTTTGGCAAAGCTGCAAGGAGCTTAATCATTTTTACATGCATATTTCACTGCTGAAATACTGATAGTCCCCTTGTTCACACAGTGGAGTGAATATATGTGTGTGGAGCCTTAGTCTGTGATCGCCATCATTAGAGATGTCTGTCTCTCCTCAGTCTGTCATGGGGAATATGAGACAGGCTTTTCAGTAACCGTACCCTGTCAGCCTGTTCACACCTAACCCAGGGGGAGGATATATCTCTCCAACACACTGTCGCTCCTTTGATTCTCACTGGGTCGGATGTGTATCAGCGCCCATGTGCACGTGCACGCACATGCATGCAACCAGTATGTCTGCTTAGGATGACTATATGTTTATCAAGTTGAATAACATGCACACATGTATCTGTGTATGACGACAATTGCACACATGAATGCACAGCATAGTGGATAAAAGAACTTGTGGAGGCGAGTAGCGTGAGAGGGAGAGCTGCAGCCACAGGAGAAACTTTATGGAGCCAAGTGCCCTGTAATTCCACTCTCAGAGTCAAGCCTGCCCTGCTGAGTGAGCCCAGTTTAACTGCCCTTAACTGCTACCTGTGACAAACCTGTCTGACTTACAACACGCAGCTGGGGGTTCCTCTGAAGCTAGGCTTACAGTGCTTCAAAGGCATGTGTGTCGGGGGTTGGGGGAAATCTACTTGCATTGGATAAATAAGAGATGAATTGAAATGGCCTATTATCGGTGGAGCATAATTTATAGATTTTTCTCATTGTGCATAGAGTTGTATGGTGTCATCTAGCTACAAGTACAGACAAACACAGTTGTGCCAACACCACATTAAAGACATGGGTAACAAACATTAGCCATTTAAATTGACTTATGTTTTGTGCCAAGTTAAACACGGCAACACAATATAAAAACTCCTATCAGCTTCTGACTTCAGGTCGCACCCTGGGCGTAGAGAGCTACCGTGTCCCAACTAGTTCTGATGTCTTTCCTCCCACACTCTCCAAAAAAAGGTAGCCATGAAATACTTTTGAAACTGTTTTGTAACAACAATCCCATCCTCCTCAGAACTCAGTGGCCCACCTCCATGCACACAGCCCATATCTCTCTCTGCACTGAGGTCCAAGTGAATAAATAATAGTTTTGAGTTGATAGCCAAAGTAAACAATTTTGCTTATTAAAGAGTTGATGATAGACACACCTAGACATTGAAAGGGAAGACAAAGACTACATTCCAGATGACCAAAAGTGAAATCAAATCAGAATACATAGAATGTGTACTCCTTACCAAATAACAATTTAAACTAATGCTCCAATAAAGAAGCAACGTTACACACAACAATGGACCGTAAAGCAATACATTATAGCATAATAAATACTGGACTTTTTGGCTCTAGGGCAGTGTAATGAGGGTCACAAGATGGTGCGTTACCTTTCACAAAAAAAGCTGAAGCAGATGCCAGCTCCTTCTTCTGTTTGGGCTGTCTTCTATTGTGGAGGGACTCTGTGTGCTGCTTAACCCTCTGGTCCACAGCATCCCGAACCAGGGCTGTAACCTCCTACAAACAGATATTTCAGTACAGCTACATGTTTATGAACTGCTGAGTTGAAGTTATTTTATTATAGTTTTATAAGAAGAGATTAAGGAGCACAGGCAGACAACAGGACAGTAGAAGTCTCAAGTGAAAGGTCAGAAAGGCATCTCCACAGGTGGCTAGGTGGAGAGATGAGTTTTGCAACAATGAAAGCCCCTAAGAAGAACAGACAGAAGGCTCAAAGTCATTTTCAATTCCATGCTGCTGCTGACTTTTGAAAAGGCCCCCAGCAGACCAGAAGCCATATATTCACACTCACACTTATTCACACGCACGCCCTTCTCCCTGTGTCTGTACCTCGATGTGGTCCGTAGTAAACCAGCTGGCGTCCTCTTGGCCGCCCAGGGGCAGAACGTGGAGATCCACCAGCACAGCAAAGTTCCCACACTGTAACACAAAGAGGAAGGACAGCCACAGGTTTCTGAGGGGCATTGAGCTTACAGACAACAAAGGAAATCAAAGTGTGGGTGATTGACAGCGAGACAAACCACAAGGACCTCCTGTGTCCTCAAACATCACCCCAGGCCTCTCATAGCAGTCCCCTCCATTCTGATTCTCCGTCTAGCCATCTCTTTACCAATTTATTTACAAAAAAAAAAAAAAAAAAAGGTATGGCACTGTCTGTCTCCTTACATTTCCCCTGTCTCAGCATAAAAAAGTATTTTCTTGTTCTATAAGCTTTAGCAATACAGTCCCCGCCTCAGGCTGCACAAGAAAGTCTAAAGATGTACCACATAAATTAGGATTATCCTAACTTTGCATCAGAGTGGTGGTAAAACTTCTCACATCTACCCTAAAGCACTCCACATGTTTCTGCACTACTTTTGAGTTCTGTAGAAAGCTGAGTAGAGGGCTGCAGAGTGGATTCCTGAAGCACTACGTCATTGTGTGTCAATGACAATAAGCTACAAGGGACAGGGAGGCCAGAAATGCCGCGGCTGGTTAAGTTGCCGTTACATCTTTCTCAGGCTAGCCTGATTATGGTTTACACATGAGTGCAAAAGCTGCCCGCTGCAGAGAGAGCAAATGGATGTGGGTCTCGTGTGAACTTTGCCTCTCCCTGGACAAGGAAGTAATGGATGGACTGAGACCATCCACAACATGACACAGAGGAGCAACAAGTACTGCCCTAAAACCCACAGTGACAATGCAGCAAAAAGCATTGAACTGAATGGGGTAGCAAAAACAAAGTCATATAAAGACAAAACCAGACACAGATTTCAGGCTCACCGCGTAGAACTGGAAAAGAGTGTGTACAAACAGAAGAGGTTATTCATTTAGTAACGGGGAATACTTATGCACACTAAAAGCTTTGTTTTGGGCCAGGCTCGTCCCCTGGGCCGAAGCATTGCAGACAGAATGACTAAACTCTACAACCCAGACTTGAGGGATGTTCCTACGGGTCTCGCTCTCTGGATGACGCGACAGAAAGAATGAACCGGGTGTGCAGGGGAAGGCCCCGGCTACTTAGGTCCTACTTCTAGACACAGGCCTATACTTTCCCACTGTCTCCAGTTGTCTCCTCCTCTTGTTTAAAAGGGAGTCAGGTTAGCTTATTTGTCAAAGAAGATTGAGAAAGTTTAATTCACAACCTTTTTTCAAATGACATCAAAAGGCTAAATACTGGCTCTGAGCAAATCAAGCTGACATATATTTGTCTTTTTTTTTCCCCCATGAGAGCATTTTTCTTTGTCATGGTCTGTCTGCAAAAAATAACTGAAGTGAAGCTGCTTCCTTAACTCTACTTGCAGGTCAACTAGAGGAAAGGGCGCCCCCCAATGACTGTGAATGTTGAGCTCAATTTCAGTCATAGCTTGCACTGTTCTTCTGCAGGATGTCAAGTCCTAAAGCCCTAATGTGTGCCTTGTACTCTGCATCGGTGTTACCAAGACTAATGTATGGAATTCTAAGTCTCTCATGAAATGGTGGTAATCTGTGATCCTCTGACTCATAGCTCCATATCTTGAAAATATGTGAGAACAAAACAGAGTCCAAACATCAAGACGTGATAACCACAAATGGAAAAGTGTTAAATACTGAATAGCCTCTGTAGAAACTTAGTAAATAAATAAAAGTCGCAATACAAAAACATGCTTTCACAAAAGACAAGAATGCCATGGACCAGAACAGAGCCTCACTTATGTGCAAGCTCCTCATGTATAAAATGTATGCATGTTGCCTGTCAGAATCAGCTCGTCCCTACATATCAGTATTCTCTCCATCCTCTGCCCTTTGTCTCACAGCGGTCCACGGATGACTGGTGGCCTCAGCTGACTGCCTCCAACAATTACCAATGTGTGGGAAAGCCTAACAACAGAGGGTCAGACCTTGTCACTCAAAACACAGGGACAGACTAATGGCTGAGCCCCACAGTGGTTTCTTGGGAGTTGGACTTGACACACGCTAGATGGGTTTTTGTATCCTGACTTTAGTCCCTGACTTTTGAGACCTATGAATGGCTTTACAGATGAGTATAGCAACTCTGCCACTATGCACACCAGTTTGTCAGGTATAATGGCCCTGCAATAAATCATGCAAAACTAATAATATTGACAATGTGTCAAAGAAATGTTAATTCTGTTTTGGAATGCTTTATAATGACATTTGTTTCTATTATTCTGTCATCTCCATGTGTTTAAATCCCAATAGGGACCACAAGATCAATCTTCTAGGGTGCATGTCTCAAAATTACACAAGCTAATGCTAGCTCAAAAGAGCGACACAAGGTTAATTTGGCACGAAGGGAGCAGTGTAGAGACTGGGGCCCTTATGGAGACACAGCAGGGTGAATACCTTAAAAGTAGTTTGTGAGCTTCTGATTGAGTCTGTGTTTTGGGTCGAAAGCCAGACATCTAGCAAGCCTTGGACTAACGTCCTTTTATCACATTGGAGCAGCAGACAAGTCTCAAATGGGAACTGGACATTAATGACAAACATTGATCTCCCCTCCCACACACACACACAAAAACACAAAAACGGCATGTGATTCCCTGGGCTTCTCAGAAATGGGGGATTTTGTCAGGGAAGCAAACTAATGCAATCACACTAATAAGAACAAAAATCTGTTTGCTCAGCAGAATTTGGTGGCGGCCCAAATTACCTGCTGAAGTGTCAATCTTTGAGTCAAGGTGGCGCTGTTTAGGTGCAGCCATCAGAGCTTTTTTACAAAAGGAAGATTGTGTTGAGTGTGGCAGATAAGACACAAAAGCAGCAGAATCTAATTTTACACAAAGGCTCTGACTACAATTACACCATGTGGTCTACTACTTTGTCAACTCCCAGAACAAAGAGTGACCGGTGGATCTCTACGCTGAACTCTGCCATGAACTATGACCCCAGCTACGGCCCTTCTTTAGGGAGATCTCTGGTGGCAGCCTAATACTATTGTAGACGCAGTAATACGGACCACAAAAACATTGCCTTCCTTTGAAAGTGCCTAAAAGAATGCAGTAAGCTCACTGAAAGAGTAGAAATCACCATCTCTAAAGCACCATCAGCAGGACCCTAAAGGATTTCATTAGGCTCACATATTCATTTATCAAATTCATGAGCTCTCCTATTTTGTGTACTTTGCTTTGAAACATTTAAAGCAATACTCTACGCAACTGTCGCTGTTGTCGGAAAGAAAGGTTTGATAAAGGGCCTAATTCTAGAGGAAGTTACTCTTGTAATACGTACTAAAGTGGGCCAGCACTACTTTGTTCTCCTTCTTGCACAGGCTTTTTTAGAGTTATGAACAGAGGCTGAAGGCTGAATGAGAGGCGGCAAGGAGAGCTACTTAATACCAAATCCTTTATTGTGCCATCTTTTGTGTGCTGTCACACAGTGAATGAATAGGAGTCTTCCTGCAGGCTAAGCTCAACTTCTCTGTCCTAATTCTCCCCACTGGCAATCTGATAACCATGACCTGCAGGGACAAAAGGGTTAACAAAAGACAAAAAAAACATTAGAAACATTTAAGACCCAAGCTGCCCACAGTTCACAGCACAACGCGAGAAATTTCCATCATATTTCTGTAAATAAACAAATCCTGATTCAAAGCCACCGACGGCTCCTTTTCTTTTCTGGCCTTCAGGGCTCTGGTCTATATCACTCTCAGTTCCCAAAACACCCTCTACCTTCCCTTATCTCTCTCCCAGACCTGGCTCTCCATCCTCCCGCCTGTGCTGCTCCAAGTTGGGCACGGGGCCCAGACTCTTCGAGCAGCTTCACCCGCCTCCCCACCTCGCTGCCCTTTGCCATTGCTATCGCGCCGTATAAGAACCAGACGTTCTCGGACTGCACTTAGCTCAGAGGCTAACACTAACCAGCCGCAGATGTTTACATTGGGAGAAGGGGCAGCAGATGCGGTCTCACTCAATATAACTTACATCTCTCCCACTCTCCCTTTGTCTCTCTCTTTCTGCAAGTCTGCAAAGAACCCAGGGGAGCTCTTTAGATCTGTGGGTGTGACAACCTTGCTCTCAGGCTTTATTTGCCTCATTCCCAGCTCTCCCTGTGCTGTGAGTCACCTGGGTTTCCCCCTTCTTCTTTTTTTTTTTTAAATGGCAAAAGAGACAATTCTCTTTTCCAATTTTTCAAACTGCCAGATACCGAGCAGTGAAGCTTGAGACTTGATTATTACTGAGGCGAATGTTATTTACAGATAGTGAGCAAAAGTGTTTTGTGTGCAAAGCTCCCTTCAATCAAATGAATGTTGGCACACCTGAGTCCTCTTTATTTGATGAGAAAAAGAGACAACCCATGAGTGGAATTCCAGTAGCAAGAACAGACAGGAATAACTCCAGGTAACACTCAGCAAACAAAACTCAAACAGACACATCCTTGAGAAATTGGTAGATAGAGAGAAATAGCAGGCTGAGAAGGGGTTGACCTGGTTAGGAAATGTGAATTCTGTACCGCAATGTAGGGCAGCGCTGAGATGAAAGAGGTTTTTTTTTTTTTTTATTCTTGTCACCTTCTCTTGTGAAAGATTCCCCAAGTTGGAAAGTGTTAAAATGTTTCTAATCAGACTGCAATGATTTTGTACAGAGGCACGATGTGTGGTCCGATATGAGCTCATCTGTAGAGTGACAACACCACCAAACAGCACATAAACCTCTGACATTAAACTGCTCTGCGATACCTCAATGTTTTTACTCTTAAAAAACACTCTCTGTCTCAAACTACTACATTAGATGGTAAGAAAGTCAGCAGCGCCTATTGCTAATATAAGGCAGATTGCAGGGCTTTGCATCTGTAATGTCCTGGCAGACAGCAAGCGCTTCAGTAGATCAGTATTTTAGCCTGCAGGCCCTTTTCGGGAGGTCTGAGAAGTGGCAGGTCACTATATAGTCTAAGCCTATTTAAGAAGGAGCATACCAGCACCTCCTGCAGTTCCACAGACCAGGGAGGGAGCTGCTTTGAAAACATTTTAGGAGAAAGAAATCATAAAACACACTGCTGAACAGCCTACTAAACATGGCATGGTGAATCCAACCATAATTGCTCCAATGATCCTTGCTCTCTGTGCGAGCTGGCAAACAGACTTTGCAACATGCCTTTGTTAAAAAAGCAACGTCTCTGAGCAGATTTTTGTTCTTTAATATTCTAAAAAGGTAAGTGGGTAATTCATTTATTAAAAAAACATAGTGGTAGTGGTATTTGTTTTGCAAAGGAGGAGCCCAGGGTAGCGCCTTGAATGCTATTGTTTCGACTGATCCCTTCTAGCATACTTGTTTGTGGTTAGCTGGTTAAGCATGGCAGAGGCTGCGTGCATTTTCTCAGGCAGAGTAACACAACAGTATAATAATGTGCCCAGTGGGAAGGAACCCTCCGTGAACCTCCAGGGTTTTACTCTCCCACAACCAGCTAGGGGGGTAGCCTGTATGCAGGCATGCATATGAAACAAATAAAGGGAGTGAATGCAATATCTGGTCAACTAGGCACACATGGCATTATGGAGGATGTGAGAGATCAGTGCAAATGTCTGCAGCCCTCATCCAAAACTCTCAATAAATGAAACATCAACAAAAGAGAAACCGGCGGCTTTTCCTGCACTTAACAAAAACATCTGATGTGCATTATTCCTGACAGAGCATCAGACGGAGGATGAACAGCTTGGCTTTTTAATAGAATGAGTTTCCTCTGCTCTGTATGGCTGTGTCCATTAACAAAAGGCTCTCAGGGAGGCAGACAGTTGAGGTTTACAAAAGGTGAGCAACAACTCTGAATAATGTATTCTAAAGGATGAATAACAACATCAGAATGTGGAGGCCAGACAGTTAAAACATGGATCTGTACTTCCCTCTAGTGGCCGACGAATTTGCTACTAAGAAGCATACACAGAAACATAGAAAGGGTATAAAACCAACATAGAAGGTGTTGTAACAAGATATTCAACTGTAAATGTGAGATAAGCAAGCCATATTTTACCCTACTGCACAACAGCTGTTTTAACATAGACCATAATAACTCGCGCCACTTGCTGGAACTAGCTTCTGTAGCAGTTGTTTGACAATAATGGAAAAATTGTTGTCTATTATGAACGCTGGCAATACAAGCTGAAAAGCTTTAATCCAATGCAGATTTAACTTATTCTTTAGTATATTGTGTGCATTTTATGTGGGAAAACATTTTTTGTTTTAAAGGCATAATATGTAGTCCTCCCCGGCTCAGGGAGAGAGAGAGGGGGAGAGAGAGGGGGGAGAGAGAGAGAGAGAGAGAGAGAGAGAGAGAGAGAGAGAGAGAGAGAGAGAGAGAGAGAGAGAGAGGGTAGTTGTGCAGGTTAGAGAGTGAATGAAAAGAGGGAGTGCCAAACAAAGCAGCTTGACGTTATTTTCTGATTGTTTCACAGCGGTAACCTTCTAAAGCACAAATAAATACACCCACACCTCCGCGTGACAGTGCTGCATAGCCGAATATGAGTGATGGGAACAGGGCGATGGGGAAAGAGAACGGGCGGCACAACCTGCACGCTGTTTTGACAGGGGATTAAACATGCACGTGGGCCCCAGGGCCCTTTTTTGGTGGCAATAAACATTCTCTGTTTTAGCTACAGAGTGAGGCATCTCACTTCTATTCCATCTTTGTTGGGAGACGCACATGCGCAGTAGCTAGGTAAGGACTACTAGCCAGTCAGAAGCAGAGTATGAGGGCGTGCCACGCTAGCAGCTAGGCGAGCATTATAACGTGTGTTACAAAGTGACGCAGGTTCGTCACAGAACTAAAGGCTGGACTACAATAGAGCTGTTTGGAGCAGTTTGTGAACAGTGTTTTCTGTTGGAGATGGTAAGTCCCTTTGGGGTGGACTTTGGGCTTTTTCAATTTGTAAACCTATTACATGCACAAAAAAGATATATAACACAATAAAGGAAAGGGAAAAAGCCAAAAAGCATAATATGAGCACTTCAATGAACGTCCGTTACATTAAAGCCATTTCCAAATGAGTTGATACAAAGTTAATTAAGCTCCAGAAAACTCTCTCTGTATTTCTAAGTATGGCTGGGTTTAGAAAATGGTCTCATCTGGCAATTTTTGCGCGCAGAAACTCAAGTGAAGATAATTACCTCTTCTGAAGAGTCCATCATGTTTTTTTAATCCTCCGTGTCCTCCTTGTCTACAAGTAACTGCGTGGAGGAGGGGTGGGGGCGGTGCGCGATTACGGTACGCTTGTATCATGTTGATGCAACAACAGTGTTGTTGTCAATGTTTAGAGTTTCTCATGGGGGTGACAACTACTATAGCTTTAATGAGTTCAGATAATAACCTTTTATTTTTGGTTACCATTTTGTGTGATTATTAGACCATCTACCTTTGTTAAATGTGTTCATGTGAAACTGGTCACACAGAATTACAATAAATAGGTTATAATCAACACAATCATTCCGGACATTCTCATCACCAAACTGGTCACTCTCTGCCTCCACCCTCTCACATGTGCCTGGATAAAGGACCTTCTCACCAACCGGCCCCAGACAGTGAGACTCGGCCCCCACCTCTCCTCCACTCGCACCGGCAGCTAACCCGCACGGCATATCACACTGTATATAAAACCATATTTTTTTATATGTATATAGTGTCTAAAATCGGTGCACCTTAACCCCCCTTTTTTTGCACTACTTATTTTATTTCATGTTGTTATATTTCTTTATTTTATGTACATCTTGGCACTGGAAAATGAGTTGCTTTTAATCTCATTGTACATATGTATAGTGACAATAAAAGGCATTCTATTCTAAACTCAGTTTACAATGTAACATGGCAAAAGCATTGCACAACTTTGGTTCTGAGCAAATATAATTTAAAAAATCTAAACTTGAAAGTTACAGAATTTGTCCAAAACATACTTCAAACAGACAAACACATAAATGTTGAGTTAAACAAAATACCTTATCTTTAAAATATGTTATAAGCTTGTTATGCCATTTCCTCTATGTACGTTTATTCTCATCTTTATTCAAATGGAAGACTCACAAAACTAATTTAAAGCCTAAAACACAATACTTTTTATTATAACACTACAATAACAGTATAACACTGCACTACAGAGGTCTGTATGCTGTATATTTTATTTTCACTTACCTTAATGACAAATTTGAGAGGAGCCATTGCAGTGAACACAGCAGTTAGTACACAGCAGCTATGCAGCAGTCAGCTAGTTTCACCTAATACAAGTGGATCATGGATTACACAGGGCATACTGTAAAAACAACATAAAGCTGGCAGCAGGCTTAGTTTATCACCTTAACAAAATAACATCAACGATGGCTGTCTTAGACATTTAGTGTCTATAATAAGATAGCTAACGTTAGTCTGCAGGAGATCAATAGCACTTGCAGAGATAACGTGGTGGTTTGGTAATAATTAAAACAGTATTTAATTTCATATTATATTGTCACATTAGGTTAACCTAAACACAATATTGTAATCTTAGTCCAGCGCTGCTTAACTTTACCCTAAAAGAGTTTTGATGGTAAAAGTTATATTAGCTAGCTAGCTGCACTGGTTAGTTAACGTCATATGTTTTGACCTTCATTCAACTTAATCAAGTTGTGCAGACCAACGTGGTCTCTTCAAATGTAGCTAGATTAAAGATAAAGCATTTTCGCCGTAAAATATTTAGAGTTTAGCTAAATAGTTAACGTTAATTGTAACGTCACGTAAAGGCGTATTGACTAACAGTTATCGGTCCAACTAATCTCTCTCACGAGGCGAATGATTCAAGATGTTAAGAAACAAAATGCTGGCTCTAACGTTAAGCCACCATTATCAAATTACACGTTAATGACACTATTAGTTAAATAAACTAATTTGGTGTAACGTTATATAACGTTGTGTAAGAAGATCAAAAATAACAACAGATGTCATACCGCCAATAGTTTTGAATGTTGTCAGACGATGAGGCGACAGGAGATGACGTCACCCTAAGTTTGTACAGTGTGTAGTCCAACAACTGCAAAGCCACTATGAGTCGGAGCTTTTGGCGAATTAACCATAGGAATTAACAAGGTAGCAAGGCAACTGTCCACATCTGTGCGGGGTAGTGGGCAGTTACTGAGTTTTAGATTAGTCACGACAGCAGTCACTATAGTTTGTTTATCGAATACGATCGAATATGACCAAGAGAAGGAATTGGACCCCACCAGGACCCAACGCTGTGCGCTACCATGGAAACGAGTTGCGTATTGAAATAGCCTGTTTTAACCTCGATATTAATTGTCTATGATATTATGTTGTCTAATTGTATCTAACTATTTTTCATCATGAAATAGCCACTGTATTATAAAATCAACATTGTTTGATTTGTTCAGTGTACTATATAAAGGGTGTATCCCCAAATGTGTTTAATTTTCGTCAGGCAATTCAATAAGCCTCACTATCCAAGTCGTGGGTCGTGGCAAGCAAAGCTGATTTGGATTTAACATGAAAGCAGCAAAGTAACGTTTTCTAACAGTCTAAAAGGACACCGTGATAACAATTCGTCGTACCGTCGCTACTCAAAAAGCTAATTTCGCTATTTTTTTTTTCTGTAACATTAGGTTTTCGACATTGGTGAACCTGCTTTGCCAGTGCCTTGAGAAATTGCTGCTTCAGTGATGTCTCGACTCGTAAAGAAATCTCCATCGCTTTGTACGGATCTACCACTGGACAACACTGATATTTGTAACAGGCTCCATTTGCTAAGACAGCTTTTGAGATCTTGTATTGGTCCGACAGGTAGACTAAAACAAGTTCATAACAACATTGGAGGACACGTTATAACTACCTCAACCTCCTCAGTCCTCCTTCCAGCCATTTCCTCCTCACAGCCTTTTATAAATCTGATAAAAACCTCCATTCTCAACCACGTATCTCGTTTCAGTGACTGTGGTTTGTTTGCTGCCATCCTTTGTTTGTCTCTTATTGAGCAAGCAAAGCAGTCTGGTCTCCGAGGGAACGTGGCTACCAGCGTGAACAAGCACTTGTTGGGTCTGTGCACTAGTTACCTACAACAAGAAGACTGTGGTTGTAAAGTGAAGCTCGACTTCTGCAGCAGCCAGAGCTTGATCACATTAGCTCGCAGTATCATCTCTAGCAAACCAGCATGTGTGCTAACAGAGCGAGAGGCACTTCACATCAGCAAGTTGGCTGTACAAGCTTTTTTGCTGACTGTTCCCTGTAACAGCCCGGGTATAGTCAGTCTTGGCAAAATAGTTACCGTCTCTGTTGAAGGTCATTCTGTGCTAAACTCTGCAGTGTTTCCAGGTTTACTGGTGGACATGCCTGATGTCTTTTGCCTCAACAAGGTAGAGAACCTGCATTCAAATCCAATGCGCATGGTGTTGTTCAGTACATCTCTTGCTGGAGACCTTTCTGACCTGGGAGGGATAATTGAGGTGCACCCGGGTGTAGACACAGACTCGCAGATACTGGATCAGCTCCTAAAGCTCGGCAAACAGGTGGTTAAAGATGACGTGAAGCTCTTTATATGCCAGAAGGTCATACACCCAGTCCTACAGCAATACCTGAGGAGTCATGGCATCATAGTGATAGAGAGACTGGGAATCACTCTCATGGAGCCACTTACGCAACTGACAGGTAGGGGTCTGTACTGTATGTCTTAAAGGTCCCATGACATGGTGCTGTTTGGATGCTTTTATATAGGCCATGTGGTCCCCTAATACTGTATCTGAAGTCTCTTTCCAGAAATTCAGCCTTGGTACAGAATTACAGCCACTAGAGCCAGGGGCAGAGCCAGACGATATAAACATTCGGGGCTTAGCCCAAACCTAGGGGCGTCTGGGGGCATGCTCCCCCGGTGGAGATTTTTTTCCCAATTACGTCAGCTAAATGCACTATTTTTCAGGCTGTTTGAGATAATAGAATGCCTAAAATTCTATACACTATCTAGGAAAATTATGATAGTTACTCAGTAAAAAACAAATCACCCAGTAGAGCCTACAACCTATTTTGTATTTAATTGTTCTCCAGCTGTAGTGAATCCAAAACACCAAAAATTTTAAGGATGACTCATTTTCACCCCTGGCAACTAAAAAGAGGCAACCTTTATCTGACTATTTAAATAAACTTTCTCATGTCTTTCTGATCTTCTTTATCACTATATTTCTCAATTAGTCTCTCTTCTTATCCCACTAATGTGCCGAGATTAGCTGTAAAACATGCCCTGAGATAACTTAGCATTTGATACAAGCTGTGTGTTTCGGTTTAACGAGTGGCACATTAAAGATAATGTAATTATTACACTATAGCACTAAGAACAGAAAACCCAAACTACAACTAAAACCTGACCTTTCTGGCCTTCCTTGATCAAAATCATCAATGATGTCATCGTATGTAATCTGCTCCCCTATTGGGTGATTGATATTGATGATGGCGAGGCCAGTGAGCCGTTCCTGGGACATGGTGACCTCAGGTATGACTTGATCAACTTTAGTTTGGAAAAGCTCCTCTCTGCTTGAGCCACAGTGGCTGACAGGGACGGACTGGGACCAAAGATCTGCCCTGGCGTTTTGGGCCAGACCGGCCCACCACATAAGATCACAAATAAATAAATACATATGTAGGTTGATAGATAGATAGATAGATAGATAGATAGATTTGTATTGATCCCAAAAAAATGGGAAATACCATGCAGCAGCACAATATCAGACACACTGCACACACAGAATATAAATGAAATAATAGGATACAATATACATGAAATAATAATAGGATAGAATATAAGAACAAATAATTGAAAATATATACATGTTGGGAATAAAACTGTAAAACTGTTTAACTAGTATTGATAAAGCTGTACCCGTTCTTGCGCTCCCCTGAATATGTATACCAACTCCTAAAACTACTAACGCCATGTAATGAGTAAGCAAGAATTAGAGTTGACATATTAAATACTTCAACAAAGTGCCATTTATTAATACACTAAAACTGTATACTCATAATAAATTATAAAACAAGCTCTATATATATATATATATATATATATATATACACTACCGGTCAAAAGTTTGGGGTCACTTAGAAATTTCCATTCCACTCCATTCCAGACACAATACCTGCTGAGATCAGTTGTATTTTTTTTTTTAACCAGGGCAGCAGTTTTCAGATTACATTATGTGCTTACATAATTGCAAAAGGGTTCTTGACTGTTGTAGGAAGAAGTGGCTGAAGAAACACTTGAAATTCATGCTTTTTGGTCTAAACGTCATACCCAAATTAAAAGTGGTACAGCTCCCATATACTTTGACACTCAGGGGTGTGCCTGATATCATTGGAAAGGTGATTGATGTGGGTTTGTTTGTGTATTTGAGAAGTGTTGTATTTTGTAGTTTTTTGGCTTTTTTATTTGCACTTTTCAAATAGAAATAAAAAAACGCACAGACATATTTGTAGAAAGGAATTCATATAAAATCCATTTTTGAGTCTTTTAGCTTCTGAATTTTTTTCTGTAGTAAGCTGAGACGTGGCTAATGCTGTGTTGTCTGTCACCTGTCAGATGTGTTTACAGCAGTGTATTTTAATAATTTTACAGATTTATAACTTGGACAGAAATAAAAAATCTCCATTCTAGCCTCTGTAACTCTGTGTCAGTAAGGCCTAGAATCACCCTGACACTTGTAACAAAAACTTGAGAATGTGTCCTTTCCAATGATATCAGGCACACCCCTGAGTGTCAAAGTATATGGGAGCTGTACTACTTTTAATTTGGGTATGACGTTTAGACCAAAAAGCATGAATTTCAAGTGTTTCTTCAGCCACTTCTTTCTACAACAGTCAAGAACCCTTTTGCAATTATGTAAGCACATAATGTAATCTGAAAACTGCTGCCCTGGTTAAAAAAAACAATACAACTGATCTCAGCAGGTATTGTGTCTGGAATGGAGTGGAATGGAAATTTCTAAGTGACCCCAAACTTTTGACCGGTAGTATATATATATATATATATATATATATATATATATATATATATATATATATATATATATAATTTCAAGAGGCCCTATCCTATAATTTGAAGATGTCTATCATGAGTTTTTGTCTGTCAATGCAGATAGAAAAGCATCAATTCTCGATAAGAAAGTTTGCATGATGTGCAACGTTTATATAGGCTACTAATGCAATCATATAGTAAAGCATGCCTACGTCTTTTATTGTTGTAGTGTTATCATCAACAGTTTGTCCACCACTCAGTTTTATCAAGGGGTTAAGTGTTTTAAGGGGAGCTGTGCTTACCGCAGGATGTAGCCTCACTCCCTCATCTCTGTCCCTCTCCTCCTTTCTCCGTCTCTGTGTACTTCCCAGTTCTCCTGTCACTTTGTGTTTATCTTTTGCGCTGCGGCGCACTGTTACAGACTAGTCCATTTCATTGTGAAAGTGGGGGGTGTTGACCTCTCTCAACAAGCAGGGCGCCTGCAGCTTCTGGGGGCGCTGATCTGCTAATTCCCCACACAGTGAAATTATAGAAAACAGAAATACGCAGAGGATTTTTTTTTTTTTTTAAGTTCTCGTGCCGCCCCCCATGTGACATGAAAAAACACGTCGGTAATAGAGCTTTTGTTTCATTTTTGCCGCTCCAGTCAGAAAGACAGAGAGGAAATGAAACAAAGTTGAAGTTATTTTAAAAACCTAAAAGATTCGGGGCTTTTGACAAAACATTCGGGGCTTAAGCCCAATTATCATTATGACCTCATAAGGAGCAAGATTCCAGATCGGCCCATCTGAGCTTTCATTTTCTCAAAGGCAGAGCAAGATACCCAGGGCTCGGTTTACACCTATTGCCATTTTTAGCCACTGGGGGACCATAGGCAGGCTGGGGGTACGCATATTAATGTTAAAAAAAACTTCATAAAGTGACATTTTCATGCCATGGGACCTTTTAAATCCTGGCTGGATCGATGCATTATTTTCAAATTAATATGAAAAAAATCCATTTGAAAACACAATACTTTTAAATTTGTGTCAACCCCCCAAAGTTTCCAAATACCCAAAATATTGAGTTACTTTGCACTGTGTGAGGGTGTGTTTAATTTCTCTCTCAATTTAACGTATAGGGGCTCAACCTGTGGCCACATTGCACACCACAATCCCAGCCAAGGCCTACGGGAAGGTGAGGGATCTCAGTATTAAACAGTTTGAATCAAAGATAATGCTGCATTTACAACCTCCTGGGGATTCTGCGATCTGCACCATGATCCTCTGCCACAGGAACGAGACAATGTTAAGTGAGCTAAAGGTAAGATGCAGTGAGGATGGTGGAGACTGTAGCCTACTGTTGACTCTTAAAGCGTGAACCCAATGCACGGAAATGGCAATCCATGTGCCTGTTACACCATAGATTCACTCCTAAACATCAGAGGGATATCTCCCTCCCACTAAGATTTGCGTCGCCATTAGATATTATTCCATAAAGCCACGTACACATGATCAGAGCTAAAACCACCAGGTAGGGTGCAGAGCATATTGCAGGCACAGAGGTAAAGAGCAGCCTAGATATACATCATCATTGTTTCTGGCTTTGGTTGCGCCTTGAAAGGTCAGCGGCAACAAGTTCAAAGCTGAAATAATTTTAACTTTGAGTGCAAAGCTCGGCGGCAATTCTGAGCGGTGCGCAACGCCAAGGGTAGCACTTCTTCCGAGTTGTCTCCACCGCTCTCCCCATAGGAAAACAGTGGCATAGCCAATGCAGAGCGGTTTTACTGTGGATCATGTGTAGGCGGTTTAAAGCAGAAATATGATACACACAGACAGATCAGATCAGCTTGGAATGTTCATTAATGAGAGGCAAGTTTGACAGATGAACTGATGTGGTAATATGTGTCCTTTTAAAGGTGGTTTGCCAGAAGACTGAACACGTGTTGAGGCTCACCCTGAGGGAACCATCTGCCTTACTTGGAGGTGGGTGTACTGAGACCCACTTAGCTGCCTACGTAAGACACAAGGTGAGATCCAATATTTTGCCTAAACCAGTCCAATTTGATTGATTTCACATATCTTCACAGTAAACTCATGAACATATTTCTGTCTTAGAGCATGGATAAAGTCACAGAGACAGTATCTGTACTAGGGTGCTCACAGACAGAGTACCTTCGTGGCGTGGAGGGATTTTGCCGATCTCTGGAGTCTGTGGCCGCAGCGCTGGAGCACGACAGTGGGAATTCTTTAATGGATCTGACTCATGCCCACCACTGGAGTCACCCTGCAGATGTCATGGAAGAACGCATGGAGGATAGCTCAAGCGTTTGTGGCTGTGGACTGGTGGAAAGTAGCACTAATCAGAAGTGGACTTACTTAAACACTAAATACCCACAGTTCTCCCCTGCACCTCTTTTTAGAGTCCCTACTGTGCAGCCACGTGTGCTTGACTCCTTCACTGCTAAACTCAATGCATTGCAAGTTGCTGTAGAAACTGCTAATCTTGCACTGGACGTGCGATATGTAATTCAAGATATGAACTAGCAAAATAAGCATTTTATCCAGTGTGGGACTCTGGTTTATAATGATGAAAATAAGAAATAAATGCAGTTTTTATTATTTTTTTTTTTTTCAGTTTAGACAATAGATGTTAGTGTTGCCTTGTGGGAAAATTGAGTGAATCCTGGTGTCAGTCAGTGAGAAGGTCTTGCCTCTGTCTTGTGATTTACCTCTTTGTTAAGTTGTGGACTTAAAAAAGAAAAAAATATAATATTAAAAATACTTATTGCTATACTAGTTGCTACTATTAATCTGTATTTACCAGCCTTGCTCTCAGCTCACATGTGCCCTCTATGTTTGGTGTAACAACCTTTTCTCCGTACACTTTAACGTTTCATATTCTCCAGCCATCTACCACCACTTTCAGATAATAACACTTGAACCTTAAAAACTTAGTTTTAAACAATATTTAAGAGTGTGTACTTTTATTGAATGAATATAATTCAGCTCCTATCCAATTTATCAAACCTTTACTATGGACATTTTGACTTGTAGGAAAAGCAAAGCTGAAATTGATAACTTTAACGATGGCTCAGTTCCATCCAAGTGTCCCAGTAAGCTATTCCAGTGAGTCAGCATGCACAATACCAGGACCTCTCCTAAGTGGAATGCAGCCATCATTAATGGTTTTGAATACACCTGTGCTTTTCCTACTACGACATGTCAACATTTCAGCATGTTTCTGCTGCAATTGCCTTTAGTCAGCAGTAGGAGGTGCTGCAAGGTTGCCACAAATATTTTTTTTCAGCCAACATACAGTAGCACGAAAACAAACTACTAGCTATTGGCTGGCGGTAATTTTCCACCCTTTTTACCCTTTTGTTTTACATTCCATTGTTATATAAAAACTGTTACCAGTCTAAACCTGCTACTCTGTAACATAAACTCGTTACCAGCAAACACAAAGACTATTAGGCCGGGAGCCAGGTCCACTCCTCAGGATGTTTTTTGCTACCTTTTTTTCACTATTATTTCCTATTATCTTATACATTGGGCCATCACAAGTTGATAATGACCACCCCCAACTCGGCCCCGTTTGGTCTCAGGGGCCAAAAAACACCCTTTTTGGGAAAAGCTTTTGTCGGAATGATGTAATTGTGAATATTAAGGTACTGCAGCTACATAAATGGTCATATAACCCTAACATTTTGCATGGTGTATCCTGTCACATAGGGGCAACTAGCAGAAAAAGATTCTGGGGATTGTTGCCTTTTTGCTGTCAAATATCCCCCTCAACATACCCCAAAAGACAAAACAATGTCTGTCTGCCTGACAAATTGTCATCAAAAGGGATCATTTTCAAGCATTTTATTATAGACATAACTGCCTCAAATGTACATTAAAAACTTCCCAAGTTTATAAGCTTCAATTTAAGTCCAAGATGACCTTTCTATCTAGAGGATTATAGCTGGTATAACCAAAGTTCTCCACTGTACCTCAAATCGAAGAAAACAGAACTTTCAAGCATTACCATTCCATATGGGATTAAGCATATTTTTTGCAAGAGTTGAGATTTGACTTATGTAGCCTATTGCTATACTAGATGAAGTGAATTACCTTACAAGTGAATAATATTAAGCCCCTTGGTGGACTGGGGTCATGGTGTAAGATAAAACAATGGTAACCCGGTTAGACACATAAACACGCTAACCAACCAACACACTAACCCAGTGGTGTAGGCTAATGTATTGTAGTTGGTATACTGTGCCGTTTGGGGGGGCATATCAAAGTGTGGGGTCTGGGTGTCCTCTCCCAGGGTTATTTTGAGCACCAAAGACTACTGCATTCTAATTTTTTGTATATATATATATATATATATATATGGTGGGAATACCTTTATTTATCCTATGAGAAGGAAAACACAGATGATATTCAAAATATATCAAAAATATAATGGAATATAAAGCAGTAAGGGGGCTCACAAAAGTTGACCCCAAAGCAACTAGGACAAAATTAAATAGGCAACTTATATTTGTCTTAAATGTGGTGATGCTGGTGTTTGTGTAGGCGGAGCATTGGGACCAGGTTGCTACACACACACTACGTACTACACACACACTACGTACTATACACACACTACGCACTGCGCTCAGCGAGGAGCGGGTCAGTGAAAGATGAGAGAAGTCTCTCTGCATGTTCTGCAGTGTTAGTTTTGTTTGCTTTCACATTACTCAACCCTGTATTTGTGAAAACAAATATTAAATATCTGAAGTGAAAGTCCTGTCACAAACATATATGTTGTTGCGTATCATTGTACATTTTTAAGTGGGTATATGGAAATCCTGGAGATTTCTTAGTGGTTATACTGCGTATACCTGTGTATCACGTAGACTACATCACTGCACTAACCAACCAACACCCTAACCCTTCATGTCACATCCTGAAGTTATTCAGCAAAGACAATTTGGAGGTAAGTTTATCTATTTTTCTGGTTATAGAAAGATAGTGATTCTATTGGGAGATTGGCGTCCTATACTTTTCTACATGTAAGGCGCCCACTCTACTTCTAGATTTATTCAAGTCAAACTCAGGGTCTGGGACATATTCTGCTGGGATCTGTGGAATAACAAGTAATTATGAAGCAAGTGTCAACGTCATATCCTGACTGCCCATGCCAAAAGAGAGTTTGTAGAAGTGGCCGAGGCGAACATACAGAGAAGCACCAAAGAGATCTCAGACCAAGTGAAATCACTCGGTCTGAGGAGCAAGTGCAGCAAACAGTACAAGCTTTCCAGAGGTTTATCAACCCATTTCAGCTTGAGACTTCTCAGCCCTTGACAAGTTTGAGTTCAGGAGCAGCTATGCCAGAAGAGGTGCGCTATGATGTGCTGAATGCCCTGAAAAATGGCAAAACTCAAAAAGAGAAGTTCATCCGTGATCTTATAAACTTGGGAAGTTTTTAATGTACATTTGAGGCAGTTATGTCTATAATAAAATGCTTGAAAATGATCCCTTTTGATGACAATTTGTCAGGCGGACAGACATTTTTTTGTCCTTTGGGGTATGTTGAGGGGGATATTTGACAGCAAAAAGGCAACAATCCCCAGGATCTTTTTCTGCTAGTTTCCCCTATGTGTCAGGATACACCATGCAAAATGTTAGGGTTATATGACCATTTATGTAGCTGCAGTACCTTAATATTCACAATTACATCATTCCGACAAAAGCTTTTCCCAAAAAGGGTGTTTTTTGGCCCCTGAGACCAAACGGGGCCGAGTTGGGGGTGGTCATTATCAACTTGTGATGGCCCAAGGTATAAGATAATAGGAAATAATAGTGAAAAAAAGGTCGCAAAAAACATCCTGAGGAGTGGACCTGGCTCCCGGCTGATAAAGGCAATTTCATGTTCCGCTTTAATGCCTTCCTGTTTGCAATATTTTGATATGTTGACAGACAGACCATGGTGGGGGAAATCTCTGAGCCAAGTTACAATCAGTGTAATGAGATGTAAAAAATAAACATTTATCTTATCACAAAATCTAATATGTGCACCAAATGATTGTATCAATGTATTTATGCAAGTTTGTTCCAAAGCAGTTTGTATAGAAATAGTTGAACAATGAATCTGTGTATAATTGCTTTGAACAATGACTGCAAGCTAAAGCCAAACAGATTTAGAAATGAATGTAATTTATTTAAAAAAAAATACAACGAGAGTGCTTGTCTTCAGCTGCTGCTGTTTCAATTATTGTCTGCCCTTTAACAAGATGGCAGCCAGATGCTTTTTCCTCTCAGAAGAAGAATGGAACCAAAGCCTTTCGTAACTTGGGATAGTCTTTGAATTTCTCTTGGTAAAACCTGTAACAGAGGAGCAGAACACAACAACTGTCACTTGGAAATAGCATATGGTAATGTAGGTAGTTTGGCAGGTGAGTATTCATGTACTGTGTCAGGACTTTTCATTAGTGTTTTAGGCACCTGTGATGGTGTAAGGCTCTTGGTCCAATAAAACACAGGCTAAACACAGCAAACGAGAGTGCTGAAAGGGACCCGGTGGCTACAGCATAGCCAAACCACTCCACTATCTCTCCTAAGTAGTTGGCACCAGACACGTGTTCAAACAGACCTCCTGCAGGAGATTAAGAAGAGCACAAGTCACTGCCAGCACGGAGTGGATGAGAGCTTATCCAAGTGTGCCTTACCTTTAGGAATCTTGTAAACGACTTCCCCTGGTTTCCTCAGGCTGTGTAGAATATAGTCACTATGTATATTGATGGCCATTCCAATGTAAAACAGCAGTAAACCTAGAAGAAAATCCTACATGTATATTATTGTCTTTTAAAAAGCAATCATTTTAAATGCTCACAATGTATGAGGCACACAAAACGATACGTTCCATTTGGCCATTTTAAAGCAAAGCATGAATATTGCTCCTACCAGTTTTATAGCGATAGCCTGCTGACCATTCATCGTGAAACTGGGCACAGTGCAGCAGGTAGTGTCCCTGTAGGAATCCATTTACAGAGCAGAATAAACCTGCTGCCACCATCACACCCAGTGGGTAAGGCCTTCCTCTGGTCAGTAGTGAATAGACAAATGTCCTATGATTGGTGAAGAAACAGTAGATACCGCAGGTGGAGAGAGGAAGGGGGGATAATAGTGCATGTTATCCATGCAAAGAACATGTTTTACAGCCAGGTGGAGAGATTTTGTATAAATGATTTAGCATTTCTGTGCAGGCAGAAAAGGCCTGCCATTAAGCCACATTCTTCATGGGAGGTTACCAATGCATTCCTCAGTGTTTTGAGATTATAGCAGCAGGAAATCTTATTCCCAAAGCTCATTTTTCAGTGTCTCAACTGAAAAAAAAAAAAAGTATTTTACGTGGCTCGTGCTTTTTACTTACAAAGTGGCTGAATACATACTGTACATCTACTAGCTATACTGTATGTACACTGGCAAAATGACAACATATACTAAATATTTTGCTGTTTTCTGTCAAGAAGTACAAAATGATAGGTTGCAATCATTATTACTGTACTGTATTACTGTAATTAGGCTTTTCATGTTTGGTCAGTGCTTTCATAAACCATTATATAGAGAAATGTTTCTTTTAATAAATACATTGTATGTAGTACATACTGTATACTAACAGGCTAAGTAAATATGAGACAAATATGACAAAATAAGTCAATGTAAGAAATGCAAGATGTAATAATATACTTTATAAGTAAATAAATATATCAGTAAATAAGAGAAAAAAATATAAATCTCAAACGTAAGCAACAGAAATTGTACTGAACTAAAATCAAATGGAAAATATCTGTCCTCCTATACAAATAATCCTGTATAGTTTCTTGTATTTTGAATGAATTAGGGTCTGTACCAGCCTACACACAACTCCAAAGATGATGATGAAGTACATTTTTACACTTCCCTCTACATACACATTAAATGGCTAAAACTAGGCTCCTGTCTTTGCATTTACCTTTGAAAGTAGTGCATGCAAAAGGTCCCAAGCAGCAGGTACTTCCCCACACTGGAGGGTTTGTGCGAGGTGAGCATTAAAAGCAGGGGGATCAGGAGAGCTGGCATCTCCTGGAGGAACCAGGCTAGTCTGGCTGGGACCATCCTAGCCGGAGAAGAGAGCCTCATGTGGCGCCCATAGGAGGTCTGCGTTGTCCTGTGATGGACCAAGTGCCAGAGTCCTGCCAGGATCATCCCACAGCTGAGATAGTTGACCAAGTCCCTATAGCAGTGCATCTCACAGTAATCTTTTCCTCTTATAACTAATCATAAGCATCTGTATGAAGTCAAATGGATTTTAACAGCCTCTCTTGACTCCTCCCAAAGAAAATAGAGGTGTGTCAGCCTGCTGAAATGCAACTGCTCCTTTTTGTGTGGTCACAAACATTGCTTGAAGTGATGTTATGATTATCCTTTCCACCTTGGAATGTATGCGCTGTTTTCAAATAGCTGCATTTCCCAAAGGTACGATTTGATTGAACGGATGCATGGAATCTCTTTTGATGTTCCTCTGCCTGTCCATCCTGTTTATAGACACACACAGCAACATCTGCCCCAATCTCAAATTCTGTTTGTTTTTACAGTTTTTTCTGTGTGCCAGTTTAAACTTTTCCAGTGGTTAAGTTAGAAGTTCAGACATGGACCGAAGCACTTAAAAAAGGAGAACCGACTAAACTCACCCTAACTTCACAATAAAGTCATCATGCTGCTTAGATTATTACCATAACTGTGTCTTTAGCTTTAGGACTCATAACCAGACATGCCTGTACTACATAATCAGTAAGGGAAGGTTTAGTACAACATTCAAACAAGTTTTTAAATTCTCATTTGCAGTTTGAGATGTACTACTCAGTGTACTTTTAAGCTACAATTAGAGAAGAACAGTGACGTTAATATGCTCCACTCAGCTCAACGATCTCAGGCTATATAGGACCATAGAAATATTAGTGCCACTCTTATAATTAGAACAGTAACATGTTCTTCCTTTTTCAGTTGCAGTACACATCTTTAGTAAAATCAATTATTCGGTTTGATCTGTAATTTGATGTGTTTAGAACAAGAAATGCTGAAAATAAAAGGTCAAATTTACAAGTTTACAAGTTAGTTTTTTTGTTTGTTTTGTTTTGTACACTCAGTTGCCAGTTTATTAGGTACACCTAGATAAAGCTAATGCAGTGTAATACAACAGTCCTGCAGTAAATCCTACAGTACCTTCATGAAAGTTATAATGTTCAGATTTGGTTGAAACTGTTCATTTTGGAGGACGTAGCTGGTGAATTGTATTGTGTTATACTAACAGGGGTTTCTATTATTTCATCCAACCTATTTATATCAATGAGGGTAGGCTATATAACAGAAACATCTGTATAATACAATGCAAAACATAATACTAGCATCTGCACATTCTTTAGTTTCTAATATGAAACCGTAATTTTAATATATTCATCCAACCACCTGGCTCACTCTGCTGGAGACATTTGTTAATGTCTCCATTGTAAATTGACAAACATAGTAGAGATAAATAAACACTATATGCAGCACTGCAAACGTGTTACCATACATGTATGACAATCATACAAGGTTGAAAATTGCAGTTTACAACCATACATAATCTGCTACAGTGCTAATAATCAGAGGCTACTAATCCATTGCCACTTTGGAGGAATAAACACCTTCATTAAAGCCAGTGATTAAAAAATGAAATCAGGTCAGTAGTTGTGATTGCAAATACTTGAAGAACAAGACACCAGAGCAGACATGCTTTTAAGTACATTTTACTTGTTTTGTAACATGAATCCGCGGCTTTATCTGAAGAGCCTTTTGGGATGCTTTGTCAGTGGAACCTGAGATAAAAAAAACTCCATTCAGGGAGCAGTTAAGTAGTATATTTTAGGTTTGTGACGTGTAAGTTCCCATTTTCTAAGCAAGAAAAAAATAATAATACAAAAAAACATTTCTGAAAGACAAAGATCCATAAAACAGAAAATGAACAGTGCTGAGGTTCAGCCATTTGTCTCTCTGCAGGAATGAGGTGGAAAAAAGAGAACACCACTCCCTGCTGGATAAAGGAGATAACAGTTGGTGCCATTTTAGACCAACAGATGAGGGGGGACAGGTCACACACTCCAGGAGTGTGAGTGGGAGCTGGATACATTGTTGGGCACTCGCCCAGGAGGAGAGTACATGTGGAAAAACAAAAACTGAAAGTACACATTCTAAAATAAGCCTAAAAGTGAGAATACACTTTATATGTATATGTGCAACAGTGATAAAAGGCACAATAGCAGTGTGTCATGCTTCACTAGTTTCCCTTAAATTAGCATCAGAGTGTAAGTGAATCTGAGGATTCATCTCTTGCCCACTTGGTCCAACCAGACATTGTAGCTTAATGCTAAGTGCGACGCCTCTTATGGTGCCGAGAGGGACGGACCAATGTTAAGAGGACTGCATCAGTAAAAGTCAGTCAGTGATACTCAAATACCAAAACGACAGGACAGCAGAAATTGTGTGCTGCCTAGATCTTAAATTAAAAGACTATACTGCCATTATGAATCATCTGCTTTTTGTTTGTTAATCTATGAAGTACTTCAGACAGCAGGACTACATAGCATATTACTTTGAAAAAGAAAGAAACCTTTGCTTTTCTTTTGTGATCCTCGTGTTTGACATTTCATAAAGTAAATATTAATGTTATGATTTTTTGTTAAAAAATACAGCAGGGAGCAACATCTGTCACTTTTCTGGGTATATTCTTAAACCTTCTAGCAGAACATTAACACTTTGTGCTGATCTTAAAACTTCTATCTATTAGTTGCTTTAGCTAACCTTGTCTAATTGATACTCCTACTGCCTCGAGAGCCATTTTGAATTGAATTCTCATACACGCAAAAGCAACAACACTGGAAAGAAAACCTTTAAATAAGGATGACTTCTATCTTCCCAATAACGTTTGGCATTCTTAAATAAAAACATATTAACACAAAGATTTGTAAATGAATACCTAGTGAACAGATTCAATAACAGTTCCAACAATTTAAGCAGATCATCTAGGCCTTTACCACTTTATTCAGGCCAAAACAAATGCGTCGCTGCTGTTACAGAACTGAATGTAACAAAATCATTTTCCTACTTGTCACTCCAATCTATTACTAATTCAATAACCACAGAGATTAAAGGTGGCAGTGTAAACAAAGTCTAGAGGTGTCAGTGTTTGGTAGTAATTCACACAATATCCAGCTTTGATTACAATTCTGAAGCACAACCGGAGTCTGGCCCTCACAAAACATATCTGTAATGCTAAAGGCATAGACTTGGAATCTGGAAGCAGTGTTGCACACACTAATTTATTGGGCAAACCACGTTGATGGCTTTCAAACTTGACCGACAACATTGCTTTTGTTCAAATCTACACACTACTTGAGTAAATACTATCACATCTAATAAAACTACTAAAAAAAGGGAGAAATAAAAGGAATAAAATAAGAATAAATGCTAATAAACAGGGTATTAATGTTTTTGGTTTTATACAGTAGGGGGGTTAGTGAACTTTGTTGGGTGCAGCCCTTTGTTAGCAACTACAACAAATGTTGAGAAATGGTAGTAATTACCTATGAGACTGTTTTCAAACGTTTAAGTCACGTGTAGCTTGAAGCAGTCAGTCAAAACCATCATCTGGCAGAATTTTAATAAGCTCTACTAAGATCTGCAGTTTTATTTTCATTCCTTTTTTAGAGGCGAATTACATGAGCACAGATCGCCAAGAGCCCAAATGTAAAAAACTGCATGTCAGGAAAACAAAACGGGACTAAACCCAAACAAGATTTCCCTCCCCCTTTCAACATTTACTCCGAGCCAAAATAATACGCTCTCTTCCCATCTCCTCCAACCATTTGCTCCGACATGATCTCAAAACTGCACTCCAAGCTAAAATATTTGAACCAAAACTGAGACGCACTTCAAACTGAGAGGAGGGTGGAGAAAGGCGGGAGGAGAGCTGAGGGAGAGACAGAGAAAGAAGACTGTATTGGCTTTGAGTGTCTAGGTCCTTTCTGCAAATAGTGGGCGTAACTGGGGACAGGGCAAGAGGGAAGGTGTCTGGGTCAGGTTATGGCGATAGATAGTAAGGGCGGGGCAGCGGTGCTGCAGTGGCCCTGGCGAAAGTTGACCTCAATGAGCGATGAGAGCCCCGGCAGCGTAACTCACGGAGCTGTCCTGCCAGTTCCTGCACTCACTTGATTGGGCGTAGTTCAGGAAACTGAAGTTCATTTCTAAACCAGACTTCCTCAGCTCAGCCACAGCCTGCAAAACAGTAACAAGCACAGAAGCATACGGGATGGTTAAAACAGTGCGTTTTGTCTGCTTTAATGTATGCTGCAATTGTTAGCATGTATGGATAACTAGCTTACTACCTAGAGTAGTAACCAAGCAGCACTTCCAATGCCAAGAAGGATGTTATTAACTAACTACATTAGTTGGAAAGCTATACAGATGTTAACCTTAAATAACAGTCTGTTCTTTTTCTTTATCATACTTGAAATAGTGGGACCAACACTTCTCTGACATACCTCTACACTGCGATACAAGAACAATCCTGTTTCTTTACTTTCATGTAGCCTGTATGGATCATCAACTGGTGAGAATGTTAACTTTTTGCTTGGGGCATGCAGCTTTAGCTTTTTAGCATGATTTGCCTGAAGCCATCGAGTGCATATTTAGGTAAGGATCCCCTATAGAGTTCCCCTTTATGTTGCCACAGTTGTAATTTCTGCCAGCAAACAGTTGTAGGCTAGAAATGAGAAGCTCCTTTTGTTGACTTCTTTCTGAAATCAAGGACCCACTGTTTCAAAGAGTAAAGATTTTTGGGCAGTAAGTTATCATTATAAACTGCATGTGCGAGAATGGAAAGCTTGACATAGCGGCGTACTAACCGTAAATAAGGGAGGCGGGGCTTAGCAAACAGTCAATTGAACACCTATCAACATGTCTACATAGCGACACACTTGGGGAGGCTCTTCTTCTGTGGTACTTACATTTAGAAGCACTCCAATCGGGTGACGCCCACAGATGGTGTTGCGGTACTTCTTCAAGTAGTTGGTGAAAGACATGGGATCCAGCTGTTCTATAATGCCCATCCCCTTCACAGGCAGAGAAAAAAAAAGTCATGTTTTGAATTGTTTTGTTGTTATGGCATGTTTTTCAATATATTTATGTTCATTTTTTATTTATACTCAGTTATTTGATCTCTAGAAAGCAGTTATTTCTGTACGCTGTGTATTCAAAATAAAAATAAAAACTATCCATATCCTCTCTGCCCTTCAATACTCCAACTTTCCCTTAACATGGTGTATTCGTAGCAGGTGCATTAAAGTTAATAGTCACATTAAGAGCACATGAGGTAATGAAAATGACACTATTACGAGTCTGGCTCGTTGTGTCATTATGTCTATTTAATGTGTACTTCATTTCCATAACAGCTGTGCATGTGGCTGATGATAATATCTTCACATATTTCATTTCATGAATGATCTTACATTGGAATCAAATATCTCAATGATTACCATTTTATCAAGATGCTCGATAGACCTATAGATCTCCCCATGAGATTCATCATAGTATGTGTAGCGGAACCGTTGACCTTAAAATAAGAGAAAGTCAAAGCTGGAAACAGTCACGTAACAGTCATGACATTTAGGCCAAATTATCCTTAGATAACAAACTATACTTTTAATTTCAGAATACTCTCGGAGAATGAGTGTCATTTCCAGTGCTTTTATTCGTCGATACCTACCCCAGTGGCAGAAGTCGGATGAGATAATGAAAAGGTTGGAAGGGTCTGCCAGGTATTTGCTGAGCAGCTTCCCATATTCCTGTTCCTTGGACTCACTCAGGGCACCCACAAGCACAGGGACGATGCTAAACTCGTCTTTGTGGCTGCAACACCAGATTATTGAATTAACAACTTGAGTACAATAACTGCCCCTCACTGGCAATATTCTGTCCAATGGACATGGGTGGAAATAAAATCTGCATTAATACAGTTTTATTTTCCACAGAGCATCCATCAAAAGCTAATGGGAAACTGCCAGCCCGCCACATGATAAGCTGCAGCTTTGTACCCTATATGCAACACCTAGGTTACTAATGTTTCTTGTCAGTCAACACCTCAGGTTTTAGTTCAACTTGAAAGTTTAATATGCATTGAGCGTGTACTCTGTTCGCTTCATACATGCCTGATCTGTGCTTTTCTGAACCAAGAGAATTCCTTTGACTCCTACCAACCTAACAGAAGGCTGTATCAATTAGGTACTGTATATCCCACTTCATGTGTCCCTGTACCAATGTGATTCTAGTATATATAGAACGACAATGAAAAGAATAAACAGAACTAAAAGAGCACGATACACACTCCTGCCAATGGTCTCACACGATTGCACTGATCTACAAGTGACAGTAACATGCCAAAATATGCTGCAATGTGCTAGCAAAGACAGGGAAGAAGACGACTGCTAGCAAGTGAATATGGATTTAAAAAATGCAGGATTTAAAATACTTAAAAAAAATGTTCTACGAGGAAGGAAATGCATTCAGTACATTTGTTAGAGCTCAAGGAAACACTGCGTTTTGGTGAGAAACACTGAATGTAAACACAACTTGTTTGTGTAGAACAAAACTCCACAGGGCACCTGAGAAAAAGCTTCATTCCATGGGACCGTTCCCTCTGTAAGTATATAGTGTTGACTCTTTGGTTCAATGAATGCCACTCCTATGTGCATTACCTCTCCATGGCTTTAGCAGTGTAAGGCAAGTGCATTTCAATACTGTGCTCATCTTCATCTGTCTGCAGACTCATCCGCTCAAACAACCCAGTTTTCCAGAGGTCAGCATAAACTGTAAAACAGAGGTGAGTTTCACTTTAATTTGTGCAAGTTATGATGACCATGTCTCCTGATTATGTCATTTTGGGGCTGCACACTCATTTAAATTGGGTATCGTTAAAGTGTCTAGCTGACAAAAACCTCATCATTGACAAAGAATTTATCTTAACAGTGAGGGAACTGTCTGGTCCCTGGTGGATGATTAAAAGGGTATCACCTCCCAAGACTGCTTGAGGTCTGCATGTTGGAGCTCCAGTCGGACTACAACAGTCACTATGAGGCACAGGTAATTTTGTGTGATCTTTTTTTCTTTTTCTTCTTTAGTGTTACTGAAAACAGGTGTTGTCTCATTTGGTTTTTGGCATGAAACACGCACTACATTCTACACTTAACAAACCTAAACTTCAATCCAAACTGTGGTTACATTACTATCTCACAAAACCCCTAACATACCCTTCCTAAATAATTAACCCATTAGCATGTGTTAAAATCTGAGATTGACAGACGAACACGCACACACAATGAGTAAAAAAAAAATCACAATGTCATGAGTGAAAGCGGTGAATACCCTTCTGGTCGATTCTCAGGTCATAGAGAGGTGTTCTATAGATCTCTGCAGGTGACAGGGCACAGCGGGAGAGGGGCACATGGTGTGAAGGTCCCAGGATGAACACCCTACGACTGAAGGGCAACAGGATTTTTATCTCACTCGCTCTATTCACAAAAGGCACATCACCACCAGCACTATATTCTACTATCTATCTGTTCACTCTGTGGGAGGGAATTTAAGATAAGAAACAGTCTTACAAAGCATTTTCTTATAGAATACAGATAAAAACTGAATGACTTACGTAACAGCGGGATCAACCTGCTTGTAGGCATGTGCTGCACAAGCGCCACAGTAGGTATACCCTGCATGCCTGCAAACAAAAACATGTCAAATTAGAATGAGACGGCATCAGATACCTTTTGACATGTTCAGATGGTATTTGACGTGTGCTTACGGCGCTATGATGGCTCTAGCAGGTCTGATTGTGGACTCTGCTTTGGACAGCCAGCTTTCTAGTTGTGCGTTCAACTGGGATCCTGAAAAGGTAGGTAAACATTTTCATCAATTTCAGATCACTGAATTAAAAGGGGCCGAGTCGACTCATACTGCTCTCTCTATACTTCATTACTAAATACTACAATCAACTGAATGCTTCCTTACAAGACTAAAAATGACAGTGGGCCAGCACGAAAAACATTGTCTGATCAATACAAACAGGATTTGATAGACTCAGCAAAGCTACAAGCATAGATCACTAAAATCAAGTATATGTCAATGTAATAATCCCCAAGGGGTGAAATCCAAGTGTGGCATCAGTGATTAACTTAATCTTGTCGTGTTGTGTTATTTTGGGTAAGAAATGGAGATAAACTACAATGTCCCTTTAATAAAACTATAATAAAAACACTTGCTAATTGCCTATACTGGAACACACTGCCAGTATTACTGTGCAAACTGCTTGGTATTTACTTATGTCCCAGCTACTAACGTGATGTCAACATTAATCAAGCATAGCTGACTAACTTAAAAATTAAATCTGCAGAAAAAACAACCAACCAGTATAACTGTTTATTCGTTTTGTAAAAATGAAAACGGGCATCGTGATCGGGGTATATTAACGGCAGTTCTGCCTTCAGTTTATGCTTATGGACATATTATTGTTTATATGCAATACACAATCGTTAGTGTACTGTATATTCTGTCGAAAAAGGTTATTACAAACAATGAAAGCTTAAAAAGGATAAACAGGCAGGCCTTTGGGGTTTAATAACAAGAAACTAGCAACGAGCTAGTAAGATGGGGGAAGGGGTGCAACATGAACCTTCAATGGTCTGCCCTGCCCTTCCAGTCTTTTGTTTCATGGCAGCGACTATTTCTGCACCTAACTTTAGCGAGTCAGGGCCAGAGACCAACAAGACCATAACAATACTAGCAGCTACAGGGAATGTCTTATTCTAGCCAGACATAAGGTGACGTTAGGCCAGGGAGTTCTGCATTATTTACCAAGTTAGCAACCGTTAAGTTAAAAGCTTTGCTTCCTTGTCAAAAATGCTGAGCAGCAGATGTCCGTTGGTTTTGGAAGGTTTCCATCGACCATCCGACGAGGAGAAGCGCTGAATAAGCTCAAACCAACCATGCACCAAATAGGATAACAGAGATAAAGCAGTCCATGCCAGCTAATGTTAGCTAACGTCAGTCGACTTTATATCAGATGGATTAGCTTCAGAAGCCTAGCTAACGTTAAAAATCACCGTCTGCTGTAACAAGACATGCATTTGACAGTTTTTGATCTCAATACATTAAAGGTTATACAACATAAAAAGCCAACAAAACAAATAAAACAGACTACCGTGATTAAAAAAAAACAAAACAACAACTGCTAGCTAGCATAGTAGCTTGCTAACTCGGACGGTGCTCTGTTGACAGTTACCCGAAGCAGAGTACCAGCTCCCGGCGTGACTTGCTTCTCTGCACACCACTCGGTTCGACATCTTGGTTCCCAAGCCGCCTATCTTGGTTTGCTTAACTCTTGTCAGGCGAAAAAAAATTACAGAAGCCAGTGACAGCTAACCAAGAAGAGAAATAATGCCAGCTAGCTAACTTGCTTGTAAAGACAAAGGGCAGTTCGACTGGAGAGACAGCTGGGCTAGCTGCTGCTAACAAGCTCAGTGTTCCGTCAGCTGGCCGTGGTGTTGTTACCGGTTAAGCCGGAGAGAGCAGCAAACGTCAGTCTGGTGTAATTATCATGCAATTTGGAAAGGCACAAAATACAAAATCTTTGTAATGTGCCGATATCATACAGTCAGAAGACCAATTACAGTAACAACCGCTGTCACAGTCGGAATCAGAGGATTACTGGTTTGTCCGTCGGTCGAGCCCATTGACATAAATATAAGGTCGAGCCAGGTAAGGGGCGTCTCTGGAATTGTTATCACAGTGACGTCAAAGCCATTTGATTGGTTACTTGATCAGCCAACAGAAAGTGATTCGTGGAAAAATCCAGGAGGCGTAGCCGTTACTAAAATTATCGTTTTATTATGAAATTGCCTGCCCGTCAGGTGAGCGGGTTCTGTGTGACAAGTATTCATCTGTTTGCTCTAAGAGAAAAGTTTGGTATTATCTTAAAATGTTGCGAAAATTATTTTGTACTGAATAACGGGACACTGCCAAAGAATTTTATTCGCATATTAAAAAAAAGATCTTGTGAACAATAATCTCACTGTTTTAAGACTAAAAGGGACAACTGCATTTACTGTTTATCATATGCCCTGATGTTTGAAAATTTATCTTTTTGCAATAAAAAAGGTTTAACTGACACGTGGAATGGGAAATGCAACATGATGGGATGAGATGGGAAAAGATAACATGTCAAGTAAAAGGCCCATTTTACCATTGTATCATATAGTTCAGCATAGAAACACATCTCCAAAGAGATATTGAAAATATGTCATCAGTGATCAACTTAGTAGACGGGGTTTGATTATTCAATTCAAATCTGTTTGTCATTATTGTGGACATCGCTGAGTCAGACAACTCATTAGACATTCTACCACTCCCCACTTATAGGCAAAACTTCATGGACTAAAAGCCTTTAAACAAACTAAGGCCACATTTAATGACCCATATGTACCCCAACGAGCTAACAAATTGCTCAAAACCAAATACATACAACAAAATACAATTTTCAATCATTATGTCCATCAAATTATTTAATAAAAAGAGATTAAACAGTGGCCATAAGAGCTGTGTATTCAACAATGATGACAATAAGAGGTAAATTTGTATTTGGTCACAGACATGATTGTTTCTATTTTACAAGATGATTGATCATTTTCATAAGAACAAATTTCTCACCCCATATGGGTGGTCTTTTATTTTCCTCTAAGCCTGAGAGTTATGCACAGTATTGTAGCTGTTCCTAGAGCTGTGCTCTATTGGACTCTGGACTAATGAAAAGGATCTAATATGAAGATGGTACAGTAATGGAATAGTCCCAGAAAGTGGGAACAATGCAACATTGCGGATACTCAGAAGAAGTACACCTGAGTCAGAGACTTAGATTGTCTGTATTTACAGCAGAAGTAGTTGCTATTAGAAGTATTAGAAGTTAAACTGTTAGAAGAACTATTAGAAGTAGAAGTAGTTGATATAGCTTAAATATACAGGGTTAGATAATAACATATAGTTATTAGTTATTAGTTAGCAGTGGTGGCCTAATGGTTAGAGATGCATGCTTGTGACCAGGAGGTTGTCGGTTCAATTCCCAGAGTGACAGGATAAAATCTGGGTGTGGAAAGTGAAAGAGCAGTGCTTGTCCCTCCCCTCATTACCCCTGCCGAGGTGCCCTTGAGCAAGGCCCTTAACCTCCAACCACTCCAGTGGAGCTGCTCAGTGGCCAGCAGATCAGACTGTGGTTGTACTGGGCAGGTATGAATGTGTGCAGCTGTGGGAATGTGATCAGGGTGTTCCTGCAAAAGAGAGGCTTCCTCTCAGTGAACCTTCCCTGAATAAATAAAGGTTAAAAAAATATTATATATATATATATATCATGTCATGAATTACTTAATATTTTTTTGGGTTAATTTGATTTTGTATTTAAATATAAACATTCTGTATATTGGTTTTATGTATGTATATGTGTGTTATGCTTTTATGTTATGTTTTAAATAAATAAAAAAATAAAAAATAAAATAACATATCATTTGTTTTTTTGTTTAATCTAAGAATGTAACCTGAAGTGTATGAAGCGGTACAGTAGGTGGCGATATGCACCTTAACACGTTGGTTTGCCACCCGCCATGAATCAGAGAAGAAGAAGTAGAAAAAAAAAAAAAAAAAAAAAAAACACTGGAAAGCGGAAGCTAGCTGTAGAGATGTTTGTGTATTGATCTAATATGTCACATATACTGCAAAGAGATTGTTCAATAAACCAAAGACTTCGGATTGACCCAGTTATAAATGCGATTTGAAAGCTCCATTTGACCGTGTCCTCTTTCAAAAGTGGCTAACTCTGAGTTACAACTGAGAACAAGGAGACAGTAACGTGGGATTAAAGTCTGCCAAAAATAATGGCAAGTAAAAGCAAAGACAGCGGTGAAGTTATTAAAAACTACCATAAACAGGCGTTCGAGTATGTATCGAAGGCGTTACGGATCGACGAAGATGATACAGGTTTGTTTCTTGTGTTTATGAGTTATTAGCTTAGCTATGTGTTGTGGCGTGAGGCAGCTTGTAATAAACACCCCCTCCTCCCTGTGGTGACAGGAGATAAAGAGGAGGCTGTGCAGTGGTACAAGAAGGGTATTTCTGTGCTCGAAAGGGGTATTGAAGTAGAGATCACGGGGCAAGGTAAATATGCAAACAAACATCCGGATGTACACAGTGTGCAGTGTTGACATGCTTTAGCCTTATACCCTGTGCTTTGTTAGCAGGAGAGCAATATGACAGAGCAAAGAGACTTCAAGATAAAATGGTCACCAATCTCACCATGGCAAAAGATCGGCTCGCTCTGTTAGGTAAGTGTCATCGGTTGTTTGCAATAACCGAAATAATATTGTCATCTGAGCTGAAGAGGGATGCTGAAGATGAATACTGTTCTTGTTTCACAGAGGCAGCAATGGCAAATAAAAGGAGGAGTGATCCCCAGAAGACCTCAAATCATGCTCTTACACAACCAAAGCCTGTGCCTAAAAGCCAGCCTGCAGTGCGAGGTGTGTCCACTAACATCAGGCCCTCCACTGTTAGAACCCCACCCAGACCCACTGATCAAAAGGTGATTCTTAAATTACATTTTGTTGTCCGGTTGAATGTTATTTCAAGATGTCTGATTCTGATGAACCGTGTACTGATTTGTGGATATTTTTGCTCCTGTTTTGCTCCTGTTAAGGTGACGCCACGGGTGGCAAAAACTCAAAATGGAAAACCTGCAGCTGTGAAACCGCTCCCAAAGAGAGATATGAAAAACTTCAAGAATGTGGACAGCAAATTGGCCAACTTGATTATGAATGAAATTGTTGACAGGTATTTAGAAGCAATGCTATCATATTACAACACCTGTACTTGTTGCTGTCTGTGGAATGAAAATGAAAAAAAATAAACTTTTGCTGCAGTTAAAGTAGCATTCTGTGTTCTTTGCAGTGGAGCGTCTGTATTCTTTAAAGACATTGCAGGACAGGACCTGGCCAAGCAAGCACTCCAAGAGATTGTCATCCTCCCTGCCTTAAGACCAGAGGTGATCACTTATGAACATTTTCTCTGTGCTGCTTACTATATTTCTACTTTTTCAGATTTACATGTAACACTTTTTCACATATTTTGTCATTTAGCTCTTTACTGGCCTGAGAACTCCAGCACGTGGTTTACTTTTATTTGGCCCACCTGGAAATGGGAAAACCATGCTGGTAAGTTAAGTGTTATTTCCAACACAGCAGACACATTCATTCGGATCAAACTGTGCTTTTATGATTTGTATGTACCTGTTTATAGTCTTGCTTCAGTATTATCAATTGATACTCCACTACTTCCTCTTGTAAGGCCAAAGCAGTCGCAGCAGAATCAAAAGCCACATTCTTCAACATCAGCGCTGCCAGTTTGACCTCTAAATATGTAAGAAAACACTTTTAGTGCTTTTTATTTTGGTCTGGAGTAGGTCTCTACACTACTATAAATTTAGTTTAGGTTTTAACCTTTCCTGTCATCACCATTGTAGGTGGGAGAGGGTGAGAAGCTTGTGCGAGCACTGTTTGCAGTTGCCAGAGAATTGCAGCCCTCTGTGATCTTTATCGGTTTGTATTACTCTTAATTATAGACTAAATGTGCCCCGAACAGTAATTTTGTACCCTAATTGCAGCTCATAAATTTTTTTATATATATATTTCATTCAGATGAAGTTGACAGCTTGCTCTGTGAAAGAAGGGAGGGAGAACACGAGGCCTCTCGTCGATTAAAAACCGAGTTCCTCATTGAGTTTGATGGGGTAAGAGCAGCCTCTGAAATTTGATCATGAACCGGCTTCGGAGTGCTTATGTCACAGTTATCTCAGAGAGCACCGGTGCAACAGTGCTTTGTGGTTTCAGGTGCAGTCAGGAGGGGATGACAGGGTGCTCGTAATGGGAGCGACCAACAGGCCTCAGGAGCTCGATGAAGCAGTACTGAGGTACGTGATACAACTCAACACCCTGCACAATTATTATGCATTTCTTTTGTTACAAGCTTTCAACAATTTTCTCCTTGTGTTAATCTTCCAGGCGTTTTGCAAAAAGGATTTATGTGGCATTGCCGGATGGGGAGGTATTTACATTGGAACCATTATAACCGTTCATTACTATGATCAGTGTCTTTGTTAGCTGTGAAATGTGAATGGTGCAGCAGTTGTTAAGTTCACAGATTTATAGGATGTAACTCTCGTCCCTTCAGACAAGAGTCACGCTGCTGAAAAACCTTTTGGGAAAGCATGGGAATCCACTGAGCAAAAATGAGCTTTCCCTTCTCGCAAAGTGAGTTTCACATTTACATGCCATACTGCTTTTTCTGCGATTATTTCTGCGTGTATATGCATTAATTCCTGGATATGTAACTTGATAGGAAGAGTGAAGGATATTCAGGAAGTGATCTCACGTCCTTAGCCAAAGATGCTGCGCTCGGGCCTATCAGAGGTAAGACGTCTTCCTCACGTTAGCATATGGTTCTTGTATATTTCAGCCTCCATGACCAGCTTACTCTGCTTCTTTTTCTTGTGAACATCCTCTCTTGCACAGAGTTGGGACCAGATCAAGTTCGAAGTATGGCTGCTAGTGAGGTAATGTTAAAGTATCCCAATACTACCTACTTGACGTAGGTACTGGCATTACAATTGGAGTTGGTTCCTGGGCACCGGACTATGGCTGCCCATTGCTCCTCGTTAGTTAGGATGGGTTAAATGCTGAGGATACATTTCTCATATAATATTTACTTGGCAAATAAAGGATATATATTATATATATTGTTAAAGGTGCTCTAAGTGATGTTGGGTGACGGCACTTCTTGTGGACCTTCGGACTATTTTCAAACAAAACGGAGGCTAGCTCGCCCCTTCCTCATTCCATCCCCTCCCTCCCTTTCGTGCTTCCGTGCACTAACTCCCCCCCAAAAAAAACAAAAAAATCCTTCTTGTCAGTTATTGGCTGGAACGCTGGAAGACAGTTTGTTATGTTTGGTGCAGGTTGGCAGGTTTGTTTTTATTGCCGCGTGTGGAGCCTGGGCTCTCTACAGAGACTGCGTTTTTTACAGTGTGTTTAGGGGACAGGCAGCTCACATATAGTGAGGAGATGTTTGCTGTATGTGACAAAAAATGTTGTAGCCTAAAAAACGCGTGACATCGCTTAGAGCACCTTTTAAATATCATTATGTAACAGTATTTATTTATTTATCTTTATAGTAATGCTCTTTTGTCTGTATTCACAGGTACGTAACATCAAGATGAAAGACTTTGAGGATTCCCTGAAGCGCATTAAGCCCAGTGTTAGCCCAGCAACTCTTCATATGTATACCAAATGGAACAAAGATTTTGGGGACACAACAGCTATTTGAATTTTGAACTTTTCCCTTTTTTTTTTCTTCACAAAACCAAAAAAACAGTTAATTCCTCTGTTTTCATCTACTGGTACAAGATGTCATTAACATAAATGAACTTAAAAGCCTGGAACAAACCCTTTGTAGGGTGGTAAAGCTATAATGTATAAATATTATGAAATTAGAAAACATTTCCTGTCATATGGGAAGGCTTTGCTAGTAAGAGTTTCTTTACTGTGTTTTTACACTCCTTAAACACTGTCTTGCTATTTGAAATTACATTATTTATTCTTAAGAATGTCCTGTAAAATTACAATTGATCTTTCTCTTAGCTCAAGAGGGCAGCAAGTTTCTGTAAATCCTGAAAACCTCACTGATTTTGATCATTTTACACATCCATTATTTTCCTGATGCGTTGACATGTTGATGGTATTGATCACCAAATGCTCTCTGTACTTGTACATATGCAAGATTGATAATAATTGGCAGAATATCTGCCAAATTGGGTGAATTTGTATTGCATTTGTTTGTTTTTACATTTGCACTTATAGTTTGTAGATACAAATACTTTTATCGTAGTTGAAAGTAGGAGACCTAATGAATTGTTGTGATGGCCAAGAAGAGTTATGATTTAATTGAGCAGAACTGTAATGGCTTCCTACTTTCTTCAAGCATCAATAAATACATTCATTGAAGTTTCTCCAGCTTTATTTTTTTACTTTTCTTTTAAATCTAACTGCTGTATCATACACAGACGAGTGCCCAAAGAGCAAACATGTCACTCCCTTTCAAATAAAAGAACATAACATGTTTTCAATACCTCCTCTCATCTGTAGGTAGATGGTGCTGCTGTTCTGTTGTTGCACAACTCCTTGTGGCTCAAACTGCATCCAGAATCAGCCAATATTGTTTTGCCTGCAACCACATATGTGTGGAATGCAGTAAATTGCTATTAATGAAAATAAAGCCCATGTTCTGTTGTGTTGACTGTCAGGTTGAGTGATAGATCGGATTGAGTTTGCTGTTTTGGGTATGTTGGATAGTTACACTTGTAGGAGTCTCAGCCTTTTCATGTACCTGCAGGTAAGTGCTTCAGAGAAAAGGTCACGGTGTTTATAAGTGAAGTTACATTGTGCAGCTCTGAGGTGAACAATCCCCCATAACAAGCCACCACCTAATAACAAGGCTGCAGACTCGGTTGGATGAGACACCAGCTGTCGGGGAATGGAAATGGCTTAGTAAATGCCTGTGGTCAAACATAGAGCTTTATTTCAGTGCACACCAAACTCTTCCAATGGAAAAGCTTAACTTCAATCCCACCTCTCTCCCAAAGGCCCTTCCTATGGTCAGCTGGTGGTGTTGCCTGTGGTTTATGTGGCCCGCGGCAGCTGCATCATCTCTTCCTGCAAATGTTTACAGACTCTGCAAATGCAAATATTTTCTGTAATTAATAAAGGTTTTTCTCTCAGTTTTATTTCCACACCGCTTGACGTTAACCATGAGAAGAAATTAAAAAAATAATGCAAACCACTCGCCCCCAGAGCTGCAACCACACCTAGGACGACTCTCTTTTCCTCAGGGGAGAGTTGTTAGATGGAGTGTGTTTTTTAACCTGTCATGACTAAAGAACTTCTTTCATGATGCCAGACAGGAATGGAGAGTGTTAGGGATTAGGGTTTAGTCATCACCTTTTCGTTTGCCCTTCCCTGAGAGCATCCTGCACAGTAAACAAATGTTCTTTATGACAGACTAGTTGCAAGACCATTTATTTTCACACTTTCCTTTTACATGTTGGAATATAAAATAGATGCATGCAGGTGGTAAAGTGAGCTAATCACCTAATTTTAACATTCTTACAAGTAATTACTTCTAAAATAACCTGTAATTACAGTAGAGAGCAATTATCATATGTACACGTTGGGTTTTACATTTTCAAGCTGACAGGACAGAGCATTATTGAGGTGGTTTAAGCCTCGGAGATGATTGACAGCTTCCCTTTTTTTGTTGCGTGTCAGAGACCTGTGCCTCCACAGTGGCTCATTGATGCTTCGACCACTACACCCACTCAAGGGAAAACAGAATAGGTGATCATTTGATACCTCCAGTGAAATAGCCCACCCTGTAGAGAGTAGAATAATAGTCAACACAGTGAGGACCTCTGACTGACTGAGCAAACAGTGTGAGTGTTTCTTCAAGTGGCCCATTATGAAAACAGTATGTGGATGGGAGGGTTTTGTTATAGTTAAGGCACGTGTCTCACTTCAAGGCTGCTGAGATTATTTTTGAGTTTGTGGCGGTATTAACTATAAACCTGACATACATTTTTTTCTGCCTTAGAGTAGTACATTAGATGCTAAAAGACTGACTGTATGCAGCACTGTGTTGGAAAGTGGCTGTGAGCTATTTAAAAAAAAGCCTGATTGTAAATTATTGAGCTGGTGGAAAGGGATTTCCTCCAAAATTTGGGATTTGGCCCTTCTATCACCCTTAGTTTCAAGATGTAGTTCAGGTCTTAGGCCTACACAGTGGAAAGCCTTCAGAGCTGAGTTTGTCCACTCTCCAGCACTGGCTGCTACACCCAATACCAACTTCTTTTACCTTGGGAGGGTTATCTTTCTCTCTCAGGGGAGGCTACAAGCCAAGTCTAATCTTGTATCCAATGGCAACATCTGTCTTTTATGAGCACATTTGTTTTTCTTGCTCGTTGTTTATTTATGGTGGGTGTATCGCTGGGTGTTTGAGAGAGGAAAAATGTAGTGTTGGTATATATATTTATATATGTACGTATATGTGAACATGGGCTTATTTATACCTGGTCAGCTTTAGCTCGGCGCAATAAGGAAAACTGTGTTATCTAGAAAATGTGAAGTTTACACTTAAAAAATGTTTAAAGGAATATTTCAACTTTAAAGAAGAAGAAGAAGAAGAAGAAGAAGAATTGGTTTTAACCAGGTGATTTGACTGAGCTACATGCTACATAATTTTAAATCTAGATGATGGTCGATGACATAACACCCTGGAGCATTGGGAATAGCTTCAATAAGATAATATAAATAACAAGTGTGTCATTCACTCTCAGTTCCAGACATGAAACTAAAATGAGAGGTACCCAGAGATGTTTTTTTTTGCTGCCTGATTTGTATTTGTGGAAAGAGTTTACAATCACCACCTGACTGTCTGTCTGTTCAATTTTCACTGTTGCAGAGTGATAGGTCTGTGGTAAGGTCAGTAATAGCTGGTCTTACAACCTCACCTTCTAATTTGAGACGCCAGCACCTTTTTACAAGGTGTAGAAGGAAAACAGCTTGTGGAAAAGCAACATTAAAAAGAAAGTGTTGTAGCATGTAAAGTATAAAGATAATTGATCAGTAGAGGGAGTGGATTATTTTAAACCACTGGTGATTTTAAATAAGTGTTTTGGAAAAACAACGAAAATCTCTTGGAGCGAATTCATCAATGTCTGCATACCTTGGAGTGAACCCATGTAAGTTTATGTATTATCTCTCACACTGCAGCCTGCAGCCACAAAGCTGTGAAAGACTGAGGTGGACAGAGGAGAGCCAACACTGTCATGCCTGCACATGACCTGCAAAGCTATTAATCTCAGTCACCAGTTCAAGAGCCAAACCCTTGCTTTTCATTTCATAGAAACTATGCAGATGAATGAGATTTGAGTCAGTGCAACTTGTCAACACAAAACTCCAAAAGGTCTGTTTTCAGACTCACATCCGGATGGCCCTCTAAACAAAAAGGTTGTGTTTAATGTACAAGAATAGTGATGTCCTTAGCATGGACATATATTCTCCCCAGATGATGCTCAGGAAACACATTGGCCTTGGACAGAGGGGGACATGTTGAGACGTGGGTTTGACACAGGGATGGGTGGGGAAACGATGTTGAGGGAAACAGTGCACTGTCACGGTGAGCTGTAGGCTGCCCCGCGGTGCATTCCTTCAGCTCGTGTGCAGCCAAAACACTTGATGAAAAGTGAAAGTGCAGTGAGGGCTGAGCATTTTCACAAGAATAATGCTCTGTCTGTCTGTAATACCGCTTTTCTCGCTCCCATTGTCCTCCTTTTTTTCCATATCTTTGTTGCCCTTCCCTCGGGTCATTCATGTGAGGACAGGAGTGATGATTTGGCTCCACCTCTGACCCCGGGCAGGTTCACTGTGCAGCAATTAGACAACCAGCCCATTCTCATCTCACACTACTTGGTTAGTATGAACCCTGCCCTTAGAGTTTTAGAGATTAAAAACAACTAATATTTAAAAAAAGGTGATCTTATGATGATCATATTATATATCATGTTATATTTAAGGTTAATATATAGTTACCTGGCAAATAATCAACAGTGATGGTGAACTTAAGCTGCACTTTGGTGAACTCACGCATGACATTGTTAAGAGTCCTTAATCAGGTCAGGTCAATCATAGCCTTGTCCAAATTTCACTCCCTATTTTCTATTAGTGCACTACATTTATGTTCCGTCATTTTATTTTAGTTTCAACATTTTGAGTGTGTAAATGTATCCACTAAATAATGCCCTCAAAAGCTCCACAATGCGCTGAAAAGTAGTAGAATGTAGTACTTTCTGCTTAGACCCTTACGATGCAATGTGCTGCACCTTTAATGTGCGAAAATATCCATTGACTCTACAGCTAATGATGCATAATGATGATAAGTAGCCTACTGCTCAATTGGGTAAACTGTTGAGTGCCCACTATATAGGGAGCAATAAATTAGTGAACAAGGGGGTGATTATGGTGCCACAGCCATAAACTACACTCTACAGTCATGCTAGCAGCTCTGTCAGGCTGTACTTTAGCACAGTGGTGCCTTAAGCTAAATGCTAACATTAGCATGCTAACATGCTCACAATGGCAATGCCAACACGCTTAGCATGCATGTTTAGCAGGTATAATATTTACCATCTTCACCATCTTAGTTTAGCTTGTAAGCATGCTAACATTTGCTAATTAACACAAAACACACAAGTACAGTTGAGGCTGATGTGAATGTTGTTATTTTTGACTATTGGAAAAAAGGGGACTGAGTATATAAAGATACTATAATAAATAGCTGTGGATGCCGTGAGGGGTCCATAGAGAATGCCTATGTACAGGGTCCAGAATTTTTAGCAAAGATGAAAGCAATTAAATGTAGGCCTCTTAAATATGATTTGCTCTGGCAGGTATTGAGAGAGTTAAGCAAAACACACATTCCTGAATTGGCATTAGCAATAGAACAGGACTGAAGCAATTTGCAGAGTAACAGGTTTGCAGATCCGAACATGTTGGCATTTATACTGTAAGCCTCCTTCAGTGATCTAAAATAAAACATAGAAAGCAAGGTTATTTATAAATATGAAATGTGACGTGTAATACGACTTCAGTCCACGACAACAAAACCAAAGAGCAAAAGAAATGTCTCTTTAGAAGCTCAAACTTTTCACATTGTACATTCCCTCATCATGCGCGTCATGTGATCACCAGTAGATGATCATGTGTGCCTTTTCATCATGATTCATTCAACATACTGTATTTTTAAGCATTTGATCACACATTAGTGTCCATTTGTGCTGGACATCAAAATCTATCAAAGACGTCCTGGTGAAAGAGCCCACGGAGAGGTTTAGTTTCGTCAGGATGATTCTGATTAAAGCAGACTGTCTTGGCCACAGGCCCAGGAACAGGCCTGAAGCTCTTTCATCTCTGTGTCCGACAGCATCACACAGCGTCTCACAGCACAGCCGGCATTTTGTGGTATTGTGTCACTTTGGCCCTGTTCACACCTGGCATTAACATGCGTCTTGGGTGATCTGACCATCACAAGTGGACAGCTCTAGGTACAAGACGCATATGGCCCCACATTCTTTTAGCAGTGTGTACGCAAATGTGTCCTGGGCCACATTAAAGGACCGCCGACTCAACTGACGTCCCCTAAGCATGAGTACGTACTCATTCACATGCCACCAAATGCGTCATATTAAAATGCAACAACTGGCCAAACAACAAGCAAAGTGGATTCTGGTGGATGGAGTACACACATAACACACTGTCTACTTCCATTTGGGCCGAAGAGTCAGTATGACGAGTCAACGGAAAGTGGAAGATTTTTATCGCAACTGGGACATTGAAATCTGCCCCTGAATACACCAAGGAATAGACCCAGTCTGTATTGTTTAGATTTCTTCTTTTTCTTCTTTTAATTTCCGGCAGACTAGGCACTGGAAGTGCTTTGCTGCCTCCCGCCGGTTAAAAACAACAATGCCTTTGGTCTTTGTCGGAAATAATGTATGTTTATTTGCATATAGAGCAGGGAGGTGAGATCCAATCACAAGTCGTCACTCATGTGCAAGTGTGAGCAGTGTGGGGTAACGTGATTTGAATACGAATATTTCCCATTTTCATGCAAACATATTTATATTTGCTTTGTGGAATGAACTCTTCAGTTTGTATTACAAGGAATAGCTGCCTGCAGGATCAGGCTCTGTGCTTGAGCCTGAGCTGTAAAACAGAGGCCTCCTTATCCACAGCATCAGACCATGATGTGTATGCTGGGGGATGGGGTCCCTCTGAGATGTTGTTTTGAAAATCTATCACATCATCTTTCACAGTGATTCAGGATTTAACTTTGGGGCACAGTAAACATAGACTGAGTTAAAAAGCAAACTCAACTTTACACATACAGTATAGTATGTCACTGAGGATAAATATATGGGCTGAGTCACAGATAAAGCTTGATCTGGAAACTACTTTTTAACTGATACTATTTTGACTACCTCATGTGGTACTGGAAGAAAAGATCAACTAGTAAGTGACTGCAGTGATTATCAGGTGTTTAAGTTGTCGGTTTTGATATATCATAGGTTAGCGCAGCACGTAGGATTATAAAGTTTAATGTGCACTATTGCAGCAACCTGTGTAAATCACTGTATAATTAAAGTAAAGTGTGAATTAACCTCTGCAATGTGCCCAGTGGCACTACTGATAACTGGCATCATATTGCATAGTCACTCAAGCCTGGCAGTCATAGAGCTTGTTACCACAGTGAGAGGTGTATTTAAAAATCTTGAAAGAGCATTAATAAGCATTAAGGAAAAGCACTTGTGTCACACATGGCAGTTTTCTGTGATTATGAGGATTTTCAGAGCATTGAACAACAATTTGACTATGGGTCACTCGTAGCGGTGAACCTACAGAGAATCATCACCTGAATCTGCAGCTCCACTCTGAGCTTAAGAATGAGTTTTAGCTCATTGTTTAGCTGTACGGGCCGTAACTTACTGTTTTGGTTCACTCTAACTGCTCTCATAGTGTTGGGCTACAGCAGGCAGTTTTTTTTATAGCGAAAAAGCTCTAAAAACACACTGTACACTACCTGCTCAGCATCAAAGGGCACACAGACACAGTTAGCAACTAGCTGGTGAACATAGTGAAACATCTAGCAGCTAAAGAGCCAGATATTTCTCTAGGAGTTGGTAGAGACCAAAAACAGAGCTGAAAAAGGGTGAATATTGGATTTCCATTAACCAGGTGGCTAGAAACATGACTCCAAATAAATGATAATGTTGCTAAGTGACTGCTGGATGTGTGAATAAGCAACCGTTTACTTACAAGTTTGCCATATCAACTTAAACTTTTTGTTTTACTTTTATGAACATATTGTTGACAATTGCATATAACATTTTGTTTTCACAAATTTCTGATCTAAATGTGAGGAAAGTGAGCTAAGTAATGAAAATATATCAGCTATGAAGTTGTATCTGATTTTTACATTTACAGTTACTAACTGTGATCAGATTAATAACTAGGCTGATGTAATACCAGGAGGCATTATTTATTGGACATACGCCACTGGAATCCTGAAAGGATGAGGTAATTGATTCTATCCTTCCTCCTTCTCCTTTCATCACTCAGATTTATGACAGCTCAGATTTTTATGTTGTGTTACTTTCGCGATTAATGAGACAGGTAAATCTGGACTGGGATTCAAACCAGATTGTGAGAACTGATTAGACAGATTTTAATTGAGACAAGGGAGATTAGTCGGAGTATTTGATCTGTTGGCTCATCAGTTCTATCAGCATCAGACACTGTTAACATACAATACCATGTGGCTGGTATTTTGAGTGGAAGCCCAGATCTTGCCAGGTGTTCTACAGCTGGGCGTTGAATGCTTAAGTGAGTCACTATACAAACCATCTGGTATGTTGTCCAGGTGGTCATGGAAGCACTTCCTTTCAAGTAAGACCAGGCTCCGGAAGATTTTCCTTCACATATGGAAATGAACTATAGAGAAAAAGGCTGAAAAGACGAACTTGTTTCCCTATATTCACCATGTGCATGTGCATCTATCCATCTTTGTACCACATGCATGCACATTTATTACCTGTTCCCTGTGCACCTCACCTGTACATATTTATCATGTATATATACATCATGTGTATATGCCGTGTATGATAGATCATTTTGAATTTAGGCTTAATATGTCCTTTGGTTGTGATTGTTTTTGCATTGTTGTCACTGCTTTGTATTTTTCTAGTGTCTATCGCTGTCACTGTAATGACCTATTTTCTCCACGGGGATCAGTGGACCTTTGTGTGATCAATAAACAGAAATCCAAATGTATTTGGTTTTCCATGACGACGTATGTTCTCATTTGCTTCTAGACATGTAAGTCGGGTAGACTTAACATTTTAAAAGAATAGTTTGATACTTGCTGAGAGTTAGATGAAGCCAATCTTCTCATCTAACTCTTGAGAGTGAATGAGCATATTTCCCAAAATATTAAACTATTCCCTAAATGACATGTTATGTGTTTGAATAATAACTGTCTATTCAAAGCCTGCTGGCAATACTCCAGTCCTCTGTGACCCTAATTGTGAATAAGCACAATGTGTAAATGAACAGACTTTCTAAAAGCATGAATAGGGTGATTCAGTTGGTTTGGTGCATTCACATTTCTATAATGTTCTTTTGATAACCAGAGGCTTTAAAGGGGCCTTGAAGGGGCCACATTCACCCAGCAGTCAGCAGGTCAGTTTGAAAATGGTTGTGTTCCTTCTTAATTAGGCTCAAACAGGCATGTGTCACGGGTCATCTGAGTGTCATCTTTAGAGATAACAAGTTTTTGCTGAGGGAGAGGATAATGGTGCAACCCACTAACCTCCTATCACACCAAGGTCAACTCAGTGACCCTGATGGGGCGTCTGGACTGCTGAGAACGTCCAAGTTGTTAACAGGGTCACGCTTTTTTAAGGAGATTTGAAATGCTTGTGTGATGTGACTTTGATCTTGACTGACAGTTTCAAGACTGTTTACTCCTTCTGCCATTGACAGAGGCGCTCATGTGTTGCAACGCATCAGGCTGGGGGACAGGTGGGCTCCATAGAGATCTGCAGTGTAATAGCTCAGTGTGTCAGGCTCCTGCATCTGCAGCTCCTCAGTGCAGCTATAGGTCACTAGTCTCGCATTGCTAGACCTATACCTTCAAAGCGCTGGGTAGGAAGATCTGGCTAGTCCACACCGCATTCCAGGATGGGAGAAAAACATGCTCTGGTTTCTTGGCATTTCTTTAAACCAATCACAATCGCCTTAGCACCGGACGCAATAACGCTGCCTCTGCAAAATAGCCTCGGGAAGGAACTTGTTTTGGTGGAACATGGAAAGATAGTCTAGCTAGCTGTCTGGATTTACCATACAGAGATCTGAGAAGCAGTTAACCATAGTCCTCATAAATCGACCGAAGTTTAGAATGCCAACACAAATAATGCATGATGGACAAAAATGAGGGACATCCAGCGGATCTTCCAGCGGCACAGGATCAATCCCCTAAATGAATCAGACCATAATCGCGGGTTGTTTGGAATACGATCTTTTATTTTACAAAAAATAGTTAACCGAAACATGTTTCTGAAAACATTTTAACTGAGAAATAGCCCATGCAGTTGCTGAATCTGTCTTTATTTCAGATCAACAAAGCCGCTCCTCATTTGCATAAAATTGGCTGGATTAAACTTTATGCAAATAAAACTCGAGGCCCCGCTTCTCCAAAGTCCCCACGACGCTACCAGAATGCATGACAATGGACACACACACCATGAGAAGGTCAGAGGAGAGTCCAGTGTCTGAGCACAAACCTTTTACTCACACCAAGGAAGCTGATACAAAGAGCTCTCTCCAGGGTGCCAAGCAGTTTTCTGTCTGTCTGTCTGTCTGTCTGTCTGTCTGTCTGTCTGTCTGTCTGTCAGGCATCAAAACAGTTGGCCAGGCAGAAAGGGTGTCAATTAAAGATCCCTCTTTCTATCTCTGAAGGTATGAGTGTGTGCTTTAGTTTTCCTTTGGAAAAGACCTTCTGTATTAAATTGTTTCCATATCCTAACAGGAAGTAGAGTTTTGTCTGCGGATTTACATTTCCGCATTCATATTTTGGCAAAATATCCCTTCGTGTCAAAACTGATGTGCAGACCCCTTCGGGAATGGCGTGTATTCAGCCCTCAATAAGAACTACTTACATAACTTACCTGCTTAAACAAACAGACTCTGGACAAGAAATTGCAAAGTGGATGCAGTGCCCAAATAAATGTTTGCATGTGGTTTAGAGCCAAAGATCTTGAGCCACAAAACCAATCCACATCGCTCATTGGGCTCGACACAGAGCCTGTGTTCACTAATTTGCTTTTAAATGCATACTACGCCATTAATCTATTATTTTCCTATTGGGTTTATTATGGGGTATTATGCAAAAAGCATGTGAGATAACAGTGCAGCCACTTTCTCCTGAATTTAATAGTGCTTTTCCTGTGTTAAAGTTGTAGACAGCAAAACAAAAGCTTTTGTAACACCATGCACTTGTTTTCAAGTAATTATATTTTAAGCAGTAACCTCTGCTGCTGCAAGCTTGCTTTGTCAGGGCAGAGACCTGTTTTGGTGCAGGGGGTAAAAGGAAACACAGTCCAGTCTTTGTACTTGTGGTAAAGTCACTGCATGAACTGTGCGCTTCACTGAGGGATTTTACAAACTTTTGACTTACGAGTAGCATTTCAAGAATCTCAGAGCTGTACCATGAATCTCCAGAGTGGGTTTATCACACTGTCCAGATCTTACCTTACATATAAAGTCTGACTTAATAATTCAAAGGAATGTAGACTTTCCTGTGGACTTTGTATGCGCAACATCATGCATTTGTTGTAATATTGTATCATCAAGCTTACACATTAACATGACGGGTTGTAAAATAACAACAATTGGGCCCACTTCTGAGAACCAATGTTACTCCGAAGCGATTCAAACCCTTTGAGAAGAAGGTGTGAACATGCTGTGGGCAGGCAGAAGTGGTTTATAGGATTTTGTTACTGGACCTATGCCATCTTCACCTGTGAGCCAGCTGGATGTTGCTTTAAATTAGTCATCCTGTTTCTGGTAAAGGTACATTTTATTCATTTTTGTATTTTTATTTTTACATCAAAACTCATTTAGAGCAGATTTGAGATCCTTATGTTAAGAAGTAACAAGTCTACAAGCCTCTATAGAGGCAACAAAAAAGACCAGATTTGGACAGACTTTCTCTTGACAACTGGAGGCCATGTTGGCCAAAATATTGTGTCTTTAAATAACTGTGAACTAAAAAGAAGTATAGAAATGTTACTGCTGTAAAGGACATACTTTACCAATATCATGCACAGATTGACCCCAAAAATGACAGGCAAGCCATTTACTTCCATACTGTGTGGAGCCTTCATACAAGCAGTCCCTGTGTGTCTCGTTCAGTGACAGGGAGAGAGCAAGTGTGTGGACCTTTTTGAGCAGATCCTGTATTGGTCTCTTGACCTGGTGTAGCCTGTGTCCTCTGTGAAGAGAGGCTTTGTTGCCCTCAGACAGCTCGTAGCCTTTAACACACACCTTCATAATAGTATGTGTGTCTGTGATTTTCCATTTGGAAACGTATGAGCTTTTAACCTCACATCCCAGGCTTCGCTCCACACACAGAGGGAAAGAGAGAGAGAGTAATCATTATAAGCCTAATGATACAGTGGCCCACTGTGGCTGCACTGTAATCGCCAAGCTTCATACACACACACACACACACGCACACACACACACACACACACACACACACACACGCCACATCAGTTAAGCAAATCTTGATGTCTTCCCGTAACATGCTAACACCTGAGCATTGTACAGTGTACAGTACGTGTCACTGCTTTGTGCTTAGCTTTGCAAACCGGATATGTAAAATGTTTAAAGACGGATGTTTGCCAAAAAACAGAGCATAAATGTCTGGACGACTATGGACTGATTGCTAGATCCTGCCTTAACACACTTGTCTTATGTTTGCTGTTGAAGGTCACAGATTTCTTGCTGCTGAGTGCAGGTTCCTCATTGGCCTTTGACCTGTTAATTTAGCAACAGTGTAATCTCAGTAGCAGCTGTCTTCAACACTGACGGCACGAGAAGCGCTGCACGCTTGCTGCCAGACTAATCTAATCTCCTCACTTTCCCTGTAAGAGGATGGCATTCTAAACAACTGTAGGTGTGAAGATCATTCTTCAATTACGTTAACATACTTTTCTTGCAGTAAAGTCTAGCACCTCAACATCTGGCACTGTGAGTAGTGCCATGAGGTTTATGCACGATGCCTCCCACAACCATTATCACATTATCCACTTTAACCAGAAGACTCATACCACAGAGGCATCAGAAACCCCCTCTCAGGGCTGCATACAGGGATCACTGCAGAGCTGAAACTTGTGTCGTGTGGCGTCTCTGGGTGCTGGGTGAAGGTGGGAGTGAGTGATGACTGGATTCAGTGTTTGCTGCTGGACGGGTGACAGTTGGGGTCAGAGGTTCATTTTCCCCTCAGCTCCATCACTCTCTCCTAACTGGCTTTCAGAGGCTCAAAGAAAAGGTTTGATGAGGAGGACTCGGAAGCATCGAGGCATCTGGCAGCAGCAGCAGCAGCAGCGGCTGCCCTTCCCTCCACATCCTGAGGGCCAGCAGAGCTGCTCTGTGGCGTCCAGAGGAGGGAAACAAGGTCCACACTGTGATCTAAACACAGACCGAGGGGAGCGGTTCAGGTTACCCACTTCGGTAGGTGTGTTGCCACAGAGAAGCTCACTGTGAAGAGGAGAAGGCTGGAGGAGGGGAGATGTGGTGCAATTCTAAGTTTACACACAACAAAAGGTTTTTAATCAATAAAACCTGACCAGCATTTGTTAGTGAAATCCACAAACTCTCTTCTAATAGATTCTTGTTTCTGACTGTAATACTGTAAATCATATGGAAGGCTTTCACATGCTCTCACACTGACATCAGAGCGCAGTGAATATGTCAGCACGCACAGTTCACACTGACTTCATTATACTTCAAATGATACTTCTGTCCTCAGTTTACATTTAGATGAATGTGCTCTACATTTTAGCTAAATGCAGTCACACTGGCAGGTCTAAAGTTATCACCTGCATGACCCTTTTCTAAATGGAAGTGATTAGTGAAAACTAGAACATGTCTCTGGAGAGGAGGTGCCGGCTTGTAATCACTGGTGCAGGACTCTTTCGCAGAGATTTTCGCAGTATAAAGGGATTGTTTTGAATGTTTAGGATGACGTAAATTGTTGCCAGACTGAACAGCTTGTTCACCAACGCTGTTACACACTGCCTCCAGACAATATAAAGTGACAAGATGTTTCCCAATGCTGGTCTGTAGGGCCTTTGAACATACAATTTATGAATATTTCTTAAATTAAATTGTTAAGAATATTTGTGAGATTTGGAACAGACATTTTGGGATACGCGCTTTTAGGATTTCTTGCAAAGTTAGCTGAGAAGATCGATACGTGTATTGTAACTATGAGAATGTTTCCAGTCTTTGTGCTAAGCTAAGCTAACTGGCTGCTGGCTTTAGCTTCATATTAACATATCAATTAAAGTAATTTTTTAGAAACCCTAATATTTATATAATATTTAATGTTTATATAAGCTGAGCTAAACTCAGATAAAACAAATTTGGACATTTCATAAACTCCTCATTGGGCACTTAGAAATAAAAGATTTCGTTTGAAAGACAATGTTCAATGTTTTTTGTTTATTAATTAATGTTACAAATGGATTTGGCGGAAAGTTGGACATACTGTATAACTTTAATCCTTATTCTGTATTGATGTCTTGATGGAAAAGTTCAACATCCAACTTCCGAGTTGACTATTCAACACAATTGCATTCACATAAAATATTCTTGGAAAACAGCAGCAGGAAAATAAACGATTAACAAATATCAGCATTTGCAAAGGGGGCAGTTTGTAATTTATTAAAAAAGTTCAGCAATGGTAGACTTGGACTCTGCTGAGGACTTTAAGGAGTCTTTGTGTGAGATGATTCTCTAAGGACTTTAATTAATTTAAGCTAAATGAAGTCCCACCAGAGATAATTTCTATTAGTGGTCCATAGCTGACTAGACATTTCCCTGTTGGCTTGGATTTCCACCCAAAATCTTTATCTGCTTAGTTTCTAAGGACTAGATAGGATTACAGGTGCAATCATTTGGACAGTGAGTGGTGAGGTATTAGTGACTGCGTCTAAGCTGGATTTAAAACGACTGACTGGTCATTCCTTTGGGTGAAACACAGTTGAAAGCAAGGGAGAGCAGAGCTACTGTACAGGACAGCAAGGATTCATGCCTTGGCATCAAAACTCAGGCCATGGAAATAGCATTGAAGGGTTTTCCTGTGAAGGTCGTAAATATTCCATGGAGGAATAATAACCTCAGTACTCTGCATACAGAGCCCCCTCTGTCCGAACAAGGAGAGACCATCATTGGAGTCTATCTGATACTGTTGGGTAAGTCAACCATTATACTGGAATATAATATAGCTTGAAATGTAAGGTTGCAGCATTTGATTCATGAAGAATGCCCATGCAAAAAATATTAATCATTGTACATTATACTACTGAAACGTACCCTAGATTAATGTATATGAAAGAGCATATATATAAACTACTGACAAAATGCTTAAAATATTTTCTTTTAGTTTCAAACTTGTTTTGACTTCCATAACTATGTAGCACTGACTGTAGCACAAAACCCTCTCAAAATAGTTTTGTCCTTTAAATCCCTTAGGACGAACACTAGCAAGGAAGAGTTACACATTATTAAGGAGTCAATGACTGTTGTTCCTCATGGTTCCAAAGGCCAGTGCACCACTGACACAGACAGTTTGGTCCAGTTGGTCCACGTCAACTAATGCAGCTGAGAGATTTGTGTAAGACAAGGGATTCTCTTGGATTTTCGCGGCTGCAGTTTAACCCCAGAGAAGTTCCACTATACCGATCTCTATTCTATAGGCTTATTATTACATTTAGTAGTTTAGCAGCTAACACAATGATAGATGTCAGGAACTAGAAACAATGCAATACAACATAATATAACAATCTACTCTACTTAACTCTACTCTACTATGCCCCACTCTATTGCCTCTACTTACTCTATACGACACTGTAATATACTATACTATACTATACTATACTATACTATACAGAATGAATAAATGCATGAAATTTGATTGTGTCATGCATACTGTATAACTATGTTGTGCTGGTCCTGGTACCCTGCCAATGCCTCCATGAATTGACAGAATGGGAGCAAATCTATGAACCTGCAGCAAACATCGTCTAGCTCTACTCTGTATGGTTTGTACAATTTTAGATTCTTTTAAGCACCATATCCCAACAGCACAGTTCACTATACCCTGCAATACTCTACGCTCTCTACAATGTTCTGTTCTGCTCCTCTCTACTCTACTCTACTCTACTCTACTATACAATGGAATTATGTGGTCCACATTTGTATATTATACTATACAACACTGTATACTGTACATACACGTCTCTGCTCCACTATACTAAACTTTAAAAAGACATGGTTACAATTCCAGGTGCTACAATCTACTGTATTATTATTTTGCATTATACTATACTATGCTATAATATAGTATGATAACACTTTTCTACGCTATTGTACTAAACTTCAGATAAATCAGATTAGTGATCTTATATATACTATACAAATCTATTACTATACTATACAATTCTCTACTCTGTTGTATTTTACTATACTATACAATACTCTACCCAAATCTGCTACTATACTGTACTCTACACTCTATAATTTGTTCTACTCTTCTCTACTCTATTTTATTTTACTGTACTATAAAATGATGTGATCCACATTTGTATACTCTACTTTGCAATACAATACAATTATCTACATAAATCTACTATCCAACTTTACTATACTATACCATACTATACTATACAACACTATACTATACCTTGTTCTACTCTACTATACACAAACTAAACTATACCATACTATACTTCACTATACCTTACTATACTATACTATACAATACAATACCATACCATACTATACTAGAGATACCATTCCATACTATACTCTACTATACCATACCATACTATACTACACTATACTATACTATGTTCTACTCTACTATACTCTACTCTACTATACCATATCATACTATACTATACCTTACTATACTATACAATACCATACCATACCATACTAAACTACACTATACTATACCATGTTCTACTCTACATACTCTATTCTACTATACCATACCATACTATACTACAATATACTATATATGTTCTACTCTACTATACTCTACTATACCATACCATACTATACTATACTATACCTTACTATACTATACAATACCATACCATACTATACTAGAGTATACCATTCCATACTATACTCTACTATACCATACTATATTATACTATACTGTACCATACCTTATTATACTATACAATACCATACCATACCATACTATACTAGAGTATACCATTGCATACCATACTCTACTATACTATTCTATACTATACCATACCACACCATACCATACCATACCATACCATACCATACTAAAACACACCAAACCATACCATACCATACCATACCATACTATACATACTATACTATACTATACCATAACATAACATACCATACCATACTATACTTTACCCTACTAAACTATACTATACTATACTATACCAAACAGTATGTGGGTGACTAAATATTCACTAAATATGCTGTATGTTTGTCTCTTTGTAGGATGGCTGTCCTGGTTTGGAAACAGTTTAGTGATGTTTGTCCTGTACAGACAACGGGCCTCGCTTCAGTCAACAGATTTCCTCACTTTAAATCTTGCCATCTCTGATGCCAGCATCTCCATATTCGGCTACTCCAGAGGGATCCTAGAGATATTCAATATCTTCAAGGATGATGGGTATTTGATCACTTCCATCTGGACATGCCAGGTAAAAGCCACGCCAAGAAAATGCTTGATATAGAGAGTTCAATTTAAAAGAGTCACTTATTACGTTATTATGTAATACTGTAATATTCTATATGTATTTTCCACCAAATCTTACTGTATATTGTGGTGCATTTTGCAGCATTAACAATTAGTCAAATCCCTGGAACGCTGGTTTGAAATGGTCTAAAAGTGATGACTGTGCAGAGTTGCAAGAAACTCATACTTCTGCTCTCTTGGGCCAATCCCAATTAATGAAGCACATTAAAGGAATCTGTGTGTGTGTGTGTGTGTGTGTGTGTGTGTGTGTGTGTGTGTGTGTGTGTGTGTGTGTGTGTGTGTGTGTGTGTGTGTGTGTGTGTGCGTGTGTGTGTGTGTGTGTGTGCGTGTGCGTGTGCGTGTGCAAGGGATTATGCTAGTAGCCATGTGGGCTGGAGGTTAAATCTGTAATAAGATTACCACTGTGGAGGCCTTTAAATGGAGGAAACTCTTCAACCAGTGTGGCACCTGTCAACAACCAAACGGGAAGCAAAAAAGAGACATGATTGCATGATTTAATCATATGTTCTTATGTTGCTGAATTTTGAAATGTAATCTGTATTAAATAAACAGATGAGATGTGTGTAATTTCTAAGACTTTATGTTTTCCTTCTTCCACAGCCTCATCTTGAAATTAAATCGTTGTCATACTTTAGCTTGGAATTCATCCAGGGTATTTTTCTTGCTCAAGGCAAGCTGTGGTGGAAACCGTGATATCCGCAAGTGAACGAAAACAAGCTGGTGTAACTAGAACATTTTCAGTCTCAGAACTGTAAACCCCAAAATCTGAGTGAGAAAGATATTTTAAATTGCAGACTGCTGCTCTTAAACTTCAGTACAGCCACTGAGATCTCAAGCGTCCAATCTCAGGTTTTCAGTTGAAGAAGAAATATTGGGATATATACAGTACGCCCCTCTCATTTCACCTTCCCCTGGGAGAGGTGGGCTCATATAGGGATGTCAGAAGTAAATGAGGGGCAAGTCAGAGGTGACAGAAATAGAGGAGGGGAGGAACAGGAAGGTGAAGGAGACAGGCATGTGAGAAGCATTAGCAGATTACTGCATGGAGCATGATAGGACATGACCAGTTGCAAGCTGAGCCAGATCCCTGTGTTTTAAACCCTATGGGACAGGACATATGATAGAGTCTGGGACCATTTGATGTTGCAAAGGGGAATAGAGGGAAATGATTGACAAAGCAGTGTACAAGGTGTATAAAAAGTACTCTGATTTTAAGTCATTACTTTTATGATACTTGTTCTGTGATCCAAATTTCACATATTTTCTCTTGAACCTGGATAGAGTCAGAGGTAAGACACTATGAACTGTGAGATGATCTGGGATGATTAAATCACATAATTTCAAGAAGCCATCGTCCTAATGTCCTTGTCCTAAATTCTTATAAAAAAAACAAATATAAAATGTCCTGAATGAAAATCATTCTGGTCCCGACGTTCAGTCCAGTAATCTGTCGAATGTGAGCGTGTAAAAACGTGATGACTGACAGTAATGGGATTAGTACTAAGGAAGATCAGAGCCCTTAACTGATCCGTGTCACCTGGAAATGGCACAGTAGGGAGCTGGGTTTTGCACAGTTGGAGCCAGACTGAAACACAGTCGCATAATACCTTTTAAGGAGAGCTGTGATTAAAAGATCATCTTCCCAAACAATGGATGTAATGCTAAAAAAGCTGCATGGTTTAATGCATTGAACTTTTTCTCCACCAGATTTTTGTGGACATCAAAGAAAATGTAATAACAGCTATAATATAAAATAAAATAAAAATGTCCCATTGCTGATCGTGCAAGTTAAAAAGCTTGCAGTTCATATCAGAGGAAATGCTCTGGGTCTGAAGCATATTGGCCAAAAGGCAGGAAGTGAGATAAAGTCCAAAGCAAAACAAACTCAGCAGACAAAGGTCTGGAACCATTAGGCTGGCAATGGATCAATGCCAGAGGCTTCAATATCCACTCAAAGACATTATAAAGATGTGAGGTCATGATTCACCAACCACTCTCTCTCTTTTCTTCCAGGTAGATGGCTTCCTCACCTTGCTCTTTGGCCTTGCAAGCATCAACACCTTGACTGTCATCAGCATCACCAGATACATCAAGGGATGCCACCCAAACAAAGGTCAGATCAAACTTCCCTGAAATTCAAATTAGAGGACATAAAGAAAGCTTCAGACCAGCATCTCTGCCCGCCTCACATTCCAGCAGTTCTTATCTGACAGAGAAGTGTGTTTTTCATTGCTAAAGAAACCTTATTACCGACTTTAGCTGTGGAAATTACTACCACTTCTCTCCAGCATTTACATTTTGCCAACATGTCATTAAGTTAACTTGAGGTGATCTATTTTCGGGTGCAACTGATGCCGAAGAATGTCTTAATTATATGGAAATTAGGTTGAGCAACCGTTGTCAGCATGGCATACAAGTTTTTACTGTTTGTGGCTGTAAAACACAAGCTATAGAAACTGTGTGTGGTTTTCTTTTTACATTGGTGGTTGTGCTATGAACATTGGTGAGATATCAAATGTATTATGTGCCAGAGTACAGCTGCATCTACTGCAGCGGCAACAGATATTGATGTAAATCATACAATCATACAAATGCAAGAGGATTTTATGTCCAAATAAAAAGGATTTAGGCCAGGTAAACTTGAGTAGGTATCCAAGCAACAACATAAAGTAATTCAGCCTAACAAAGCTAAGTAACCCATAGCAACAAAGGCGCTGTATGTTACCAATCCTTTTTCATAAACTGTACTGCTTTTCTTGTGTGGTTTATTGACACAAGATACATGAGCGTTGCTCAGAAGTTGATTTTCTTTCTCCCCCTGAATACAAAACAATGTGTACTTTGTCAACAGAGGTTCTTTTCAGTCGCAGATGTTTGCAAAGGCCGTTCTTATAAGAAAAGGCATCATTGTTCAATAAATGTCACAATCTTGACATTCATAACAAGTCAAGAATGCTGCATCTTTAAGTGCCTCTCACTTTTTCTGTCGTGCGTTCGTCAAGGTCATAACATTTAACCTTTTCAAACTACTACCACTACTACTACTACAAACTATCACACAATCTGTTCCATAACCTGGGAATATTATGTTGTAATCCTGCTGTGTGTTTCTGCAGCTTACTGTATCAGCATTAACACCATTGCCTTATCGCTCATCTGCATTTGGACCGGAGCGATGTTTTGGTCTGTTGCTCCACTGCTGGGCTGGGGCAGCTACACAGGTCTGTTCTCGCACACTGTTCTAACAAAAGAAAGGCGTATACGACTTTTACATTCAAAGCCTTGATCTGACCTCTGTGTCTTCTGTTCCTTAGATCGAGGTTATGGCACCTGTGAGGTGGACTGGTCCAAAGCCAATTACTCCACCATCCACAAGTCCTACATCATCTCCATCCTCATCTTCTGCTTTTTCATCCCTGTGATGATCATGCTCTTCGCCTACGTCTCCATTATCAACAAAGTGAAAAGCGCTAACGCCATGTCAGCTGATGGTTTCATCACCACCCGTCAAAAGAGGGTGGAGAGAGACGTCACAAGGGTAGGGGAAAAAAATTCAAGTTTATTTCCCAGGTTTTTATTAGAGAGACTTGATTGGAAAAGTAAAATGAGACTCTTTAAAGCTCTGCTTAAAAGTGTCCTGTCTGCAATAAATCTGCTCTAACTATACTCACGTCCTGACAATTGTTCCCTCATGTTTCTCTCTAGATTTCCATTGTAATCTGCACTGCTTTCATCATGGCCTGGTCCCCATATGCAGTGGTGTCTATGTGGTCAGCCTGGGGCTTCCATGTGCCAAGCACAACCAGCATCATGACCCGTCTCTTTGCCAAGTCTGCCAGCTTCTACAACCCGCTCATCTACTTCGGCATGAGCTCCAAGTTTCGCAAGGACGTCTCTGTGCTGCTGCCGTGCACACGAGAGCGCAGGGACATGGTCCGTCTGCAATACTTTCAAAACATCAAACCCAAAGCTGGGGGCACGCCCCCACATGCATCAATTCCTGTCCAGAAGCTGGAGGCAAAATATGCAGCATCCAATGCTGAAAGCGACTCAGGGGTCAACAGCCCATCTCAGACTCCTCCATTTAACCCACAGGGGGTCTTCCACATTGACCTGCCCTCACACATTGAAACATCACAGTACTGGTGTGACAGGCTCTGAAGACATTTGACTTGATTACAAGGGGAGATTAAGAGTATTTTTTATATTTTTTGGTCTTACCCGTGTTAATAAATAATGTATGTGTAACAAATGTTAATAAATTATTTTCTGAATCTCACGTCGCACTTGTTGAAATAAGAGTTTTAATTTCCAGGTCTTACAATGACCATTTTTTATTAGAGCATCAGCACCGACAGCGGCGAAAAGGCCGATTTGATCTGATCCACTTCAAATTTGGTCTGTGCCATCTTAAGACCTTAGAGATGAAAAGTTAGTAAAAGAAAAAAATTTCGTCATAGGGTATGGTCGTGGCGGGGCGGCCATTTAGTGCGTTTCGCCAACGAAACAGGAAGTGGGTGTAACGCAAGTGTATATTGCCCAATCAGCTCAAAACCTTTCAGGATTCATAAGAGTCCAACCCTGACGACATCTACAGGCCGTTATTGACTCAAAGTCATAGTGCCCCTTATTGGCAACAGGAAGTAGACCTAAAAGTCAATGTACTATACTTTAACAAACTCCTCCTAGAGATTTCATCAGATCCACTTCAAATGTGGTGTTTGCTATCTAAAGACCTCAACAATGAAAAGTTATTAAAATCAAGACTTTTTGTCAAACAGTGTAGGCGTGGCGGCCACTTTGATCGTTTAGCAATGAACAAGAAAGTTGTTGTAACTCGATTTCACATTTTCCAATCTGGACGAAATTTGTCATGATTGACAAGAGTCCAGGCCTGAGTTGACTTTTGGTCATAGCGCCCCCTGCTGGCAACAGGAAATCAGCCTTAAATGACAAACATCATCCGATTGACATGAAACTTAGAATGTGTGATCTACATGTGATACTGAGCCGTCCCCTATACTCTAGCCATGCCCATGTACTCAAGCCACGCCCCCTTTCAAAACTTGTGAACAGTTTAAACTAAACTATTGTGTGAGGTATCATTGAACTCAGCAAAGAGTTCATTTTTAATTGGTGACGGTTTGCCCCTCCCCATATGATTAAGCCACGCCCCCTTTAATAACTAATAACCAGTTTCTTGTACACTATTGTGTGAGGTATCATTGAACTGAGCAGAGAGTTCCGTTTTCATTGGTCATGGTTTAGCCCGCCCCCTAAGCTTAAGCCACGCCCCCTTTCACAGCTAATGAACTGTATGACATAGAGTCTTATGTGAGGTATCGTTGAACTCAGCAGAGAGTTCCCTTTTCATTGGTGACGATTTGCAGTGTCTGAGTGTCGCGCAAATGCACGGTCGCAACGGCGTCCGCCAGTAACCCCGACGTGCAAGGAGGTGCGAGGGCCCATCCAAAGCTGCTTGCAGCTTTTTTTTTTTTAGTGACCATTCAATCCAAATTAGTAACAGCAGATTTAACAAAATGTTCTCAGAGTATCTCCAGCTGATGAGACGTGCAGTCAGTAATGTAGTGAGACAGATGCATAACAACGTCTGGAAACGCTGAACTGTCCTCAGCTCAACTGTGATGGCACTAAATTCTGCCTTTGAGGGCACTGATGCCATTAGATCTACCATACATCCATCATCCCCTGATAAATGCTAAACTTAGCTAAGTACCACCTATAGAAATATGTCATTTTTTACATCTCCATTCACTAAAGCATCATGTCAGGTGATGCAGCATGGCTCTATTTTTAGCAGAAAACTATAAAAACTCCTCCACTGTTCCATGGGTGTGGTGATTTAGGACAACCTTTTTTCTGCTGAAAAGCTTTCAAACTTGGCACTGTTGAAAGAGAAATTATCAACCATGAAACAAAGCCTTTCTAGCAACATCAATGGGCAATTATCTACTTGAGCCATGAAGGTTTAATGTTTAATAAAAAGTTCCCAAGGTGGATTCTGCGTTTGTGCAAATACCATAATAACATGCACAATGAGCTCTTTTACAGCAGCCCTTAAGAACTTTAAATCAAAATTGCAATCAGCTTCAGCTTAAGCATCCATATAGTGCATAATAACAGCAGCATGTGTGCCAATCTGCATAATCTAACAGGCTCTCCCTGTTAAAGTAGTTGAGGTTGAGATATGAATGTGTGTTACGGGGGATGTTGTTGGAGTTCACATGTACTGTAGACCAGCAGCAGACAAAAGCCACAAACCCCAAAGTGACAGTGGATGTGACTTCAAGTGTCTGTTTCTCAAACAGGTGTTGATTGGTTTATTTAGTGGAGGAGGGGTGATTACTCTGGTGAGAGTTGACACACTGCTCTTAGTTGATTTATTTCTCAGTCAGATGATGGGATGAGTGAGTTGCAGAACACATAGCTGGGGTTTCCTCCCTTACATAACAGAAAATATGCAGCTTAAAGTGCCAATATAAAGCACATCCATTCCCTGGGCGTGCTAAAACTATGAATATACTATATGTGTTGGCTGCTTCTGTCCTAAAAAAAACAAAAAAAAACCATGTCAAACAAACAAAAGGATGCTTGCACGCACTGCTACGCTAGTACCAGTTCTGCATCCTCTCATGATGGCCCCGGGTTACTGATCTACTCCTGCCTGGGTGAAGAGAGCTGGGTGGTTGAAGTGGGATGGGCAAAGAGGGGAAACTCTGGCCCCGTCCCGTCCTCCACTTTTAATGAGCGCTCCGATCATGCAGGAGTAAAAGTCCAGGTGGAACAGTTCAGCGCCTGCACACACGCCCGCTGATCCAACATTATTTTTCAATGAAAGAGTGAGGACTCGGGGAAGACTGCGCAAGGAATTACTTTTGTTTTAACTCCTGTAGAACTATTTTACCTTCTCAGGTAAGTTTACCTTTATTGCTCTACGGAGATGAGGATTTTGAACAGAGAGCTACAATTCAGCATATGAAGTTTACTGATGCGTGGCGTGAATACATTTTTAAATGGTGCGTAATTGCGCGTAATTGATTGCGTACAAGCGAAAAACCTTCGGTAATCAGCTCTGTAAGGAGTTTTAACCAACACTACACGAGGTTTTAGAGTTTTTGTTTTTTATTAACTAATGTCTTTTGCAATATGTGACTCATGATTCATTTCAGCTTGTGAGGTTCGACAGGCGGCCCAAATAAGCGTAAATCTGCTTCAGTTCAGTGTTTACTTTGTAAATGTTTCTTAGTCTTTCGCTCTTTTTTAAGAAAACACCCACTTGCTTTTTCCTAAAGTGAGGTTTTTATCTGAATAAATTCAGACATTTCATGATCATTCCTACTGTAGCCTACAAACTCTCAATGCTGATTATGAAACTGATCTGTGGGAAATGATACGTCTTTATTTATATTTCTGTCCAGCTAGCCCAAGCCTTTATTTTGAAATGACTCATTTTGCCAATGAAATAATAAGCAAACCCGACAAGTGAATTTTTCAGCTTTTATTTTTATGTCTTGCACATTATGTTTGACATTTCTTTGTGTATTATTTCTGAAATTTCTGTATGGTTTGAATGAGCCTGATTAGGCACAGGTGGTCTCTATATATATTATGTCCAGCAGCAGACGACAGGCTCTGGCTTGCACTTAAGATGGTGCCAAGAATGAAAGTAATTCAGCCTGTTATGTGCTTGATAAACAAATACTGTCCCAGCAACAGACCAAAAGGCTACAGAAATGACCTTGTAGAGACATGTTGGCTTTCCTGTGTGTCTGATCTCTTCTATGGTTGTTTAGTTGGCTTGTTGCTACAGCACTTGGCACATCTACCATGCTTACAGTACTTTTTTGACACCTGTGAATGCTGGGATTTAACAGTCCCTGGCACTGGGTGTCTGTAAATACTGTCTTACTGTAGGCATGCCATCACTTAGGAACACTGTGAAAAGTTCTAGTCAGGTCACAGCACTCAAAAAAAACCTCAGTCCCCATTTGGTGCTTACACTTGTTGCATTTACACTGGCCACCCCAGCCAAGGAATGCGGGTGCTGCTGAAATGGAGGAAGATTAAAATACATGAAGCTGCATAGCCCTAAAGACCATCATAACTGATGGAAAAGCTGGAGATAATGACATTTTCAGTGTATTATCATCAGTGCTTATCAACAACTAAGACTGTGGTTCACCAGTCACAGGTGTGTGGTCTGCCCATGCTTTGAGAACACGTGTGCTGGTATTTGGAATAGGCACAGGTAGCTACTGTACATCCTGTTTGCATTATAGCCACTGATAGCCTATCTGGGACACTCCTGCAAGGTGTGATTTTCATCCTGCATTATTATTTGCCTGCAGGAGCTGAAACAGTAGACCAACAGTCTTTGCACAAATCTGCTGGGCCTTGTAATCCCAGTTAGGTTATTTTGTGCATGTAATCCACATTGTAGTAAGAATGTTATCCGAATTGAATTGCGCTTTAATTCCTCAAACTATGTGACTGTCTGAGCTGCTGGGTTTGAAAGTGACTGAGCCCCCTGCTGCACAGAACCTTTCATCTTTCATCTTCAGTGGTTTTTCTTGCAAAGTGTGTCATAGTTATTACTGTAACAGTTTGTTTGATTTATGTCCCCACCCAGTAGAAATCAGATGCAGAATATGCGCAACGTGGTGAAAAATAAAGCATTCTGGCAATGCAGAGGCCAGGTAAAGCAGTGCATGCCTTATCTAAAGTTTAGCACAGGTGTACGTAGGATATAAAACACCTACAGTGTGCAACCTACCCTGATTGTGACGTATGGTGGTGGAATCTGAATGCCCTCTCATACAGTGGCCGTCTCCAAAGCTATCTGAGCATGTGAAAAGTTATCCCAGATCTCGGTTTATGTTTGATTATTTTATCCTTTAGTTGTTTAGTTTAGTTGTGTGTGTGTGTGTGTGTGTGTGTGTGTGTGTGTTTTTGCGCGCGTCTCCCCAGGATTATTATCTAGTGTACAGGAAACTCCCTACAGTGTTTGTCAAAGGATATCATTTGCCCCACTTTTCACTGCTCGGAGAAGGAGGCATTTAGAGGCTCACACTGAGAACACAAATTAAGAGGTCTGAAATTATTGTCATTTTTTTGCACATTTCATTTTGTCCAACAATGATGTCATGCCTCTCTTAAAGGACTCACTGAACAAAGGCTTCTTTTGGAGTGTTTGTGCGCTAGAAGTAGCTCAATGTCGGAGAACTTGGGGTTCACGGTTCAGATTTCCTCGCAGGTGTATTACAGATCAGTTTTGTAATTTACATTATCCAGTGAAGTGCGCTGACTCACCTCACATATGCTGCAGGTCTGTCTCCTGTACTGTAGATGTACATATCTGTCCAAGCTTGTTCCCAGCCTCAGCTTTCTTCCCCCGCAAGGACAAATTGTAGTCCTGACTGTGCAGCAGTGAACCATCTGCCTGTCAAAGCACAACACTGTGGAAAAATCGTGTCAGTGCTCATGAATGTCAGATAAAAATGTAGAGCTGCATTAGGGAAAGTCCTATTACTGCCAACTGCAGTTATATTCATTTTACCTTAACATGATGTGTTATGTTTGCGGTGTGTATTGACTCAAAAATACCATCATTAGATGAAAAATCATGCACTTCAGTACACCACAAGCACCTTGTGCACACATTATGTAGAAGCTGCAATACAGACCTATGCATGGAAATGGCTGATCGAGGTAACATTTCATTACACTGATACTCATGTTTAGGAGCCTGACAGGACTGTGATGCAATCTGATACAGATCCATCACAGGATGCTATTGTTTAGGAGACATTTGGTGATTCATTCTTAAATTTTAAAGGGATGGTTCAATATTTTGTTGAATGCACCTATTCACTTACGTAGATGCTGTGTCCAAATCTTATAAAATCCAATGGTTAATACAGTTTAGATTTTTTTTTTTTTAAATCAGGACACAAACCAAAGTGTAAAACACATTGTGTTTTTATTGGGGGTTATGTGCCAGACTATTTCATACGGTGGCATTTCTTGGTTAGGCACAGTGAATTCCTGGGGTCCTGCTGTCACCTTAACATTGCCAAGTAACTTGCAAAGATTACAGTAAGTTACTGCGCCCGTCCAAGTGATAACCTCCCTTAAAACCACAGCTTGCGGTTTTACACTTCTGTTTTTGTATAAATTAAAACAAACTAAATATAACGTTAATTTGTGAGCTTTAGAGGAGCTGGTAGGCAGATTTCGAGCCAGGCTAGATGTTTTCCAGTTTCCAGTCTTACTAAGCTAGGCTAACAGGTTGCTAGCTCTGGCTTCATATTTAGCGTACAGACTGTTTGAAAAAATTTTTACTTTGGGAAATTGTGAAATGTTTCTGTCACTGCCAATTCCGTGCTTTATGAGAGATTGACTAACTTAATTTGATCAATAAAATGTAGGGATTGTATGTATACCTCTGCACTCCAGTTAGAATTATCAAGGATAAAAACCAAGCAACAGCCTCTGGTGCTGTCAAATGAAGCCATTGCGGAGTGCCAAAAACTGCAGTTCATTGAGTTGCCACTCCAAAAGGGAGTCAATTCCCATAGACCCCCATGTTAAAATGTTTAAATTTACAGCAGAATTAAACATGTTTCCAGCCTGGTACAAAAAATGGTTTTGGTCTCCCTATAGCTAAGTTCCCCCTTCAATACAATTATAACTTGCCTGTTTTGTAATATTCAGGATTAAAGTTCTGCTTTGAGTGACAGGTGTGCTGCCATCACAGGAGGCAAGCGTAGACTGTAGCCTCAGCTCCATCCACACACCACCTATTTGCCCATTTTTGGATTAGCCGATGTCAGGTACTGCCGAGATGGCGACTACATCCATATTTTATACAGTCTATGATAAAACCCCAATAAAGCCCATGACTTATTTCTTTTTTTAAACCTTTTATTTATGTTTTGCCCTGTTCACACTTACACAGTTATTCACACTAACTGGAGCAGTTGGAAGTTAAAGGCCTTGCTCAAAGGCACCTCACTAGTTGTTTTAAGGTAGAGACTCTCCTCACATAAATGTATCCTCCTGGGATCCAATTGGCGATCTTCTAGTCAGATCGAATAAGACAGGTTTATTTTTACATTGCATTTTCAATAGTACTACTTCATATTGCTAACATGCACAGTCTGAACTGCATCTGACTATGCCTCAGAGGTCGCTGTATCACATGTTCCCTCTTGATCAGATTGAACCTGCTGGTGTGTAGTGGCAGTGACAGACAAGATGCCGCCCTGGAGGGAGGTACAGCAGTCCCCTTTTAACAGGGAGGCCTCAGTCATCACCTCCCGGATGAGGAGCTCCATCCCATCGCCTCGACAGGGACTGGGGTAGCTCTCATATTTAGCTTATTTTCCAGCCAATGTAAGACTTTCTCTGGCTGTCTGTCTTAGTTCAGACGTTGCTGTTGTAGGGCTACACTATCATTACTACAAGAGACCTGCAGTGTCTGGAAGGAGGTCTTGGCGACCCACTTCTGTTCTTGTTATCACAGGCTTCCACTTTAATGTATGTCTTTACATGGGTAAATCTTTTGACTCAGAATTACAGCACATAATTAAATGTTTTGTGTACTGTAAACAGACTGTATTTCAAACTGGGATCCAGCTTGTTGTGGTTGTCGGTGTCAAACAAAGAAGTCATCTGATTGAACACATTCCCCCATTCCTTACACATTAAATTGTGTCTGTGTACTCTTTAATTGAGTCTGACTCCTCAGATAGAGGGAGGGCTCTTACATACTGTTTTGTCTCAGCCCAGATGTTTGCTGTGGAGCTTCTGATTGGCAAATACTTTCAGCCTTGTGTAAACCAAATAATTGGAACAAGACACATTGAGCTATGCCAAAATACAATCGGTATTTGATCTGACTGATCTTAGAAGTAGGCGAGACAATGTGAGTTACGATGAATGTTTAATTGTCCACATTTGGCCTTTTGGACGCTGGATGAGTCATTCAGCTCTGCGTATAGTTACAGTGCACAGTCTGTCTGCTATTTATCCAAAAATCTCTGGAAAGTGTATCTCAGTGGCACAAGTTTACTCTGTCTTGTTTCTAGCTGACACTCAAAAAAGTGTCCAAAATTACTTTCAGTGAGTAAGCAGTCAGGAAGCAGGAAATGAGTTTCAGAGGATACATTCTGCTGCTTCTCTTCTCTCTAAGGTTGGGAGGTTAGACAAGGACATCTGGCTGACCCGCTGAAGCAGCACACCACCCATCATGAGCAGAGCATCACTCACTGCCATCTGCCTCGGTGAGCAACCCGTCTGTCTTTCTGCAGGAGTACGCTGGTTTTAAATATATCATCCTCCACAACGTTTCATATTTCCAAAATACTCCTTCAGACTCAGTTTTCTATGCATTCATCAAACAGCAGCATCCTCTGTGTAGGTGCTGTGTGTACAGTAAACACACCGATGATTATGTTACTTTGTCTGCTATTATGTGAAACTCCCTCTGTCTCACACACAGCGCTACTCCTCTCCTGTGCTTGCTGGGCCAGGCCTGACGGATCAAAGAACAAGAAACCAAAGCTAGGTAGACATCATCAACAAGCAAGCCTGTAATCTCTGTTAGCCCCAGTGTTATTGTCTCCACTGCAGTCTCTTTTAATTCACTTATTCAAAAAGTCACTTCAAAATGTAAAAACTTCCAATCTTTATTTATAGGCTGGAAACATTACAAGGCTGGAAACAGTTAACATTGATTTGATACATGCTGAAGTGTAGTCATTGGAATTCGGGCTACAACTAACTAATTGTTGTCATTATCTATTGTTTTTTTTGGGATGATTATTTTCTTGATCAATCAATACATCATTTGGTCCATAAAATGCCAGTAAATGTGAAAAATGCCCACCATGATTTCCAAAGTAAGGTCATCCAATTGCTTGTTTTATCCGACCAACTCTCCAAAACTTATTCAGTAAACTATCCCATAATAAAAAGAAAATCTGAACTTACACAAATAGTTAGTTATTTGCAAAATAACTGAAACAATTATTTGTTCATCAAAATAGTTGCAGATATTATTTATGTAAACTGACTCATTGACTGTAATTGACTAATTGTTTAAGCTCTAATTGCACTGCTGTCGAAACAATGGTAATACGTAACATCTTGACCTGTCTAATATCCTGTTTTCAACCATCTTGCTCTACTTCTTCTTCCCTCCACAGTTGTTCCAGCCATAGAGTGTGATGTCAGAGCAGGAAAGATCAATCTCCCAGAGTTCATAGTCAAATGTCCCGCACATTGTAAGGAGACAAAGCAGCAAGTCTATGGGACAGGCGTGTTCGCCTCCATCTCCAGCATCTGCAACGCAGCCATACACAGGTTAACAGTAGTTGTGATGAATGTGAGACATCTTTATGGCAGTCAAAATAGTCTTTTATCAGTAATATATCTGATAATACATTCTGTATCCACAGTGGCGTCATCACCAACACAGGAGGGAAGGTGATAGTGAGGAAAATGGCCGGGAAGAACATCTACAAAGGCAGTAATGCCAATGGAGTGCGCTCACTGTCTCTACCTAAGTGGAGGGAGTCATTCGTTGTCTCAGGTATTAATGATGAAATTAACACTGTTAAACACAGTTCTTTAGAGTTAGACCTCCAACCAGATGGTTTTATTTTGTTTCAGTGGGGAAGCCCAAGAAAGGAGTGATCTACCCATCTACTCTGGACTACGTCCCCTCAAGACCAACCTACGTGAAAACAAGTGAGAGGAGGGTTATTTTTACACAAGCATCATGCATCTTTTACGTGAATATGAATTTTGGTGCATTAAAATCAGTTCGTCATTGAGTGGATTGACAGATCCCTGGTGTTTCACAATGATAGGACATCTAATTAGGACCCAGTAAGTACTGATTTGGTGATTTGTAATTCAAAAAACTATCTAGACATGTTGGTTCAAACTGAGAGAAATTTGGTTAAAACATGAAAGGTTTTTAGATGTCCAGACAACATATAATCATTATTTCCACAGCATTTTCATTCACTATATTTATTTTATTTATAGTTAGGACATTTTCACATTAAAATCTAGCTATTGAAAAGCTGTTAAAACAAAGGTTAATTGAAAGGTGGACATCTAAAAACCTTTACTTTCCAAGCAATTTTTGCCCAGTTTTAACCCTGACATCTTGACGTCTTTTGGTTTACAAATCACCAGATAAGTGTGTTCTGGGGACAAAGTTACTACAGAGACGTCCCCCCCACTTGAGTCTGGCATGTTGAACTTCGCTCAGGTTGAATGAGGAGTCAGAGTACTGCAGTCCGGTGAAGAATGTCGAGAATGCTTAAAACACAGCAGTTACTGTAGACGCTCTTCCTCCCCATCAATCTGTCTTATACAAGACCGCCTTAATTTATCATCTCCTTTCAGGTCAAAAGGAGGCCACCACAGCGCTGCCTATGACAACAACACCTGAACCCACCACAACTACAACACCTGAACCCACCACCACCACACTGGCTACCACCACAACCACCACCACTACACCTCCACCACCACCGACTACTACCAAGCCTCGTGCTGCTGTGCATAAAGTCAGGGATGCAGGTGATTTAAACAACCACGCACATCATTTCTGCATCTAAACGTACAAAATGTACAAAAAGCTAATTCTTTCCTCGAAATCAATGGACCCATGTATGTTATGTGCAGGATTGCGTATTTACTTGGATGCAGGATGCTGTTAATGATCCAGTAATACCAATCCACACAGAAGATCCACTGCAGCAAGTGTGTCGCCTAGCGGACGTCTTACTAACATTAGCAGCTTGTAACTAGAAATGATTGTTTGCCAGAACGAGCTTTCATTTGTGTGAAACTGAGTGATGAAGACGAGTGATTGCAGCTGGTAATTTCAAGGCGCAACTGCAATTATGACAAATTACAGCTGGTCTGTGACGAAGTTAGCACGATGCTGCTCAGCTGCTTGACTGACTTTACCGTACACTTGATCACCAGACCTTTCATCACTCTCATTAAATGAAAACATTATCAGACGGTAATCACTGTGAGTCATCTGCACTATTTTTTGGATAGAAATGCAGCAACAGTGAGTAGACAATGCAGCAATATCTTAAGGTATGTGTGTAAATGAGATGGGCTCTCTGCCAGACAACCTCCCACCCGTCTCTTTCTCCTTCATTTTCTGTAACATTATCTCTCTTCTCTCCATACTGGCACCCCATTTGTCTTTCTTTTATCTAGGCAGCAGTCACCCATACCTTGCCTCTGTGGCAGCCGCAAGTTCAAGTAAGTGAAGCAAAGCAAAGGAAAGAGTTTTATTTTTTTTATTTTTTTTGGTGGCATGAGAGGGTGTTCCTTTGGACTGGGATGTATGCAGGAATACGTGTTTACATCAAGCATGTGGTGTTGGCATTACGTCTGTCCTCTGGGAATAGTGTGCATCAGGATTAATCAAGTATTCTGTATTAAAGGTATCGGTTGGCCTGCTTTCAAAGCAAGTTTGTCATTATGAATGGCACAACTTGTGTATTTAATAATGGACATCCGTTCAGTTCACTTGTTTTAAGCCCAAAACGTAAAACAGTAAAGCCATGCCCTGGGTTATTGGTTCATACTAAATCCAAAACATTGTTGTATTTGCTACATTTGCATCTAATTTACATGAAAAAACATTTTGTCTAAATTTGCCCATACTGTTATTCTCAACACTGGGATAGGACAGTCACAGAATGGTCAAGGAAAGAGTCCCAGCCAAGGTATGTCTATACTCTCACTGATTCTGCAGCTCTTGAAAAGTCCTTTACACCACATATAACAATTTAACTAAACCATGGCATTTCTTCAAAGTACTCAGAGGAAGTGCCTATCCGAATAGATTCCCACAACGTGCCAGTGCAGGTAAACCAAGCTTTAATCTTCCTGATGTGTCATTTTTGTTTTCTACCTTAACCAGAGATTGCCTCAACATTTGATCTTTGCTCTATCGTTCTTTTGTACTGATATACGTGAACTCTGCATGACTGTATGTGCACAACTGCTTCAAAAGACTTGGACTAGTTTTCTAACACACGGTCAGACCAGATTGTTCTGGAGAAGCCCAACTTCTGTTCTGTTGTCTTTCAAGGTCAATTTTTAACCCAATGTTTTGTGCAGATAAAAAAGAGGAGTGTTATTTTCATGTTGTCTCGTTATACGTTTGTCTTTCAATCTTGGTCCCAGGCATGCGCAGACCAGAGGCAGGGGCAACCATCAGGAGACAGCCATCCTCTCCAGTTGGTCCAGGTAAGCCTCATCACTAACACACACACACACACACACACACACACACACACACACACACACACACATTCAGAGTAACAAATAGGTAGACATGGTGGGACTGACAGGGAATGTGGGCCAGGGGCAGCAGAGGGGACAGATGTCTTTGTTGGAACAAGAATCCAGGAGACGTAGACCTCTGTAAGTCTGACCCTCGTATCCACACCCATAAGCCCTGTGATCTTCACCCCAGGGTCACCACTAACCCCCTCCATCAAGCAGCTCAGCTAACATTCCTTTCAGGATAGTCACTGTTCTCTGTCATCAGGCACATCCTCTTATTCATGTTTTCATTTTCCGAGATGAAAAGAGGCAAATAAGGCAGAGTTAAGGCATGTAAATACGCCCAGCATATATCCCTTTGTTTTTGATATCATGCTGCGGAGAAAATGCCTTCAAGTTCACTCAAAGCAAAACAGCTGGGCTGCATTTGTGGATGGAGCCCCCGAACTGAAGCTCACTTCTGTCCCCCTTCTCCCTCCTTTTCCTCTCTTATTTCTATCTGCCTGTTTCTCATTGCAACAAACAGCTTTTAACAGGGTTCAGCCGGCTCCGCCCGAGCGGACTCCAACCATGAGCCAGTCAAACCCCGGTAAGTATCTCCAGACCCTGAAACTGCACTAGCAGACGCAATCACTGACGTAGAGAAGTCGTCAGGTTGGATCAAACAGGGGAACAACTAGGGCCATTAAACCCTGGTTGAAATGTTTTATAAAGCAGCACTAATGTTTACCCTCTGTGGGATACTGTGGTTCAATGCGTGGCCAGTCCTCGACGAGCAGGAATACAATTACATACTTTCACTCAACCCAACGTGAAAAAATGAGCAGTGAGTATGTTGATACGACTCAGAGATGGGCGACAATGTGATATCATGGTCCTGAATTTCATCTTGCGCCGTATCTCCACTATTCTGAGACAGCAGCAAACTCTCAACTCTCTCTTCTAGATAAGACCACGATGAGAAACACGCTCTGTCAGTACTGTAATAACAACTTATGACAGATCCCATCTGGTCTGGCCTCTTCCCCTCCCTTGTAAATGCTTGCAGAGAGGGAGATAGAGATGAAAGCAGCAGCACCAAGTGGCCCGGTGCCGCTCCCAGAGAGACGTATGACCCGATCCACAGCGCTGCAGGATCTGGGTCCACTCTCCAGCCTGTCAAGAATAGAAAGCTCTCGCCATTTAAACCAGGATAGGTTTGGGTTGCTGGAGAATGTGCTTTTGTTTTTGCTTCTGTGGAATGCAAAACCATAGATCCCTAAAATTAGACAGAGTTATATCCATTTAAATGATGGTTGATTGTATGATATGTCTAAAATGCAGTCTCAGCTGAGCTGTTTTAAGCTAGTGCATCATTTATCTGACTAACGTGTTTCTGCTGAGAGTTTGTAAAGTTTCTGATCAGTGCAGAGAACAGTTATTCAGATCAGTAGCTTGTGGATAATAGAGTGATGCTTTATTGAACCCTTAAGGAAATTCTTTAGGCTTGAGGTCAGAGGTCAGAGGTTAGGATCAGCTACACAGCAGCGCCCCTGGAGCCGCCACGGATTCAGTGTCTTTCTCAAGGACACTACAGCAAGGTGGATGCTTGCCGACTTTGGGGTTTATGAGTTGAAGGGTTTTCTCCCCGGACACTTTGCCACCCTACTGCCCCAAACAGATGTTCGAAAATTATTGCTCAGCTTTCTGGAAATGTTACGATGCAGTTTAGCCTTGCATTTGCAATGAGATGTGCCCACTTGACAACCACAAAGGTTCATGAAAAACCTGTTAAACATGTTACAATTCTGTTCGTTGGTGTTGAAATGCAATCAAATTTGCTTTATGACTTTCAGAGAAATTGCATACATTACCAACGCCCCTGCAAACTTATTGTAGACTGAGCTACAACCCAAGGTGAGGATCAGTATCCCCAATCCTGCTCTGACCTTCTGGCCGCAGTGACCACTGAAGTGGCTATGATCAGGAGAGTTAAACTCAATCCTTTTTAAAGCACCTGTTTCATCAGAAAAAATAACAACACTGTCTGCTGTGTAGTGCTGGGCCTTTGACCTGCAGCAGATTAGGCTAATCTCTGCGTCCTACTATCTACACTGTCCCTAGTTTGACACCAACTTTAGAATAATACTCCTACGCTTCACTGGGCCGCTGGCTGGGCTCTCCCAGCCCGTCCCGGTCAACAAAGGCCCTACGCACTAGCTGCCACTGGATGGGAACCAGGCTGTGTGTTTGTGTAAGCTACCCATCTACCTCAGGGAGGGGTTAACTGAAGTGTGTTGTCATGGTTTAGTCAGTGAAGACAAATACAATGCACTGTTATGGTTTTGCTCAGCTATTTGGGGTTATAGTGGTCAATCACATTTCAATTTACCTCGAGCCATACAAGAGTCTGGCCAATTAAACTGTCTGATGTTTTTGCTACGTTACAAGTCCAAAACTTTGAGTCTTTGCGAACAAATTGTGATCCAAGAGCAGCAGGTAGAAAACAGAAAAAATGAGAAACCCATTTTCTCAGAGATTTGGGCTTCCTCTGTGTCTCTATCCTGAAAAAGTTAGGCTGAAATTCACTAAAACAACCCCTTCAGTCGCTTAGTCCCTGTCTGTCTGTCTGTCTGTCTGTCTGTCTGTCTGTCTGTCTGTCTGTCTGTCTGTCTGTCTGTCTGTCTGTCTCTCTGACTCTCTGTCTGTCTGACTACTGTATTAGTGTCTAGACTTGAGGCTGAACATCTTGTGCATACCCCACTAATAACGTGGCAGGTTTAGTGGCGGTCACAAGTATGCTCCCCCTTGACGCTTAACCCAGCTTTCTAATCTTCCCCTGCACAGCTTTTCCCAGAAGGGAGTGGACACCTCCCTCCTTTCCTCGTGCTGATTGGTTCCCTGGAGCTCGACGACCAACAGGTACCAAATACAAAATAGATCATCCTCCTTCAACAATTCATAAGCTTTTTCTAATACAAATGTAAATATTTTGTATATTGCTCAAACTGACTAAGGTAAGACTGATATGGGTGCAATTATTAAGATAAATCTAAGCTTTTGATTTATTAATCCAATGCCTATTAAATAGCCTAATGAATATATTAGAATTAGAATTCTCACTTGTAGTAAGAAACAATTTTGTAAGTTTGTCTCATCTCACAGCCTAATCTATGGTGATCAATGCAAGTGAACCGTAGAGGAGCTACTTTGAAAGTCGGTTTTGCAATGAAGCATGTCATGTTGCAAATAAATGACTGAATAACACAAGTTATGGTCCCAAACACACGTTGCATCATACCATTAGAATAAGCTGTCTTTGATTGTATTAACCTCTACTTTAATGTCTGTCAAAACAAGATAAGATAAAAGAGTCTACAGCTGTGCTTTAACCCAGTGGTGCTTCCAGCTAAATGCTAACGACAGCACGCTAACATTTCTTTTACAACGTGGATGTACTGTATTAAGAGCAATTCCTCTTCCTGTAATACATTCATCTCTACATTCATGCAGGTAGAATGTTTACCATGTTCACCATCTTTTTCAGTTTCCTATGCTAACATTTGCTAATTAGCACTGAATACAAAGTGCAGCAGAGGCTGATGGGTGTGTCATTAAGCACCCTAAATGTAACCCTTGTCGTTGCTGATGCCTCCACCTTCTCTGCTGTACATTCAGACGTTAGTTATGCAGCTCCAGACTCAGGATACACGTGGAGTGAGACGGACACACCTGAGATTACGGGTAAGTCAGTCTAAGGCAGCACAACATGACAGTTTGGTGTGCACTGCCCCCCTCCATAGCGACAGGTTACTACACCTTGTATCCATTGATGTTGCATGTGCAAACATGGCATGCTTATGTGTGACTGATACAGTGAGGTATCTGCTGACCATGTATGTTTTTAATTGGCTCCATCTGTAAGTACATGCAAATTGTCTCTCAGGACAAGGGCGTAGGTTTTGTTTCAGCATTGGGGGGGGGCACATTATGTCTGGGGGTCCTACCCCATGAAATGTTGTGCGTCACACACTATTTCCTCCATTCTGGCGTATTTTTGTGCCTTTTCTGCATCAAAACTTTCTGCATATTCAAAACATCATCACATGTTTCTGTATATTTTTTTTAGGAATCATGTACATCTCAACAACAAATCTGTTAGAGAACGAGACCTTGTTAAAGCCCCCAAAAAAAAAAAACAACTACATAAATCTACGCCTATGTCTCAGGACATTGTCTTTACATGCCATCTGCCTGCCATATGAGAGAAAGCGTGGAAGAGAAGAGCATAGGGCAGGTTTATAATGTTTGCATGTGAGAGAGAGACACTGTGAGTGATAATTCTGCACAAAGCTGTTGTTTTCACTGGTATGGGATTGGTTGGGGGAAATATGTGACCAATCACAACCATGGAAATGTGTGCTTTTCCCTCTGAAATTCATTGTGGGAATACTAACAGGTTTCACAACATCCTCCTCTAGCACGGGATCCTAGGCCTGATATCTCAGAGTATGAGCGCTGGTTTTATAACTTTGGACCGTACCGTAAGTGTTTTTCTATTCTATTTACTGGGAACTAACAGGCCTTGGGGTTCAGGTCTTATATTGTAATGTGTATGGGTTGTGATTCTGCAGATGTAAAACCGGTTTTCTCACAGTGACACAGCGTCCCAGGCATGACCACACTCTCATGTTCCCAATTTATTTTCTGACACAGGACTAGTTTCATTCCTTTCTTTTGTTTAATTGAAATGGGTGGCACTGTCATTAACTCCCGGCAAGAATATAAGTGTATTTCCCAAAATGCTGAACTACATGTAGCACATTTGATTTGTTTTTTTTGTCACAGTCTTAACACTAGAAAATACAAACCACTTACAATATGGCCCATTGACAAGACACAAAAGAGCATGCAAAAAAAACCTTACCTCCAGATTATAGGCCATGGTTCCATCTGTTTGACACGGCCGAGCCTGGTTTGGAAAACTGAGTGGCCAAGCCATTTCCAGAGTGCACCACAACAATACCACCACACATCCGACCAAATGACATGGAGTGGCTGGGAGCAGGCTTTAACACCATGGTGCGTTTACATTTGTTTCATATGTGTCACAGTCTGTCGTCACTAAAAATGTCTTTACTTTTAGTGCCTCGCTCCACTGACTCAGATGGCATCCGTAAAGTGCCATTGGATACAACCCACACTAGAGGTAAGCAGTCGTTACCATGGCTACAAACAGATTGGGCACATCATATAGCATCTATAAAGCAATCCGACTTTTTCATCGTCATTTGCTCTGCTATTCAGTAAGTTGTGAGTTTACCCTAACTGCTGCTGCTTTCTTATGAGTAGAGCTTACAAAAAAAGATATTAACCTTTTGGTGTAGCTAACATTATGAGTGTTAGTGCTTTTTGTGGTAGAAATGTGCTAATGCTGAGCTTGTATGATATCATCTATGCAGTGGAGCCAGTGGATGCCTGGAAGCCAGATGCAAACCTTTATGAAGGTGAGATTGCTTGCACTACTGCACTACTACTTTTCTGCCCCCCTAAAAAAAAAAAAAAAGTCACTTTACCAGTAAGTCATCAGTTCGGACTGTACAAACAAAACCAAGGCTATCCAAGGAAAAGCATCTGGGTTTGTACTCAGCCTGTAATTGAAGGGATTTGGAGTCAAAGTCAAATGGCATGGTTGCTTGCGGATAAAATCAGTTCCTGTTTTGCATCATTTTTGCCACAACAAATACTGGATCATGATCTCTAGAAAGTGAACAGCTGCAAAGGTGCCATGTTTAATGGATATTTTTACCAAACAAACTTTCAGGTTGATAGACCTTTTGTATTGCTTTGTAGTGAGAGAGTAGAACATTTAGGAATACATAATTCCAACACATGATTAAATTTCCTTACAGGTTGATAAGGTTATGACTGTCAATTATAATTTTCTTTGCACCATCCTTTTTAAATGCCACGTGATTTCAGTGATTATTAAAGGACACAATATGCCCAGTGAAATGCATGAAAAGTCTTCATTATCGTATAAAGCCTTAAAAAGCAGATTTCAGCAAGATTTGCTTGTTGCTGTTTGTATCTTGATTTTCAGGCTTCAACGTGAGGGAGCAGGAACCTGTACCCAGAGCACCTGAGCCTGTGTCACAGGGAGACCCAAGTATGTCCCTCATCCCTCTTTAAAGCCTTATGTTTGATTATTGCATCTCCTAAATTATAAATTATTGCCTAGAATTTTGACAATCCTGGTAAAAACTGGGCCAGAGCATTCATTTCAGTGTCCCTGTGTCAAAACCTGTGGCGTGAATTAAAGGTACTGATAACATTTTGTCATGAACAAACAGTCATGTTTACATTCAGTGTTTCTCACCAAAACACACTGTATGTATCTCTGATGCTTAAAGTGTTTTTTTTTCTTCCCTCATAATACATTTTCACACATTTTTTGAAATTTGCTACCAGTGGTCAAAAACTCACGGTGCTTGGGTAGCCCACCTGGTAGAGCGCGCACCCATATACAGAGGCTCAGTAGTCGACGCAGTGGCAGCGGGTTCGGTTCTGACCTGCAGCCCTTTGCTGCACGTCATTCCCCCTCTCTCTCTCGTCTTTCATGTCTTCAGCTGTCCTATCCAATAAACGCCTAAAATGCCGCAAAAAAATCTTTTAAAATGCTTAAAATGCCCTTTAAGTCTGTTACATTGACTTCTCTGCTACTAATGCTGCAGGGCGTCAAAGTCGAACATTTTCAATTTGCTGTAACCCTGTGGTGTGTCCTGTTTTTGCAGATTGTAAGGTGGACCTGGCCTTCCTGATGGATGGGAGCTGGAGCATTGGGAAGAGGCGCTTTAAGATCCAGAAAGACTTCCTGTCTGAGGTGGCTCAGACCATCAACGTGGGTGTGGCTGGACCCATGATGGGTCTCATCCAATACGGGTAACCTCACAATACCTGTTGTGTCACTCATTATGTACCATTTTTTAGATAAGAAAACATAATGTGATCCCTTGTTGTTTTGTCTGAAGGGATGACCCTGTGACAGAGATCAGTCTGAAGTCTTACTCCAGCTCCAGAGAGGTGAAGTCAGCCATAGAAAAGATTGCGCAGAAGGGAGGCCTCTCCAATGTAGGTGAGTGACCTGCTGTTAGCTGCCAGCTACTGTAAATGCCTACACACACAAGTGTGAAAGTGAAAGGGATGCAATTATCGCATGGTTTACTGGCCAGGCACATTTTCACATGCAAGGATAGAATTAAATCTAAATCTGCTGCGAGACACTGTTAGCTAAATTATAGTCCTGCTTCTGAAAGCCGTATTTTTCCCTCTGCTCTGACCAAAAAACGTTTGGTTTTACCAGCCCATGGGGGTCAGCTTTCAGAGGACAAGTGCTGTTTTTCTGCTCTGGTTGGTACGTCAGCATCATGCATCCCACTGCCACATGTGTCTTTATGACTTGCTAAATTTTGTATTCACGTACAAATAGTGTTGTTTGTGTTCGCCCAGAAGTGCTCTCTAATCATACAACAGCATGAGTGGTTGTAAAAGCATCTATAGTCCCCAACAGAGGCTCTCCTTTTCTGCCATCGTTCAGACCATCAATAAGACTATGGCAGATTAAATGATGGGATATCACTATTTTTGTGATGATATACAGTTAAAGCAATGTTCAGAGACATGTATATTTGTACACAGGTGTTTTTTTTAGAAGGTTGCTTCCGCACATACTGGTTAGGAAATAAATACATCTCCCCAAAAAAATCTCAGTCCACTGAATGTACGTAATGAGCACTTTCAAAAGTATATATTTTTTCTCAATTGTCCTTTTGTTTCATTTCACACTCTACGGTCTATGTGTATTTTGATTTATTTGTACTTTGTGAACAACAGATTGCTTCTTCTCTCGAATGCATTCCTGCCTTTCAACCACAGACTTGTATAGAAAGTGGATGTAGTATCATTTTAACCGTCTCCCTGCTGCCCCCTGGTGCACTAATAGGAAAGGCCCTCTCCTACATCAACAAGCACTACTTCAGTGATGTCAATGGAAACCGAGGCGGAGCTCCTAACGTGGCCGTGGTCCTGGTGGACGGCTGGCCCACAGACAAGGTGGAGGAGGCGTCTCGGCTCGCTCGGGAGTCTGGCATCAACATATTCTTCGTCACCATCGAGGGCGCTGATGACAACGAGAAACAAAACCTGGTTGAGACCAACTTTGTTGACAAGGTGGGGGGTATTGTCACAGAGGTGTGTCAGTTTGAAGTGGGTCCTTCATTAGGGGTGTTGAAATTAATCATTTCATTGATGCGAACCTGGACGATTCTGCATCGATGCGGTGACAGACCATAATCGATTACTGCGGGAGGATGTTACCCATTCATTTTCCGGTCGCTGCTTTTTTTGTTTTTGTTTTGCTGAGTTCAGACACCGTTACATTCAGGAAATGTCTTTTTTTTTAAGATAAGATACTCCTTAAAAAGGGGAGTTCATACATATCTGACTGCTTGAACTTGCTGATGAAAACCATGTGTAGCAATATGTAATAAATTTGAGGAGGTGGCGCATCGCGATGCATCGCGATATCGAATCGATTCAAATCGTTGACCGGATAAACGTAATTGAATCGAATCGTGACACCAGTGAAGATTCACACCCCTATCCTTCATCCCACAGGCTGTGTGTCGGACAAACGGCTTCTTCTCCCTCCCCGTGGCCAGCTGGTTTGCTCTGAGGAAGGCCGTGCAGCCCCTGGTGAAGAGAGTGTGTGACACAGACCGCCTGGTGTGCAGCAAAACCTGCCTCAATGCCAACGACATCGCCTTCGTCATCGACGGCTCCAGCAGCGTTGGAACTGGCAACTTCCGCACGGTGCTGCAGTTTGTGGCCAACATCACGCGGGAGTTTGAGATTTCTGACACCGACACACGGGTCGGAGCTGTGCAGTACACCTACGAGCAGAGGCTGGAGTTTGGCTTCGGCCAGCACAACAACAAGGCCGAGCTGTTGAACGCCATCAAACGCATCAACTACTGGAGCGGCGGGACCAGCACCGGTGCTGCCATCACCTACGCCGCAGAGCAGCTTTTCAGCAAATCCAAACCCAACAAACGCAAGATCATGATTGTCATTACAGACGGGCGCTCCTACGACGATGTCAGGGCGCCTGCACTGGCCGTCCATCGCCAAGGTTAGAGATCAAGATTTTAAAGATCATTTTTTGGGGGGGCATTTTAGGCCTTCATTTGACAGGACAGCTGAAGACATGGAAGGGGAGAGAGAGGGGGGAATGACATAGGGCAGCAAAGGGCCGCAGGTTGGAGTTGAGCCTGCGGCCCGCTGCGTCGAGGAGTAAACCTCTATATATGGGCGATCGCTCTACCAACTGAGCTATCTAGAAACCCCAAGATTTTAGACATTTTAGGCAGATACGGTCAAGTCAAGCAGTGATTATATCCTTGCAGTTATAAAACATTTTCAAAACTCATTGTTAAAATAAAAAAATGCATAATCCCCTAATCTAAAACTAGATATTTTTGTTGTATTCTTTTTGGAGGAAAAAAGGCCAGAATCAACAATATAATTATAAAAAAAGTAGTTTCCTCCTGTGTGAGTCAGTCCACAGTGAGGTGTCATGCAGTTTGTGTTGGATGTGACAAACACATGTGAGGTCTCTGTGTGTAATCTGCCGTCCCTTCCTGTGATCTAGGTGTGATCGCCTACTCCATCGGCATTGCCTGGGCAGCCCAGGATGAGCTGGAGTACATCGCCACGGACCCAGACAAGGAGCACTCCTTCTTCGTTGATGAGTTCGACAATCTCTACAAATTTGTACCCAAGATCATCCACAACATCTGCCAGGAGTTCAACTCCCAGCCCAGAAACTGAAGACAGGACGGGTGGAGGGGAGGTGTAGAGAGGGACATCTTGATCTTGGGCGGTTTTAACAGAACGCTGATGGTAAATTTACTCACTCTGTTGCCCAGATGGCCGCGCTGGATTGGCTGCAGCGCCCCATATTTGAACAGGGAGGGGTTTTGAATTTAGGTGAGGATTGTGGGTTTGGAAAAAAACAAAATCTTAAAGTGAATCAGCATTCGGTCCCAAATATGCAGACGGTGCTAACGGTAAAGGGTGTGCATTCAGATCATTCATGTCACAGTGACATACTGACATTTCATGTATACTGTGGTGCCAGTTGTTCTCTGTTGGTGCCATAAAGAGAACAGAGTATTCCTAATCCTTTAATTATCGTACTAATAAGTCACCCTTTATAAAGTGTTTATAAGTTGTAACAAAGGGTTTTATTAATGCTAATACATCATTTCCTAATCAGTTAGATTCAATAAATCACAACATCTGGGTTGTGAAATATAGCCCTACAGTAGATCCTTCTCTGGCAATAAAGCTCATTTAGCTTTTTAGTTCATCTTGCAAACCTCTCCAATGTGCAGTTTTACCTCTGTCCTTCTGGAAAAGAGCATCTGGACCAAAATTCATTCATTATCAACTTTTCAGAGTTTACTAACCGCACATTTTATGGATTGAATTTGTAACTACAATCTTGTAAAAGCACACGACATGCTGGAGGAGCCAAAGGGATTTCTGGCAACCCTAAAGTTAAAGCCTCAAGTACAACTCACAGCACCTTTACAAAGGGTTCCTTATTAGGCAGTGGTGCCAAACATAAAGCTACCTTACTGCGATATGGTGCTTACAGAGAAATGTAGATTTTAAAGCATGCCTAGCACTTCCTCTTATGGCTTAACATACTTCATTAACTTGTGCTTTTTATACAATTCTCTGTAAAGAGGATATACCTTCTTAGAATTGGTGCATTTTAATCTTCCTAATAGGAGATTTTTTATAGTAGGGACATTGTTAAAGTTCCTCTAAAAGACTATGGTGCTGATGTTGCTGTTGGTATGAGTGGTAGTTGAACTGAGGCTTATGTGAAAGGCAAATCAACAACACGGAACAAAGAAGTGGAGGAAAGAGGAGCTTGTATATCTTTGTACAGAGTGATGGCAGATCATAAATGTGCTTCCATGCAATTCATCTCTTCACTCGTTTTCTAACCGTGTGGTTGCTTCTGACATTGCAGGCATTTCTCAGTTTTGTTGAAAGAGTATTTATGATGTTCTTCCGGTTATATCCTGTTTGTACATATGCATATTAAACGCCTTTCACTAATAATGTTCATAATTGATCAATATTTGTTTGCAATTTATAATAAAAGAAAAGATAATGAAGACAACTTAAAAGTGGCAGTTTTCTCCTGAATCTTTGTTGATCCAATTTGTGTGTCAAAAGCGCACCTCCTCTCGGAGTCTTAACTCAGTCAAATCTGAACATGCGGACATTATACTGTACGCATATTTTTAGATTCAGATTGACACTTTTCATGGACAAATTATCTCTCATGTCCATAGCAAATGATTGTCCATAAATCCACTTAGAAATCAGAGGAAAAAAAGTCACTCCTTATAACTCTAGAACTTGCCTGAGAATCATGTTTTTGTCAAATGACCAACATCAGCGACCAGTTAACATTTTACAGCAGTTTTTATTTTGAACATACTTTCATATACAAACCAGTGACTGAGAAAATGGCTCATTTGAAGCTGTACTCTACACGTACAACATCTTGATTGATTTGTGTGTTTTTTTTTTTTTTTTTTATAGTTTTGTCCTCACAGTTTACAGGAAACTGGAATTTGCAGGAGATTTCTCTTCCCTCAGTGGTGGATGGTGAACTCATTATTTCAAAGTAGTCCCACAGTACTGCACTCAATTCCTGCTAAACACTGGACTACTGTACATATCTGGACATGATACATCACATTGTAGTCAAGCATGTCTGCACAATTGGGGAAAACTACATACAGTACAAGCCATTCAATTCACACAAGAGCAAACTGGCCAAAATCAATTAGTTATTCCTAAAATGGACATCTAGAAGTTTGAATTGTAATTATATAACCAAGATGGTTTACTTTGGACACATATGCTTGTAATCTTACTTCTGAAGTGTACAGTTACTTGAATCTAACAAACAGGCATTATATTTAATTGTCTGTATCACTCCACCAGTTTTGCCTTGAAATGCACAAAATTGATTCCCCAACCACACTTATCAAAAAGGAGCACTCAAACTCACGCTGCACAGTAAATTTTAAGACTGAATATATATTTTGTTTATTATAAGCATTTTTAATTTTACATCCAATGTTAAAATCGACAACATTGTGACAGCCAGCTCCATTTCTCCACCATCCCCTCCCTCCCTGTTTCCCATAACAAGCTTGTTAAAATAACATTTTTAAGACCTTTTTAAAGCAAAGGCACATTTTTCAATACGTGTTTTTAAAAAGGAAAATAAAGGCAGGCCAGCAAGTAGAGTCAGTCTGGGAAGCAGAGAAGAAGAAGGGAGAGGCTTCCTAGGACAGCTCCAGCGAGCCTTCAGTACTCCACATTTCTGGAACACAACACAAAACCTGACTTAGAGTAAAGGGCCCAGACCTGGTTTGTCTGAGAGGGAAGGTCGAGGGCCAGAGGACTATGGGATGAGCGTAAAGTCACAGGGGCAGAAGACCTCATTTCTCCACTCCACACTCTTTAACACTTGTCCTGAGCCTCCTAGCGACGGAGGTTAAGTATAAGTCTGTCTGAGAGGGGGGTGCTGTGGCGGGGTACACCCAGGCCTGCCTGGATGGTAGATGGGGGACGAGAGATCAGTTCTCCTCCTGACTGTCCTCCCCTGCCGACCCTCTTTATGGAGAGTCCTGGCCTGTTTGAGGCTAGCGGCTACATAGTCTACCAGTCCGACAGGAAACCAGTGGGCTGAGAGAGGTGGGACTGGACCTATGCCTGAAGGTCCTCCCCCTCTTGTGTCTCTATTGGTCCCTGATCATGGGAGGCTGAGTCAGAGAGCCGGGCTGCAGGGAGAGACGCAGCTCCGTGTCATACGAACACTTTGGCGAGAGCGTCTGCCCCGGCGCTGGCGATGTAGCACTTAGATGGATGAAACGCCACATCGTGGATCGACTCCTCAAACTTCTTTCTGTGAGCCGTGAACTCCTGAATGCAGGTTTTACTGTCAAGGTTCCACAGACGGATTGAGCAGTCATGACCTACAGAGGACATAACAGGTTATATATTTAGCAGTAGGGGAACAGCAATTCAAAAATGATTGTGATATCCAAAGGAAGTGCAATAAGCAACTTTGAACATTAACCAGTTTCTCCCAAAACTAAGATGATAAGACTTGCTTTTGTGGCACATGTATGGTGTCTGGGAAAAGCTTATTTACCCCAAAAAACAACGTGTAAAGTTAAAAAAAAAAAGTAGTAACCGTGTTCAGGAGAATAATGAAGTGAATCTAAAATGGCTTTGAAACATTAAGTTGAGGACATCAGCCTTCATGTTTGCTATAGATGAGTGTAGTTACTGCTTACAGATCAGACTGTACCAGTGCATGTCATAAAAGGACTATAATTATCAGTGACTTTGTCCTTACACAGCAATTGTTGAGCAGAGACTTTTACATATCCACCTACACATTACACTCAGTCACTGCTGGGTTGGGTCTGAGGCAGCCAATCTATTAATGAACTAATGTATGAAGGGAAAACGGTTATGTTAGCTAAAGCAAAAGGTGACACTGCTTAAGAGGTACTTACTGCCTGACATGAGATAAAGTCCATTAGGGTCTACAGCTAAGCTTGTGACAGCATCCAGGTGAGCCACCATAGAGTGAATCAGCTTCCCGCTGTTGTTGTCGAAGAACTTAATGTGTCTGTCCTCCTGCGCAGTGATGGTGATGGGAAGAGTCGGGTGGCTGAGGACCTTATTGATCTGACAGGAAGTGCCTGGTTAAAAACAGACAAGTGCATCAGACACCACGCAGGAGCAGGAGTGATCAACAGTCCATCTGGGTGAAATCTTTAGCAACTAAAAATCTGATCTGTGGAGATATTGTGCTGTATGCGTGGATGTTAGGCATGTTAACTTTAGCTTAACGCCAACTTAAATTTAACTTTTTTTAAGCAGTGTGGTAAGACACTGTCTGTCTGTACTTGATGCGAACATGAGTACTTGCTGGTAAACAACTTAGTAACACTAGAAAAATATACGTAACATTGTTATGATTTGCACAGTTAAGTCTAATGACTATCAGTGACATAACTGGCAGTGAACTTGAAATTTGTAAATCAAACCAAATAAAGTAATGAACAGAAAACATCATACCTGCAGACTCAAAACTCTTCGGATCTACCGGTACATGATTCACGTGGATGACATTTTCCCCATTCAAAACGATTTCCGCCGAAAAGCGACTAGTTTGCAGGTATGAAACAATGTGTGCTAATGATTACTTTCCTACAGCTGCCACTAGATGTTCCTTAAGTCTATATTTTCGGATTCTACTTTAACATTATGATTGAATTCAACAAGTGCTAGTTATACAGTTACGTAGTGTGTTTTATTATTCTTATCATTCTTGAAATCAGTGGAGAATTTTACTGATCGGAAGTCTAAATGCCGCAGCTGGCAAACCTACCCGGCTCCAAATTGGACTCAAGATTGAGGACCAGCTGGCGGGTCTCCATGTTGAAGAGGCCAATCTCCCCATTTGTGAAGGATGTGACCAGGTGGGCTGGTTCACTGCACACCAGGTCTACTGAGGAGGGAATTCCTAGCTCTTGTACACAGAAAAACAGATACATTCATGTTAACTATTCAATTAAAGGAAAGATTGAGAAAGAAAGAAAAAAAAGTCAGGAGACAAGCATTAAGGCCTACGTTTGTCTTCGTTGAATACTGCGAGGGCGGGGGAGGTGGTGTTGGCGTCCCACAGTCTCACGGTCCCGTCTGCTGAGCAGGAGAGGAGGCGCTGGTGTGCGCTGCTGTACACCAAACCCCAAACTGAGTCGGTGTGTCCACACAACGCTCCACGCAGCATCAATGGGTCTGTCACAGAAAGCACAACAAACCATCAAAGTCAGTTGCTGTGATCTAATTGGAGAATTCTCTGATTCAGACAAAACTGGTGGCGCTGTTACCATAGGAGTCATAGGGGTCAATGTTGGGATTGGGGGTGTTCCAGCACTGTATAGTCCCATCAACCCCTCCGCTGAAACACTGCTCCCCTGTACTGCTCATCACCACACTCAGTACAGCCCCCCTGTGGTTTAAATAATAATGAATTAGCAAAACATCTTGTCTAACGCTAAAAAAAAATTATTTTAATTTTTTTAATGTGCAGTGTTTTTACCTGTGGGCCCTGAAGGTGTAGATTGGTTCTACATCTAAAGATGCACTCCTGTGGAAAAACATTGTCATCATTAATGTAACATACAAAACCAAACAGCATATAATAATATATGTCGATGTATATGTCGATGATTAGGTTAAAAATGATTGCCGTTGAAGTGTACAAAGCCATAAATGGATGTAATATTTGCTGCTATACCAGTGATCTAGTTGCACATACTGTATGACTCTAAAGTAACTTCAGCCTCTTAAAATAAAATCCATCATATTACCGCAGACTGTGTGTGGGCTGCAGAGTTGTGACTTGACATAACGAGTCTTGTATCAGTTCTTTGTCACATGGGGACAGTTTCATGCAGCCGAATCATGTGACAGTTCAACATCAAAGACGAGCTATGCTACTTATGGGACTGTCATCAACAACAATAATAATGTTCACTCTGCTGCTACAGGTACACAGAGACTGAACCAAACACACTGCTGTCTGAGTATTATTGTCTTTAACAGAGCTGATGAGGAAGGAATGGACAACTAATCAATACTAATCAACAGTAAATTTAAAGCCGTTCATTTTCCTCCTTTTAGCTGAGAGAAATGAAACCACCAGTAGGAATTGATGGGAAATTGGTCTGGATTGTGCTGGAATAGTGTTTGCAGGTATTTAACTTGCATGAATACATTCTTACTTTTTGGCAGGAGCGGTCTTTTGCAGGTTCCACATCTTGAGCGTGTGGTCCTCTGAAGCAGTGACCAGGACGGGCTCCACAGGGTGAAAGGCCAGAGCTCGAATCCCATCAAAATGGCTCCGCAGAGTGAATTTGGGGTTCCATGTTTTTCTCATGGCATCCTTATTGTTGCCAATCTGAGGAGGAGACATCTAATCAGAAACTCAACATCCAAATATCAGTATTGTTACCTATAATCAGCAGTCTTAAAATGAGCTGCAGCTCCTTTAGTACTTAGAGTAGGGTGACCATATTTTGATTTCCAAAAAAAGAGGACACTCGGCCTGGCCTCGAGACAAATCCAGACAGTGGTGATTCTCAGAGGTTAATGAACATGCTTTATTATGCCTCAATTGTGCAAAAATAACTTCTGTAATAAAATAAAATCTGTAACAATAGCTCTCTTTTAAAATAAATAAATAATATGAAATAATGTTCTAAATATGACCTCTTCTGTGTTAGAAAATCCAGCTTCAACAAAATATCTCTTAATACCTTTTCAATGTAATAAGATAAATAATAAAGACACTGAAATATATGTGCCAGCTTTGCACACGGTGCACTCCGCCTCCCACTTGTCCGGTCCCGACCCGGAACGTATGTGGGACATTGTTTTTGCAGTTCAACTGTGAAGCTGCACTAGTCTTGTTTTATAGTTATAAGTGGACTGATGTTTATACTTGTGCGCTAGTGTGTGCGTCGAGACGGCATGTGTGTGTGTGTGTGTGTGTGTGTGTGTGTGTGTGTGTGTGTGTGTGTGTGTGTGGGGGGGGGGGGGAGTGGGTGATATAGAGCGGGGGAGAAGTGAGAGTGACAGTGAACGAGTCCTACCGACTCTAGAGTCATAGTGAGAGAAACAAAGTGTCTCCCCTGTGTTTTCTGACCACGGTGGGAAATCTTTAGCAGGAAACGCTTCTGCATTTTGTGTGTAATGCTGCTCCGCTTTCTGCCCTGGTCCCTGTCTGTCTGCCCTGGTCCCTGTCTGTCTGCCCTGGTCCCTGTCTGTCTGCCCCGGTCCCTGTCTGTCTGCCCCGGTCCCTGTGTATGTGCGCGTCGCAGAGCCGCTCACAAGGCAGCCTCTCGGGAATTACGTCACACAACAAAGTAGCCTACCGTAGTATTGTGTTGAGCAAAGTGCCAGTCAATTTAAGTACACGCTTAATGGTCCCATGAAAAACGGACATTTTAATGAATTTATAAAACCCCCCTGGACAGTAGGTAAAAAGTGGACATGTCCGGGCAAAAGAGGACGTTTGGTCACCCTAACTAAACCCTAAGAGTTTTGTGTTTATTTGCACAAATAACAAACCAGTAAAACACAATACATCCATTGATCAAAAAGGGAGAAAAGTGAGATTAAATAACCCAAAAGGTAGTGTTATATGTTTTTGTAACATTAGGGTGCATTGGAATACTGTAAATAACTTGTTTGGTGATTTAAAAAAAAGCCTGCTATCACACTAAAATCTGCCTTACGTTTTTATAGCCATGTGACTTTCACATTAAGGACTACTTTCACATTACTATTGTAAATCTGATCTCAAAAATAACTTCCAATATTACATTTTTCAAAGCAGCTTCCCAGACGCTGCCTGTAAAAATAGCTGTTTGACACACATTTTCAGCATATGTGATGTGACTTGGATTAGAGGAGGAAGGTGGGATGGGTGCTTTTTAAAAAGGCTCCAATGATAACATGATCCGAAATAGTTTCCCCCCAGAGAAATGGTCCCATCGCTCTTAAAATCCATTCTGCCTCCTTCTACTCACATCGTATGCCAGACTGTCAGCCTCGTTTGCCACGGTGAGTCCAGCGAGCTCCCCCAGGCCCAGCTCGCTCTCCATGGCCTCGTCTGTGCCCATAATGAACGGCTTTCCTGAGCTGGGCGGGAAGGTCATCGCCTCAACTGGGGAAAGAACAAATAAATAAATGAATATACAACCGCTGACTATATGTTTTTATAGGTTACCTTTCGTTGAATTATTTTAGGGAACTCAACATGCCAAGCCCCTTGAGGGTTTTCTGGGTTTCCTTTGTTTTTGTCATGTCTTTTTTACTTCATTTTTCATATATGTAAAACTTTTTATGTGCTAAATAAATAAATCAAATCAAAAACTAAATCAAACTGTGGACACAGTTAGCCAGAGATGAACATAATTTAAGCCAGTCTAACATTGTTGTCCAGGGACTACAGGTGGAAAATAGCACTTGGTGCTAAAGCCTAAAAATCTCTCCCTGCTCTTATACAAGGTTAATGTTTAATTGTACACCCTCTATGTTTAAATAAAGAAAATTACAACACTTAATCGCTACAATCTACTGCCGTTTTTGTTCATGTACCTTCGTCTGGTCGGTTCCCTTCGTGCTCGTTGAACCGGACCGCGCTGGGCCGGGATTGGGGGGTGGATGGTGGAGGCTGCATGTGGGACAAGTCCTCTGCATCTCTCAAGTTAGCCAGCATGTCCTGCAGCTTGGACCGGTTTGGCCCTGTTTAACAAGTCAGGTCAACAGTGTTACTGAACGGACACACAGTGATGGAGAGCTGAGAGAAGAAATAAAAAAATAAATAAAAAAAAAGGGAGGCAAAAAGAACCAAACAATACAATATTTTATTTTAGAGCTTTGAGTACAAGCTGAAAAAGAAAATGCAGAATGAATATAGAAGAAAGGCAGCACTGAAAGAGAAGAACATAAATTAATAAATTAAAGTATGTAAAAGAAGAGAAAATGGGAAGGGAAGTCAGCACCAGAATCCTTGTTAGATGAATTGAAGAGGTACAAAAAGGGTTGAGATACTGTATGTTTATCTCCAAGTGTGGGCTATGTGGAGAGAATAATATAACATAAAAGATGGATTTTGTGATGTCTCAGCCCAGGCAGAATCATTTAGTGAACCAAGTATGGGTGTTTATTTTATGATCACAAGCATTTTAACACATGTGGGGCCTTGGAATCTAACCCTGGTGCAAATACCAACTGTACAATTGCCCAACAAATGATGATCTTCTCTACATACCCACAAAAGTGATAAAAAATACAGACACCGTATGAAGATCAAAAATAGATTTGTTTAAACCAGAGCCAAGTGTATAAAATGTGGTGTTGCAATCAAATAAAAAAAGAAAGTGATATGAACTGAGTTGTTGAACTCATGATTCAATCACAGTTAAAAAAAAAAAAAAAAAAAAAAAAAAAACACAACAGCAGCAATGCAGAGCTTTGGCCTTGCAAATGTGAAATCTAATAGGTCTCCGCAACTGAATGAGGCTGCATCTGAAGTGGGCTGTTACTCAGAGCAGTAGTTTTCAGCTCAAAGAGTCACTTTACTGAGTCACTGAAAAAGCTGAAAAACAGCAGCAAAATGACTGTAGTATCAACATGGCTGACAGATGATGATGAGGATGTTGAAGATGGTGGTAATTATGTTATGACTGGCACTAGCCCAGATGGGACAGAGATGGACGTGTCATCACATCAATGATATTTGACAGTGTGGACAAGATGATGACGTGAATGTGATTTAAAATGTTTAAACGGGACAGAAATGCATGCATTTTTTGGGGGTAGGAAAATAAAAGTGGCAGATTTTGTATGTACAGTACATTCAAAAGAAGACAGAAGAGACATTCAGTATGAAATGATAGACAAATGGACAGAGCAATGTCAGGTAGAAGGCATACTAAGGAGCAGCTGAAAAAGGAGATGAGAAAAAAACAGCCAAGATGTTTTGTTTCTGAATTGAGGCGTTTTGGCTGAACTTAAGAAAGTCAGGCTTTAAAGAGAGAGGAGCAGGAGGGAGGCAGCAACGCCTGACAGGACTTACTCTTCACCCCCTTTTTCCCCTTGCGCTCCTTTCTGTACTGCTCCTTGAGTTTGGTTATCAGGCCCGGGTCCACGTCCCAGGCCTCAGAAATGGGACCTTGCTCGTCCTTCTCTACACAGGGGGAACAAAACCACGCCGAGAGAGTGTTGAGTAAACTGCTCTGGTCGAGGCCCGAGTGGCCTGGCAGGGTGGACAAGGTGCAGAGACCTCTCTCAGATTCTCCTGGAGGTTCCTAAGCCTCCAGAAGAGTAGTAGGCCTTTGAGACCTGAGATGAGCATCTTTTCTAGTACTAATACCACCTCAGTAATAGATTCTAACTATCTTGTTTAATCTTTTTAGAATTTCTTTTCTATTGAAAGACGTGTGTGATGGGAGGAAAGTTAATGCCATGTGGGGAATTCTTTCATTTGAACATTTCTGAGTCATGACAAATATAATCATAAATTCCTCACTGTATAATCTTTGTGATAATTAGGGTTGGGTACCTAAACCCGGTGCTAATACGGCACTGGTGCCTAAATGACCGGTATCTACCTGAACAAATTGCAACACGGATTTCGGTGCCACTTAAATGCCTTCTGCGCTGCTCTCTGATGCTCTGAAACAGATGTTAGAGGCAACAGGAGAATCGCTGCACGGGACGCTAGTTAACACTAAACCTGACAGCAGGTAACGTTAGCTTACCATTAGCTAGCAGCTGGATTAAACACGGTTAAAATGCTGACAGCTAAACGGTGTAAAGAGTGTCTGTATTTCACTGGAGAGGATTCCAACAGCGGGACGTTAAGCAGTGTGCAGCTGCCGTTGTCGAAAAAAAACAAACAGACGTGGTGAGTTCACTTGAAACTAGTAAGCCTCGTGGTGCATTCAAAGTTATTGTAAAATACCATATTACCCTATTTTTTAAAGTATCCGTTCAGGCACCGGCACCGTTTTAAAAGTATCGTTTTTAGCATCGTTATCGGAAAAAACCCAAACGATACCCAACCCTAGTGATAATCAAAATGTTGTATAGACATGACTCAAATACTGAAACCCACGTTCGAATACAAAGAAACACCTCAGCATGACATTAAGCCCATTTTTTATTAAGGACCGGGGAGACTCAAAGGGAATCATGTTGATTTGACGACACACAGGAGTGGAAGAGACATTGTGGTCACAGGCTGGCTATGGGAACACACAGTGGAAGAGATCACAAACTATGGGTTAAACACAATAACATCCAAATATCATGATTTATGACCACAGCGTGATATATGAATGACGAGTACTCCATAACCAAACTATGAGGAAAAAGTCAAATTCAGAGAAGCAGGCACATTATAAGATTACAGCATTAAATAATTAGTAGTGATATTTCCAGGGCTTCTGAAAGTGTATTCAATTTGTAGCAAGGCCATCATTGTGCAAGAGAAAATAAATAAAAACGTTGATATTACAGACACTAGAACTGTTTCTGTGGTGTCAAGATAGTGACTGATCCATGACTCACCCCAGTCTGTGCCGTCCCCGTTGCCTCTGGACTCCGGCGAGGTGTCCATCTCGTCAGGGCTGGACAGGAAGTCAAAGCCCTTCAGTGCCTCTTCTGTGTCAGGATCCTCACTGGTGTCCATACTGGCCGGCGTCGTTGACGACGGGGGCTTCTTCCTCAGGATCTGGGGAAAATATTGAGGGCCGTTATTATATTATACCACAGTGACAACTTCTACTTTGTGTGATTGCAGAAGATGATGGCAGACTGTTTTCTTACCGTCCTGGATTCCACATTAGTCCTGTCCCTCCCGTCGCTATCCTCTTCATCATCTTCATCGCTGAAATCAGCTGCTGCATTCTCAATGAACTTGAAGGCCTCCAGTACAGCACTAGTGTCAGAGAGCTCAGCTTTCCTGTTGAGGAAGAAAGATGCACATCAGAATATTATGCAATAGGATGGCTGGCCGACATCACGATGGAGAGCCACCATCGTGACACACTAATGGCCTTACAATGGCCTTACACTACAAACACACTAATCCTAGTCGCGGGCGCTGGATGGGAAATTGACAAGTGCGTCAGTCTTAAACTAGCAAAGACACAAAGACAGGACATAGGGCTCCTTAAGTGGAAGCTACTTTTTCCCCCTTTACGTGCAACCTATTTGTAAAAAAAGACCATCGCTTTGAGCAGACTGGACTGGCTGTAGTGAAACATTCTCTCTCTCTCTCCCTGTCAGTTGTAGCTCGCTCTACCTTCTAGTAACGTTGGACACAGCGGTCTTGAGTGAGAGAGAAAAAAGCGTTGAAAGTGGAACGCTATCACACTTTCCTTTCTCCCCTCATTGGACTAGCTAAGTTTGTCGACACTACTCTGTGCGTGCATCAATAAGTAAGTCTGAGGTCCTGTAGGTACGGGACGATGTTATGCAGGATTTATGAATGTACGTTAGCAACAGTAGGCTAATTCACGAGGGTGCTATTTTATGTGCGAGCTAATATTGCGCATCTGTTCATGTGCGTTGCAAGAGTTATGTTTCTGTTTATTGAATGCGTTATTCAGTGCAAACATAACTGATAATGTAGTTTAAACTCAGTAATGATGGTATGTTAGGTTATTACTGTCGCCCTGTTGAAGGCAGACGTCCCACTGTACTGTCGTTACGCAGATATCACGGAGATCTGATTTGACTTTACTGCACCGTACTTAAGTGAAAGTAGGTCAAGTTGTAAAACCTACCAGCAGGCCACCATTTAGGGCATTTAAATCTCGTCAACTGCCAATTTAGGGGACATCGCCCAACCCTATTATGCAACAATAAAAAGTAGTAGTATCTGTACCGATTCACTCTTAAGTGCAACCCATATGCAGCAAACTGGTGTGTGTTGCCATTTAAGGCCATTTTGGGCTGTCCCAGACAAAAGTTCAATCAAGACAAAAAATGTGGCCGTCAATCAAAAATGGACTTTCAGAAAAGAGCACTGATGGTTGATTAAGAGCTTCAGTAACCAAAGACTTCATATTCTCCTCCGAGATTTTTTTATTCATAGAAGTGCAAGAGCTACAACCAAAGCTTGTTTTTAAGAGCGGCGCAGATTGCCCTAGTTGATGACATGTCTCTGCTCGCATCAGTCTTTTTTGATTGTACTGCAACGATTCACTAGACATTTAATCTGATATGCCTAAAAAAAATAACTAAAAAAAAAATACTAAGACATTTTTTTATTTAGACCTGCGCCACACAGCGTTACATGCAATGAACTTGTAATATTGTCACTCAGTCTATAGATAGCTTTACAGTTGAGGAGAATACTTACCCTCTGGTGCCCATGCCCTTTGCTGATGTGTCCGTCCCATTGACCAAAGGCTCAGTACTGGTTCGTTCCCCTGTCCTTCCGCCTCCATCCCCGGCTAGTCCTAGCAGCGCTCGGACCCGCTGGGACTTTACATCTAAGATGGTGTCTGTGTAGCCCACCTCCTGCAGGTACCTGGAATGAGTTTAATTAACTTAAACCTGGTTGCAAATGGTCGAACCCAATTTAAAAGTGTTGTTTATTGCGAAAGGAATACAAACATATGTATGTGTAGTGTAATATGGAGGAAGTTTGGATGAGAAGATGCAGAAAGAGACATTCATAATGCTGCAAAGGCCAATTAAATGAACTCTTATTTACACTACAGTTCATTTACTACAAACACTTCAACATGATCAGATATGAGGAAGAGTTGAGTACTTTTTGTTACTGCCAAAAGTGCCATGTCCTCTGGCAGTTGTCTAGTCGATGGTATCAGCTCTGCTGAGGCAAGAAGAGCTACTCATCAAATATTACACCTAATCAGTAGATATGCAGGAGAAGCTCAAGCAATTTGAGCGAGCGACTGACTGAAAGGGAGGGGTGGTTTAGCACATTATTAATCTGTCCCTTGACACAGAGTCAAGAATAAATTGGCTGCCAGATGATGTGTGATGCTACCCGATGGTGTCTGGGATAAAGGCTGAAGTCTGGTTTAATTTACACGGACTGACTGTAGAGTGGGATGACATGATAACCAAACTTCCCTGAGCCTGCAGGCTACACCAGAGAAAAGAAAACACAGAGCAGGTAATGACTGCTGCTGCCCATGTGAGGGAGCTCTTCCCCACAAATGTTTTGGGCCATGGCGCTTAAGGCACAGTATTATTAGTTTTCTGGGTTATAGAATGTCACAGAAGGATTAAAGCATGTGCACTTACTGTCTGAGGAGCTGACGGCCCTGTTTCCAGGACAGCTGATTGTTGAGCGATCCAGAAGACTCGTTCTCGTTGGCCTCATCTGCAGGAGAAGAGGAAGACACAAATCAGGGCTCCACAAACAGCACAGCCTCTGACATTATTTCCACTCTGTAAACACGACCAGAACATTCCTGCATCACAGCATCCTGGCAACTACACACATTCAGTGCTTAGTTGCTTTCAGCAAGTCCACAGTGGATTAGAGTTAAATGGAAAAGGGTATTGCTTCTCTTTAAATTGTGCGAGTGAAAAGAAAATAACCAAACATTCTTGAAAACAGCCGTGCCCGAGAGTGTAATTAGTATTTACGCTCTCCAACCCATTCACCTTTTTGTTCATGGTTGAATTTGGACCAAGTTATCATTAGTCAACATGTGTAATTTTAATACCTAGCCTCTATTCAAATATTTACATCCCAGTAGGTAATTATTCCTCTTTGAAAAGTGTGTACACAACAGCACTAGCAGTTAAAACAGAAAGAGATTTAAAACTCATTAGCAATGGCTTGTTCTCGATGCTACAACAACACAAACATTTTATATTTAATGATGCATTCCGACACCTTCAAAATGGCTGGCTCCAACTATGTCCCATGACATACTGGAAAGAGCACTGAAGTGTGTCTGTGCCTGCGCCTGCAGCATCCAGAACAACACCCACTCTTTATGACTGTCTACGGCTCTGACAAAACAAGAGACGATGGGATTCAAAGCTCACTTTGATATTCAACAACGTCAGCACTCCGCTCGCGAGTCAGATGGGAATTTTACATGGGACAGAGAGACGTGTTAATAAGGTGTGTGTGTGTGTGTGTGTGTGTGTGTGTGTGTGTGTGTGTGTGTGTGTGTGTGTGTGTGTGTGTCGAGGAGGTTGATTTGGCAGGGCAAGATGAGAGTGCCTCAAAAAGTGGGTCATACCTAATTCAGGCGGGTGAGGAGCGGGCAGGTGCACCGCCGTATGAACAACACCTCCCACTCCTCGTCTCCCCCTCTTCCACCTACAGTAACACCTCTCCCCTTCACGCCCCCCCACCCCACCATTCATCAACACTTCAAGGGCTCGGGTGCTTTGAACAGCCCTCATGAATAGAGATGAGGAGAGGAAATGTCGCAATCTAACTTAATGATGGCAGAGGACTTGAACATGAGAGGTCATTTAAAGAACAATAATAATATAACAGTAGTGCACTGATTCCAGAGTGATGCGGAGGTAAAACTAGGTACTGTGCTGTAAAGGGTGAACACTTAAAAGTGCAAGAAACATTTTAAATGTTTAAGATTTGAAGGGATAAAGAAGTTTGAGCTTTATGAAGGCTGTGTGCATTTTTCTCACTTGCGTCTGGTGGTATTAAACCAGGCAGAGTTTTGCATTTCTATTTTTTTGTTTTTAAGATATCTGTTGAAAAGCATTATGCTCACTCAGCTGACAAAACAATCTCACCACAATGTCCAATATGTAGCTCTCCTGGAGCCTTTTAAATAGTTTGTTGTCATTGAATGGTAGATGTTCAAATTTCCAATATTTCTAAGCTCTTAAGGATTTCTCATTTGTGGTGATGATACCTTTTTTTTCACTGGGAGCTTTTATTGTTCTTATCATTCAGATAGAGTAAATAGTCAAAAAAAGGCTTTCAGAATGTCCTACAGAGCAAGGTGATGTCCTTAAATTAGCAAAAAATCCAAAGAGATTCAGTTTACTGACTATGAGAAAAAGAGGGCAGTGAATTCTCTTTTCTGCAGCAAAAAGAAAAGCTGAAAATAGATAATGTTTTCTGTTGATTGACATTCATTATTCAACTAATTAATTTAGCTCTATTTACATTAAATAAAATGAAATATTATCTTTCTCCAGAAATGAATACATTTATTTAAGGATAACCCACAAAACATACTTTTTTGCAGCTTTAATAACTATTGACAGCTCTGTGGATTATGTAGAATAACAGGGACACTGTTTCTGGAAATGATTGCTGTTGAAGTTTTTTTTAAATGCTAATTTTCAATGTTTGGAGCACCACATATTTGGCTGGAGATAGAAATATCCGAGGAGGATATATCCAAACCTGGGCAAATAAAACCAGAACTAGTTGCATGGCTGCATGACTAGATACCACTAAAGGCAATTGAAAAAAAGTTATTTGGGTGAACCAACACACTATGAACAAGGTGAGCATTTATAGATGTCTTTGTCACATATTAAAGTGAAGAATGATATTTCAAAATGTTTCTGTCTTACATGTACCAACAAGATTCAAGATTATTTTTATTGTCATTCCAAAAAACACTTCAGGAAGTGCAGTGTAGGACAAAATTACATTGCATAGGACCACCATAAAAACAGACAAAAAAAAAAAAACATCAGCAGCTAGAAGAATGCAATTGTAAATAAATATGGTGTAGTAAAAATATGATATATAAATAAGATAGCTTTCAATCTATAATATTTTTAAATCAACTTGATCAAATCTGTTGTACATTGCCTCTTTAAGCAGCTTAATATTTGTTCAGTACATCCATAACAACAATGGCACTCTGCATTCAGGAAAGGACACCAAAAGAAAAGCTATTGAGGCAAACAAGATCCTACATGAATGCGGCCTTCGCATGCGTAGCAGTCCTGTCACTTGAGGTATGTGAATTCAACAATCACAGTGATTTAGTATGAAGAGTGGAGATGGCTGTTTGAGCCACCATAGACTTACCAGAGTCGTAGCTCGGAGGCTTCATGTCACCTTGATTTAACTCTGTCCCATATTTAAACTTGTGGTACTTTGCTCTGGAAAAAAAGAAAAGAAAAAGTGGAAGCACACAAATAAGCAAACAGGTCTGAGAAGAAGCTATTTAAAAAATGTATTATGCATGGCATCTGCATAAGCTTTGAAAGTCATCCCAACACCAACTAGCTCTACTTTTCACAAACACGTTCACTCGTTGGACAGTTTCAAGTTTTTACAAGATAGCATTATGTATCATGATACAGGAAACAGGGCTCCAAGTTGACATATTCAAATTGCTATTTCTGTCAGAATTTTTTTCAAGACATTACATTTACTACTATAGAAAAAAAAAAATTATATATCTCACATTGCATTTTGGGCTTTTTTTCCACAAAAAAACAGTTCATTTTCTATTAATTAAATTACTAATTGTTTCAGCCGTCTTTGCAATTGTAAGCAAAATCACATATATGATAATCACCAGTTATCAGACTCTTCACACATGTAAAACAAAAACTTAACTCACTACATAATAATACAAAATACACATATAATCACAATATGATTCTATGGAAAAGTGATTCACAAAAACAAGAAAAATCACCGGCATTTAGAAACAGATGGCGTTGGACAGTTTCGTGCCTTTGCAATACTGAGATTTCCTCCAGTGATAGCACACATCCACATCAGTGGGAAAGAGTCAATAAAAGGAGAGCTCCCTGTGATCCAGAGGAAGCAACCCCAATGATCAAATTTATTTTAAATTGGGTACATCCCACTTTCAGAAAGCCATTTCTGATATAGCTTTCAGATACCCTCGGAAACATGACTTGTTGCTTAGCAACCAGGGAAAGTGGTAGTAATTCTGGGTTAAGCGTTGCTCCTGAGGCAGAGTCTGCGATGATCTCACCGGAGAAAAGTAGATAAATATACACTACAAATAGCCAGAGGACAGTTCCATACTTCACAAATCAAATGATGTTCCTCAGAGCACAGATTGGCAAAATGGAACTAACCTCTGAGCTGACTGGAGGAACAAAGTTGGACAAAGATGTCAGTCTGTAACCTGTGATGAATGTTGATGACACACAGTTTGGGTAATAATTTTACCGTTTGCCTTCTGCTTCAGTTCTGAATGAATGTGGTTAATCTAATAAAATTACATATAAAACCTGTCTAATTGTCTGACTGCTCGTGTTTCTTACCCTGTTTGACTTTTTTCTCAGCAATTACCTTGGCGATTTTGTGTTATCATCGATGGCAATGATGGCCAAAACTACAAAATTATAAGCCAGCTTGTAAAAAACTGGAATTATCCTTAAAATTGACTGAGTTGACCCTGGGCTTTATTGCTAGAAATACTGAACTAAATGCTTTACACACGATTTTGTACAAGTCTACTTCTTCAGTCTGTTTGAATGACATACTCAATGGTTAAAGTCACATTAATAGAGAGGTGTAACGTGTTGAAATCACCAATATATCTCTGTTCCAGAGTGCAGCCATGCGTCAAGGAGAAAGGGAAATGCAAAGTGTATCACCACAGCTATCACAGCGACCTTTTGTGCGACGGGGAAGGGCTGATGCACATGCGAATGAGAACAATGTAATTCTTCTGGTTTACTTGAGAAAGAAAGCTGCGACGGTGACCTCGTCTTGGGTGGTGAAAGAATTCCTCTTTCCTCCTTTCCTGTCTCGTCCTCCTACTAAAGACGCTGCAGAGTCATCAGCATCTGACAGCAAATAAAGCCTTCATGCCAACACATGCTCACGTCCAGAGACATCACACCAACTGGATTCGGGAATCTCTCTGACACTCTCGTGCCAACACTGCCTCTGCTGACGACAGCTGAGACATCAGACTGGTACGCTTTTACACATTATCAAAAAATGTGCAGAGAGCTGCACTCTGGAGTGTACTAGCTCTGTGCAGGTGCAGCAGATGTTGACCAGTGAGAATCTAACAATGCCATGTTCTCCTTTTCCATATTTCTCAGAAGCAGGAATTTATTCTTAGGAGCATGCAAAACATGGAAACACTGCAGTTGTTGCCAACTAGCTGAGATGTTTGTGTGTATTGTGGGTGGGCTGAGGCAGCAGTGGGTGGTAAGGAACTCACCTCTCTTGCTTCAGTGCGTACTCAAGCATTTTGATCCTCCTCACAAGGTCTTTCTTCAAGTTCTCCTGGCCTTTCCTCTCCCCCTGCAGGAAGGCGATTTGGGCCTGAAAACATAAATAGGATTGTCAGGTCACATTTTAAAGTAGTAAAAGTTGCTTTTATAAATAGAATTAATAATTCCAATGTTTTGGCATCTTAGATATGAGCTAGCTAGCAACAAAGACTCAACTTCAAAGACAACCTTCATGAGGCAGCATCTGAGAACAACTACTTCTGTCAAGACAGAAATAGGAAGATGTCAAATCAATATGCGTGGCATGATGGGGAAAAAAAAGACAAATCTGTTCTATTCTATTTTAATCTAACCTACTCACTCTCCCACACACCAACCGTCCCCCCTCCCTTCTCTAAAATCCCTTCCCTCTACACATCACTGTCTCTCTTCAGTAACGGGCAGCAGCTGTTGACGCACTCAGTCTGAGTCAGCATTACATTGAATAGCTGGGTACCACACAAACATGCATGTCTGTGTGCACACACTTGTAATGAGAGTAGTCGAGGTGAACAGAGCAGAACACACATTGGGCAAACCTGTATCCATCTTACAGCAGAACCAGACATTTGTACCATTGTAATCATCACAATATATTCAGCCTTTCAAATGGGAAAAAAAGATAAAGATAAAATCACACTGTGATAGTCTAAAGGGTATCTAAGCTAAGCTAGGTAGCTTTAGGCAGGACTGCTTTATCTGGTGTTACTATTAGGGGTTGGAATCATTGGCAATCTCACAATTCAATTTGATTCAGAATCAATTTCAGATTAAAAACAATTCTTGAATCAATAAAAAGGCATTATTATTTAGGCTTTTATTAAAGTGCATTGTGTACCAAACCATTGAGTCGCTTAAGGCTGCACTGTTTACAGAAAGTTTGTTTTCATTTCGCCACTTTATCGAAATTACACTCTTCTTTAGAGTCTATCTCAGTTGTTGAAAATTATCAGCAAGACAACAACCACTCTGTAGTTAGAAGAAAATAACAATCATTTGAGTGCAATGTTTATTTTGGATTAACACAAAATGGAAAACAATGCCTGAAACAAAGAGCGGCAGCATGATGGTAGATCTATTGAAAACAAGGATGGAAAAGGTAGCCTTCAACTGTCTAACTTCAATAAGAGAATACAAGTCTTCCCTTGGGAATGATTACAATTCTAAAACCACACATTTAACCTCGTATCGGAATGAATATTGACTTGATTTTGTTGTTACTCTGAACCAGAGGATGGTGTGAGCTTGAGTGGGTTGGATCACAGTTTCACACGGATAGCAAGTAGCGCTGCTGCTGCCTGCAATAATGAGTCATGAGAGCACTTCAATCTGCCTCGTATTAATAACAGTTTCTTACCATCCACAGTTCCCCATAGAGGAACTCATAGAAAACCTGCCTGTTACAGTGCACTGAGGATTTAGGTTACTGGTTCTCAGTTTGACAATGTAAACAGCACCAGGTTTAGTTGGCACCAGTCACATGATAGCAGTCTGCATAGATGTCAACAACTGATGCTCTTGAAAGGTGTGTCAGCACAGCACTATACAATACATACACAATACATCACTCTATACACTCTCACACTATACAGATTACTTCTACATGGTGTATAATTTCTTAATCACTCTATTTTATGTTCATCTAGCCTCAGCTGGATCTATACATGCATTCAGGATTGTTAATGTTTAGAATGCATCTGACTTTTGACATCCTTAAACCAGTATCAGTGAGGGTTAAAACAGAAAGCCAAAACAAGAAAGGAAGGTGGCTCTGTATGAAGTTAAACTCCATGAAAATGCCTCTGGTGCATTTATAAGCTCAGTTACAGTAACATGGAGCAGAAATAGAAAAAATACTAGTAAAGTCTGAGTAGTCATAGAAGAGTGAGTAAGCCATTCATTTTTAACTAATAAAAAAATATTGATTTGTAGGCAGATTAAAACAAAGGTTTTTGGATATTCCTCGCCATTGTCGCAACAGCCACTGCTAATGCTTGCTCTTGGGGGAATTACTGGAATTGTTGGGGCTTTGTAAATTATAGTGTGGTCTAGACCGAATCTATCTGTAAAGTGTCTCAAGATAACTCTTGTTATGATTTGATACTATAAATAAAATTGAATTGACAGGAGTAAAAAAAGATGAACTTGCTTATATTCAATAAAGCAGTGCTGTTTTTGGAGGATGGAAGAAGAGGCACATAAAAAGGGGCAAAAATAAGGCAAACAGTATGGAAACTTTTCAGTTTGGATTGGGCCAGACTGTATGGATCCCAAAATAACTAACTCTGGCCAAAGTGGCTCCGATCCAAATATCAGTGTGGACCACTGCCTCGGGGCATTAACACTGCATCACATGCAACTGGGCTGCAAAAGCTACAAATCTTCATTAGGCTAATTGCAGAGCTTTTTTCCATTAAAAGGTCTCTTGATGTCCAGCTGAACACAGTGAGTCTGTATGGCTCAAATGCTGAGCAGAAAGGCAAAGAACAATAAAATACCAACAGAAAAGTGCCATCATTATTTTAAAACACCTCACTTGTTTCACCAATGACCACACATTAAAGTCCTCAAGAATGTCAGATGACAAAGTGTAAGAACAGCTTAATAGGTTGTTAATTTGGACGCACTTCAAAATTGTAGCCCGTGATTCTAATCCAATAGACATTTTGTCAAATTCAGCTGTCCGTTGTTTGTGTGCTGAGAAAAAAAATAAATAAATCTGGTGTTCAAACTAGGGCTGCACGATTAATTGCAAATTTGACCTCCATAACGATAATTACATTTTTTTGTGATATTTTTTTTTTTTTGTACAGTAAATAGGCTCAAATATTGAAGGTGAGATATATTTTGCTTAATTTTGTGATTTTAAAATAATAGAAGGAAAAACACAAAGCGGGAACTATTATTTCGATGTCGATAGATTTTTGATTAATCGTCCAGCCCTAGTTTAAACACAGCCCTGGCTCTGTAAATGGGAAACAAAGTTTCTCTGACCGAGCCATACAACACTATTCCTTTCATGCTCGTGCAAAGTACAAGGGATAGGCCATGGATGTATAAACAGAAAGGCAGTGAGAGGGACGGTAAATCTGGCACATGCTAAAGTTCTGAAGGAGCATTGACGGGAGGGGTGTATTTGTTTGGGTGTTGAGTTCAAATATCAACAATCTTTCTCCCGAATCGCAGACTCCACCTTTAATAAATAACCTCACATGTCAAAAATGGAGATTGCACATTGATTCATGTTTCACCGTGGATAAACTGTACATCTGCGTTGATTGATATAGCGAGTGACCATTCACTTCCTCATCCACATGAAGCGCTGGCCCAGGGACCGCTGGCGTCCTGCGGTGCCAGAGATAGAGAAGAGTGCAGCTCTGTGAATCTCTGGCTCGCCATCTCTCCTCCATCAAACATTAACCTTGGGAGAAATGCAATGAGTCAACTAGGGCCATAAAGAGACACAGGAAGCATTTAATTCCCGACCTCACACTGCCTGCATTATTGGGCTGCTGGATAAGGGCTCCTTAGTCTGTCTGAGTAAGAGACATGAAGAACTGGGCATCCACCTAGAGCGCAGGCCTTTTCAGAGACAGGAAAAGGAGGCAGAAGAGATAGGCTAATAGCTAGGGGGAAAAATAAACACCACCCACTGCCTAAATTCTGGTAAACTAAGCCACGAAAGTTGGTCACAATACCTTCTCCTTTGGCATAAAGTCAATCATAGTTTGGATGTAAATTTTCTACTCTTTATTAATTACCGGTAATTAAATCAGTAAAACAAGGAAAAATGGACTGACAGCAGCTTCCAGTCCTATTTGAGACACATTTGAAGAAAGCACATATACGCATAAAACTGCAAAAACAAAGTTAACATGTAGATCATTTACTCTCACATTGTTTGCAGTGGATTACACAGACAGTAACAAGAGGAAAAAAATTCCACCCAATTTTACATCTTCTTTTCAACTTAATTTGCAGTCAATGAATGTATGATGACTCAATTTATAAATAGAAAAGACCATGAAGTCTGAGATTTGTGAATTCCAGACATGTTTTCTTCCATACTTGTTCAGTAAATCAATGCCAAAGACGTTCATTCCACAATGAGGCCATTTAATCTAGACAGAGTGAACAATGTGAAAAATCCGGTACATCTCAAGCAGCGGCAAGACTGAGCTCACTCCATTTGTAAAAGAAATGCAGTGGATACTCCTACAACCTCAGGGCTGACACACAAACAAAATGGTCACACATGTTAGCCCCGTGGCGGCTGTGAGAGCTGAAGAAAGGAGAGGGGCTGGAGTAAATCCCACATTTACAATGCAAACAATCTTTCAGTGAACACCGGATTTACGCTCACAGTTACCGCAAACCAATGAGCACCAAGATGGCCGACCTGATGGCTAGCCAAGTGCATTCCACACATGCCATTACACTAGTAGCAAGATTAAAAAAACTCAAGCAAGACAGAGGTGCTGGGGACTTGCTACAGGTCTGACAGTGTTGACTGAAACAAAAAAAGAGCGGCCTGTATGTACAATCAACGGCCAAAACAATCCCACTTTTGGTTTGTAGGTACAACAGCTATAAACCTAAACCTTGCAATCAAATACAAAAAAAACATTTCACAACTAATGTTACACAGCCTATTGCAGGAATAGTCACATTACAGACTTCTGTAAATTTTAAAACAGGTATTTTTTAGAGGAACCTGAATGCAATGCTTTAATAGACCTGCAGATACCCTGGATATAGATAGTTTTTTGGCAAATCCAGCAAATAAATACCTGACAAGTCAAAGTTCATGATGTGCATCGATGATCACAATGGTCTAAATAAATAAAATAAATACGAGGTAGGGCAATTTAGGGTAATATTTCTGATGACAGATATATTTATATTGTCTGACCGTATACATCATCATTCCACCCACCCTCATTTGCAATGACCTGATGTCTGACTATAATGACTGGTTTCTAAAATGAAGGTCAAGTTCAGGTGGATTATCCTTTACATTCCTAAATCAGCTTCAGTAACTACTAACTACAGTTTCACTTCCAGCTGCCTCTTCACCTCCTTCTCTGCTCAAGATGGAGAGGGTCATTTCAGTCTCTGTACTTAAACTGGTCGTCTTCCCAAAACCGCATTCTGTCTCGGAGACCACCTGTAAAAAGGATACATACTGACTGTATGTACACGTATAACACAACCATCTGACTGACTGTTGGGTGTGGGAATCAAACAAACTGCTTAGCTTAATCCACTGCTCCAGTTTACTCTTCGTGTGCCACAGAAGCAGTGAGTTACATGGTAAAATACTGAGGACCTGTAGTTGTGGCTGGAGCTCACCCACCCCTTCACAATGCAGACGCTGCACATCGATCCAACATGGCCCAGACACAGATTCAGGATTGCTCTGAGGGTCAGGGTGAGACAGTGAGCTGCTCAAACTGGGATTTAATACATATTTCTGCTCAGTTATCTGGACTGAGCCAAACTGTGCTTTTCACCTCTTATATAATTAAACAAAAGAGAATCCTTACACTTCCAAAGATTGCTCACCAACAAAAGTTCATCTTCTCTCTTTTACTAAACCTTCACAGAGACACAGATTTGTGGTTTTAATCTCATCACGAGTTTCCACTTGAGCTTCATTTTACACTTTGCTGTCACAAAGCTTGCGTCAAGTTGACACTGCAGTGCTACTTTACACAGGCTGCAAACAAAGGCAGTATGTTAGGCTTCTTGAGGACAAGGGTGTCGCATCCCAAGTTGCTGCATTAATATTACATAAAGGTGCTTGGCGCACATTTACATGCTCACATGCTGTGTGCAGGCAAAGAGTTATGTTTTTCAACATCAACATTTTCTCTGACAAATATGTTGTGTGACTATAAGGTGTGGTCCTGACACAACCACATTGAAAACAACATTTACAACAGCTTTCGCAATCTAGAGTAAAGATGCACTGCCGAGCGAAGATTTAAAATAGGGTAAAAATTATTCAACAAAGAAGACATACTTTATTGATCCCCCAAGAGGAAAGTACTCTGGTGTCTTGTCACTAACCAGCATCAGAAACCATGAGCATTTATATAGTTTATCAAGAGAGAGAACATATACTGATGTGGGTAAGTATCTCAGACAGAAGTACTAAAGTGCTCTGCTAAAGTGAGAGAAATAGGACATGCGCAGACAAAGACAAATTTTCCCCAATGAAAGACGGCCAAAGTTGAACCTGAGACATTGTGCTTTATGATTGGCACCTTAACCCCAATTTTAAGGACGTTTGCATAATTATGATGAAAAAAAGGTGCAGAATAAAATTATTAACTTGTTAACACGTGTTACAGGTTAACATATATCCAGGTCAATGTAAAAAAAAAAAAAAAAAAAAATCCAGTAATTTGTGCAAAGAACAAAGTTGCACGATATACTTAAAATCTACATAGAGCCGTAGATGTACAGTATATACTGTATAGTATACATAGCGAAGCAGGAAAACACTGTTGTGCCATCAAAATGTGTGAAAACAACAATATCATCATCACCACATCACATTCAGACAACAGCAATTTAGTCTGGTGGTGAGTACACCAATTTACAACTCTGACAGACTGGCAACCTCAGAGTGACTGTAAAACTGGGGGACCAGGCAGCTGTCCCACACACCCACATAGACAGATGAAGGCTGTTAAGTGTGAATAGAGCAAGGAGAGGCAAATTAACAGGCAGCTCTAGAGCAAAGAGAAAGGCTCTACCAGTGTAAGTACAACAGGGACAGAAGAGCATAGCTCAGAGGACCAGGCTTTAGTTAATAAACAAGGGTCCCTTCAGGCTCTCCCTGGGAAAAACACAAACGCTTTTAAATCACTCTCTATTATCTATGCAGTGAATATTTCACATACACTGCAATGACTGTCTTTGTGGTGCTTCTGGTGAATATTACTGCGGTCTGTCTTAAACCCTATGGCTGAGGATGGAGATGTTTCTTTGTGGTCTACAGCCTTGTTACATGAGAAAGAGGTGAGCAGTGGTGTAGCATTAGCTTCTATGTGAACTGCTATACTCTGGGTGTGGAAGCATGTACTTTTTTTGTACTTTCCTACGCCGAGACGCACACTGGGAGGGCAAACAAAAATAACTGCAGCTTGGGGGTTGAGGTAGAGTCGACTGAGGAATGACGGTGACACCCATTTCTGAATTTCTCAATGCCATGGTACGTGCATGTGTATGTTTGTGCATTCTTATTGCTACACCATTGAGCCAAATATGCCTCAGGCTTTGTCATTAGCAAAAGTAAACATGAGATCACAGTAATAAGTCATCTAACAGAGGCAGGCTAATTCTAGGCTGCTCCACAGTTAGCTGCAGTCATCTCCGTCATGAAGATACGTAACTGAATAACATTATCCACAAAACAATCTTGCTCAAGTTAAAAGCCTTTTCTTTAGAAATACAAGAGACACTTCTATCCAGAGAAAATAAGCTGGTCCAAGTTTCAGTCTGCACCCACAAAGAGCCACCTTACACCCTGAGTCACCTTCAACCTTTTCCTGGTGTCAAATTATGGCTGCTAACAGATACTTCTGGCAAAGAGATACCCTATGGAGCAGGGATTTCCCCATAACTGGAGGGCTGATGAAGCACACTGGAGCATTGCCTGGCCTGAACAGGGCGTAACTCGACTCAACTCAGTCATCCGGCATGGGAAAGATCTGTGCTAATCAGTGTGACAGCGTGATATCAATTAAATCAATTTCACCATATATATAACACAAGACTATTTTTCTGACAGATTTACGTTACAATATGGCACAATCACTTGTAATACAATCACAGTATAGTTAAATACAACAAACCTGCTTTTACTGCAACAGTATGTAGCAAATTGTATATCTTTGCAGACATGTAAAGCAAAAATGCATTTAGTGCTTTCATTACAATGAGCTTGAAATCATTTGGACAACAGAATATTGTAAAACAACATTAACACAATGCAATTTCAATGATAATTGCTACATGATTATAACTATACCCTGCCCATTTAAACAATGCTTTAAAGTCAATGCCAGCATGATGTGTATACAGTGCGGTTTAAAAAAAAAAAAAAAAAAAAAACACAAATGGGGATACGTTAGGTTGGGTAAGGTTACTAAGTGTTCAAATGATTAGCCAAATAACTATTCAGGAAGGAAATCAATCAACAACCATTTCGACAACGAATTGTGGATCGACAAAATTAATCAACGACTGTAAAAAAAAAATGAAGTTATCATTTAAGCTTTTTTTTCCCAAGCAAAACTGACGGACGTTCTCTGGTTTCAGCTTCTAAAATGAAAATATTTGCTGGTTTTCTCCATTTTATTTTATTGTAGACTGTTGGTCAGACAATACCAGACATTTCAAGATGTCACATTGGAAATTGTGATGGTCCGATGGACATTTTTTGACCATTTTATAGATTAAACAGTCAGACCATTTTTTTCACTATTTTTGTTGACAATTTAAAGAATGAATTGGTTAACTGATAATGAATTAGGCTAGGGCTGGGCGATATGGAGAAAATCGAATATCACGATATTTTTGACCAAATACCTCGATATCGATACCGCAACGATATTGTAGTGTTGACTATTGGTGCTTTCACAAAATATTTACACAATGAGAGTTTTGATAAATAATCATCAGTAATGTGGTTATAATGACTAAGTGGGTAAAGGCAAATAATAGAACAGTTACAGTAAGTCTGGTAAGTTCAGAAAATGACATCACTTTACTGTAATGCACCCTTTAAAACCAGTAAAAGACAACACTTATGTCATATCGCGATATTACGATATCCAAAATCTAAGACGATATCTAGTCTCATATCACGATATCGATATAATATTGATATATTGCCCAGCTCTAAATTAGGCTACTTATTAGTTGCATCCCTTGTCACTTTGATTACCAAGATAACATACTAAAAACTGACTAAAGCTGTAACCTATCACTAGCTAAGCAAATCAGCTTGATTGAGCCAATCAATTGATTATCAATGAACACTCAACTAGAGTCTAACCATGAATGACAGCAGCCTATGCTGTACACAGACACGGCTCAGCAGCAGGACAAGTCGGGCACATACAGTACGGTTTCTGTGCTGCTCCAGTAGAAAGGAGTGGCTCTGAGCATGACCTAACAGGCTGGCTGGACGACATTCCTCCAAGCCCTTGGGTTCGCCTTCCTCCCAAACAGCGACATAAGGCATAATTTCAACAGTCTTTCATTCAATGTCTATACAGCCAACAAGGAAAAGAAAAACCTGGGAGAAGAGTATTCCCTGGGCTGGGACGATTTCTTTATGTACAGTCTTAATGGTCTCTGATCTGAACTCTTGTGTGTAACCTAAAACATGCAAGATAGTAGGGCTGGGAAAATATGTATATGCGATTTTCTTTTCCTTCTTTAACAAAAACAAAAGTTGAATAATAGACTTCTAGAGACAATGTATCATGAGTAGGGCTGTAACGATATGCGACATGAAACCGGAATCGCAACACTCAGATCCACGAACCTGTGTCGCAGTGTGAGAAGGCAGATCGCGACACACCCCTTCCAACTCCCGGAGTTATCCATCCTGTCCAGATCCAATGCTACCACATCTTTAAATTACTATTCGTAACTATAAGATTAGAGGTTTGTATGGAATCGTGGGACAAAAATCGTGATACGAACCGAATTGTGGGTTTGGTGTATCGTTACAGCCCTAATCAGGAGACATTTCTAAAAATGTATTGTTTTCTAAAAAGAATGCACATCACATGTCAGTCAGTCAGACATTTATTTAATTTGTAAAGTAGTAACGGTATTTTCTGCTTTTGCTCAGTTTAGCCGGAAACGAATTTGGTGTAGACGCCATCGGCGGTACCGTATAAACTGAAAAATAATTAGGTAAATCTTTGGTAACAAAAATAATTAAAAAAATATTGATTCTTGGGAAAAGAATTGATTTTAATAATTGTCGCAACAACAACAAAAAAATCACGTTACATACGATTTTCGTTTTTTTCCCCCCACCCTTACAAGAAGCACGTCAGTTTTGATTCTAAAACATAAGTGTGTGGACATGATGAGCAGCATGTTCAGAAGGATGAAGTGGACCAAAAAGAACATACGGCTCAGTAGATGCTGCAGGGTACCTTCCATTAAGGCTCTAGTATGCCCACCAGAACTTTTCATTATTCATACATGTCTATTTAGGTTCATCTAAATGACTTTCTATTTTTTTTCCTCACTATGGTCCCTTAACTGAAGGTTAATCCACCAATATCTTCTATGGGTAAAAGTACTGTATATGTTTGCAATATGTACACATCCCTCAAGGACAAAACAAGGTAACATCCTATGTGGATTTTCAAAGCGTTTCTATACTTGATTTGTCATTATTGCTCCAGATGGGTGAGACCACCATTATGGTCACAGCTGACAAAATAGAGAATTCATCCTTTCAAACATCTATTCAGATAGGTAATGTGCTACAGTGATTAGAGTACAATTGTAAGTAAGGCAGACGTTTTAATGGGTACTGTATAACGCAGGTTAAAATCATGTTCAAAACCTTAACTAGCCTCATATTTGGGGTTAGGTGCAACAAAAACAAGAACTCAAATTGAGCGCGCACTATTTTGCCGCCACAAAACAAACCACCAAACAAGCCATATAGGAACCTCACTGTGCTACGCTGCAGTTGCTGCTGCTTCGCTGATAAGCTTGCTTAATGCCGGCAGACAGGAAGCTTAATACACGGGCCAGATGAGTCAAAACCCTACTACACTGAACAGGGTATACGTCACCAATCTAAAAACAATGCAGTGTCTCCCTCTCGTCTCTTTGTTAGATGAGGTCAGTCTGTCAATGGATCTGCCTGCTGTCAGACCCCAAAAAGTCAGTCTGTGATCCAACAATTATAGCCCCACAACTAGGTCAAAATTATGGGGAAAAAAATAGCATTTTCTTCCAAACAGTAGACTCAAGTAAAATAGTAATAAGCTGTAACAATTCCTACTCAAATGTTGAATAAGAATGGTCTGGCACACTGTGTCCAAAGTCATTTATATACTTAAAGTGTGAGAAGTCGATGATGTAGGATGATGATGATAGTTTCTAGGGTCAGTTAAAGAAAATATTATAAACATTACTCCTGTCAACCAATTCACCTGCAAGATGACTGGTATAGCACTTTGTACTCCCAAACAGTGCAATCAAACATGGAAAAAGAAGACATTAGAAGTCTAGTTGGACTGGAAAACACAACAAAACAAAGATTTAAGAGTAAACCTGGGTATTAACTTCTAGTTCAAGCACACTACAAATCAAGTGTCCAGGTTTGTGCCATGTTTCCCTTTGGAAATGTCTGGTTCACAACAGGAAAACCTACTGCCTTCTTATATCTTATGAATAGCTGAATATTTGAGTTGTTTGGCCATAAAGTAAGGGTCAAATATACTATTAAAGAGTGGACCAATTAAAAGCACTGTGGCATTTTTTTATTTTCTCTCCAGTAGTGGCAGTATCCTGGCAACTAGCTCATAATAAGATTCATAAACAAGACATAGTCTACTGATTCCACAGTCTCTTACGTGTTGTAAGCGGTCTGCACTGACGGCTCTCAAGATATCAAAGCAATTAAGAAGAAATGTAGCTACTACCTTTCCTACACGTTTTTTTTGTGGGTTTAGAGGTAAAATGCAATAAAAATCAAGGCGGGGTGCTAACGTTATACGTTAGCTAGCTGTTAGTAGGCAGGTAGCCGTTGTGTGTTTCTACACAACGTTTTAGCACTATACATTCACTACTTTGCTAATAAATGTAGCTTCCAGTAGGTCGTTTAATTACACTTATTTTTTTACTATAACGCCTGTTCTGCAACTCCTAAAGGCAACAAGCAAGTTCAGTGGTTTCAGTCACAAGAGGTCTCAAACAGTCGTCGTGCAGTCGGGTCAGGGGGCGCTGCAGCTCCTTTAGCTTCTGAGCTAAAGCTAACAAGCTAGCATAGTAACCAGAACAATCAAACACAGAAACTCAACGCAAGTTACTAGAAAGGAGCAGCGCAATGCCCAGGTAGTGCCACTAATATATATCCGTGTATACATAAAATGTAGTGGTTTTCACCTGTAATTCAGCCCGCTCCACCTCCCATTGTGCTCGCTCTACTTCGAAACGGGCCCATTCGTGCTGCAGGAAGTGCAAGATCCCCGGGATACTATACTGCGCCCTAGCCGCCTCTCCAGCGTCGCCATCAGGCAGCGGTCCTTTCCCACCGCCGGGTAAAACAGAGTTGTTATTGTTGTTGAAGAACACGCCGGGCCCCGCCTGTTCGTCCATGGCCGGGCTCGGTGAGAAGCTCTGTCCGTTGTCTCGCTGATTCGTAGTGCTAGATATCAACGGAAGGGCACAAATCTATCGACTGCGCTCGGCTCGGGGCTCGAGGGAATGAACTCACTTTCTGACAGCTAGCTGTCATTGAATGACGTCAGTAACAACGGCCACGCCCACAACATGTTGGCTGGGGGCGCTCGATTCTCTTACCCAGGCTCCCCGAAGGAACACTCTCGCTTGTTTATTTTCATGTTTTATTTTACCAAAGGTTAACATCTCATAATTCTGTTACAGATCCTGCTTCAGTATTTATTTCAAAACTGTGTAACCAAATACAGACATCAGCACAATGAGGTCTAAGCAACTTTATTTACATTTCGAAGAAATGAGGGTGGAATGTAACAGGATCATTTCAACAACAAATGCCGATGCTCACCCATTCATGTAGCTATTATACACATAGACAGACAGATATGGAGCAAAAATCTAATTATAAGCAACACAACAGGCTGTATGATATGCAGCACATTATATTATGTTGTATGCCCCCTGTATGCCCTCCATTTATCAGCAGACCAATTAACTGTCTCTGTAATAATTACAATTTCTGCTCAAAAACAATTTGAAAGTGTGATGCATTTGACATTTAAAAGGGCTGTAATAAAATCTCTTTCTGGACTCAAAATTATGATCAAAAGTAATTGCTTAGGTATGTTTAAGAACATGTAGCAGGAATGTTTAGAACATAAAGAGAAAAACCCCTCTTCAAACAATGACACAAAAGATTTTAAAAACATCCATTGGTAACAATCAGCAGACTCTAAGGTCATATACTAAACCAGCTCAATTAAACAAACATGCATAATTGGAATCAAAAGGTGGGTGTGGGGGGGGGAGCTGCCATGCTCATGGTGATGCAAAGTATGGCACAGTAAACATCAACTTTTGGATAGTGAGGGCTAATGACCAGACAAAAAGAACAAAATCAAGAAAAAACTATGTTAAACAAAATGTAAATGGTGTCCCTTTATAAATGTGCATCGGGTCCAGAAATGATACATTCACAGAATCAAAACTGCCTACAGATTTTAAAGTGAGCTTTTTTTAAAGTGAACATTCAAATGCCTTTTAATGATATTTACATAATGTCCTTCTTTACTTCAATAAGAGTTCCCACCCATCAAAAACAAAAATGAATGTATATGTAGAATAAATAAATACACTTAAGAAACTGTAGGTGATACAGACATGACAGGTGGTACTTTTCTTCTTCTTCTTCTGTGGTACTTGATGACAGACAACAAAACAAACCTAAAAAGACAACATTTATTTAGGCTGTGAGAGTGTACAGGTTATTTTGGAGAGTTCAGAAGAAGCTTGTCTTGAGTTTGATGGTTGGGGCAGCTTGCACAGTCGGCTGAGCTTGCCTGGCTGCAGCTTTGGCTCTGTTGCTGGCCTGGTTGGCCAGTACAGCAGATTCCAAACGGATTTTGAGCTCAGGTGCTGCACCAATCACTATCTTGAAGGCAGCTGGATAGAGGGGGCCAATCCGCATTAAGTTCTGAAGGGCAAAATCATGCAGGCCTTTGGAGACTTGGGGCGCAGAGGAGATGGCATTTTCATCCAAAAGGTAAGAGATGAGAGTTGGTACAAGAAGAGCCAGCAACTGCACCCCTATTAAACACATACAAACAAGACATAAAAAAAAGATAATCACTAACAGAAAAAGTAATTAGTTCAACAGAAAAAGGCAGGGAGAGTTCAACTGCAATGAACACAAATGGAAGTGAGGCCACACATTTCGACTCAATACTCCTGGACCAGATTTATGAGGCACCACTCAAGTGAGAGGTGAGACAGTGGTTACCAAAAGGCCCTGGCGGAATAATTCACCACACTGTGAAATGTATTTAAAAAAAAGACCTTACAACAAAGCAACCCAGATAAAGTATGTTAAAAATGTTAAAATATCTGCGAAATTATACATAAGTTCAATGAGTGCGATGAAAATGCAATGTATATTTGTGTTTCCTGACATTTCTAAAGGCCAAGAGATTTATAGATTAATCAAGAAAACAAAATGCAGATCAATTTGTAATTAAAAAATAATCTGTAGTTGGGGCCCTAAATATGTTATGCATAGCTCTAGCTGTATCTTAAATAGAAACAGTTTGAATCCCAAACATGGAATAAACTACAATACACAACAGCTTAACACAAATGTGAAATCAATCAACTTTTTTTAATTGGATTTTTGAATTGAAGTATGCTGTGCATTTTGCTTCACTAGGGAAATAAAAACAAGAGAAAGCAGGAATAAGATAATCGGAGACACAAAATACAAAATGTATTATTTGAATAAATGATATATAATATAGTGTAATGTTAAAATCAATAGTAAATATGACAGTAAACCAGTGCAGGGATTCTAAATTTAGCATTTAATGCTATATTGCTCTGATCGTTGACAGCCCACATCCAAAGGCACTGAGCTAAATACTTAAGAGACCTACTTTAATGGAGCTAAACACTTTAATGGAACAAATACGGTACTTTAGTGGTCCATTAGGCGGAGGCATACTTACGGTTCTGCTCTTCACCCATGCCGACCAGATTCTCTAGGACCCTGATGCCCTCCTGCACAGCCTGCAGCTCGGCAGCTGTCCCAGGCCGACTGCGCTCCACTGCTTTCAGCTTCTCCACCATGAGTGGAGCCAGAGCGTGGATGTACGGCGTAGACAGGGCACGGCTCGAGTGCTGAAACACTGACAACAGCAGCTGGTAACACCGTGCCTGAACCTGTGGCAAAAAGAAGGAAATCCCTCACTTAACTTGGCCACACACAGCTGGAATACACCTTTTGATCGGGCATTCAAAATGTGAGATTCTCATACTTCAGCTGGGTTTGTATACACAGGTTCTTACCCAGGGATCACTAGAGTTGAGGGCGTTTCGGAAGCGGTCCATGCAGCCCTTCTGCAGGACGGTTACTCCTACAAGTTCATTGCTGGCAGACAGCAGGAAGAGTGTGATTGCTGTTAACATACTGACCTCATCCATGTCAGGTCTGGACTCATCTACAGAAAAACACGAACAAGCATACAGTACATATTGTCAATGAGTAATGATGTCATACTTTTTTTCTTGCCTCCTCCACAGAAAGGTCAGCGTCAGCGGTTACAGTTAAACAAGTGTGTATTTGCTTACCTGGTTGTGAGTGCTCAAGTACAGATGCCAGGCTGCTCCTCACAAGGCCAGTCCACTGTGTCTGCATGCTCTCCACCCGGGCCAGTGGGGAGGTGATTATGGTCTTGATGCCCTGCAGCGCAGCTGACACAGTCACAGGCACCGAGTTGTCAGCAGTCTTAACTGCAGTTTCCCTCAGCACCCCCGTGATTAGGAAGAGCACAGTGGGTAGGATGGTCATGCTTCCTGTAGAGGCGGGAAAAAAAAACAGTGAGATTTCATAGTGAACACCACATTGTTATGCTAATAATATCCATACTTACTAGTAATCTCACACAAATGACTATTGCAGTTTCTAATAACATATGATCATTGAAAGGCACAAAGAAAGCACAGCAGCAACAGCGTTGTCAGTGTGAGTTTAATTTATCATTAGCATACACAAATCTGAACAACGCTGGCCAAGCTTATAATTCTAAATAAAACTTCTAAGTTGGAACAAAGACTTGCTATCAAATTTCTATGGGTCTTTTACATATTTTGCATGGTTTGTGTGTTGTTGTTGTTGTTGTTGTTGTTGTTGCAGTGTGCTCCAGGCCTCACCAGCAGGAGAGCAGAGCGAGGGCAGTTCTGCCAGGATGGAGACGGTGTTTGCCACCAGGCGGGCACTTTCTTCAGGTAGTCGCTGAGGCCTGTGTGGCACATGGCTGGGTGACTCCTTCACACGTGCATTGAGCTGTGGTAAGTGGCGGACCAGGACGAACACGAGCAGTTCCATGGCTGCGAACACCAGAGACTTGCCGGGGACAAGCTCCCCTGTGTCTCCTCCTTCCCCTACGCTGGGCTGAGAGTCTTTCTCGCCTTCTTCCTCTTTGCCTGAGCAAAATAACATAGTGACCTAGATCACTCAAACAGCCGCAAGACTGAAACAACTTTACTATGAATATAAAACATACAACATATTAACACTCTTTTGATCAGTCATCTTTCAGATGAAGCAAATAAGAATGCTGAGTTTTGTGTTTTCAGAATATACTGTAACAATTTTTAGGTGTAATGTAGAATGAGTTAGCTCCTGACCATTGCTGGCCTTTTGTCGCTGCAGATGGTTCTGTGCAGCCCTGATGGTCTCCTGTACGACAGCCGTGACCTGGAGCTGTACAGCAGGAGGATCCCGGGTCAACAGCAGCCTGTGGAGCACGTTCAGGAGCTCCACTGCCAACAGCTACAACAGAAATAACATTTACAGTAATGCCTCTGTGGAAAAACTGGGAATGTGAACATTGATATTCATAATGCCCGACACATCATACTCATCTGTTCTGGCTCATTGCCAACAGGCAAGCAGATGTTTTGTCAGAGTAGTAAATGGTTTTATACAGTTTCTCCAAATTAAGTTTCAATCCCAATAAAAACATCTTTAGATAACGTTCATACTGTATGTTAACAGAAATTCATATTCATTATTTTCTATACAAAAGAAAAGAAAATCATCAATGTATAAAATAGGCTAAAAGTGAGAATTATCAAATCCTTTCCACGCACACCAACATAGTATGTGGTTCTACTGTAGTCTGACAGGAGACTGTAATGACTGTGTGGCAGCAGCAGCAGCAGCAGAGACACATGCTGTGTCCTAATTTATGGTCTGGATCCTCTGAAGTCCACACTCTGAGGCCAAATATGTCATAGGGCCAACTAAGACCTGTCCTGTTTCAAATGCTCCACCAAATGCAACCGAGAAATACAGACAGCCTTTTTTTTATTTTTTTATTTGTAGGACACAATCTCTGTATCCTTTGAAGCCCCCAGTATCCTATTAACCACTATGTGGCAGTCAATTGTTTAATAGAGCAACGGAGTGAGCATTGTCACCCTTGTAAAGTCAGTAAACATCACTTGACTCTGCGGTATCCACCAGATATTTGCACCAAGGTGGTAATCAGTCACTGCTAAATATATCACTTCAACTAGACCAATGAAATAACTGCTGCAAGGTGTAAATAACAGGGCCCATGCTTACATCATGTCATGCTTAAATCATCATCAGCTGTTTCCTATTTGTTACTTTAATAAAGAACATCTGCAATCAACAAAGCCAATCACAGAAACTCGCGCTCGGTCATTGCAATTTGTAATTTTGGTTTATGCAGTGCTTAAATTTCTGTTAAGATATGACAGTAATGCTGTTGTTTAATTGCAAGTTAAAAGAGTTTTTTAAAAAAACAGCTTCTTAAATACAAATAAGAAAGTTTCTTAAAATGCAGATACAAATTGCAGCACAGAGTTTTAATATTTATATATAGTGGATTTGGTTTTAAACACCACACTGAATGTGTCATTCAGAATACATTTTTAAACAAAATTAAAATTCTAGGAGAGTGGTATATCTTCCACCATATCTTTCTTTCTTACACACGTAATTTCTGTACTCCGACTTGTGTCTTTACCTGGTCCTCTGCGATATGGATCTTAAAACATGGAGATTCCAGCAGAGTGAATAGGGCGAACAGGCATGACATCACATTTTCAATGGGCTCCTCGGGCCGGGGGAAGCAAAGAAACTCTATACTGACACCTGAGAGACAGAACACAGAAATGCAATTAGGGTGTGTTCATGCTATTCTCTTTTTCTATCCACCACCATCCCTTCCACTGTCGGCAGATGCGAGGTGGACCCATGGCTGTAGCTAAACAAAAAGCGGTTATGAATAAGTTTTAGAAGAATACCTGCAGAAGGGGGTATTGAGTCTTTACGACAACCACCTCAATAAGAGCCAAACCGTTTGAAACAAAAAACACAGTAACATGAATACTACATACAACAAATGATGGGTGTCTCTTTACCCAACATTAGATGCATCCTGTCTTTGACCGACTCCTCAAAGGTTTTTGTGGTGGTGGAGGAGGCTGCTTGAGGGATGGCAGGAGCCAGCTCCTCTTCACCAGCTCCGAACCCAGTGCTGCTCAGCCACAGCGCCACAGCATGCAGGACGGGGGCCCACGAACTGCGATAGTGGAGCCTTGCTGTGTCTATAGTCTCTGGAGTATAAAACGCTCCACCTAAATACAGACAATAATGGGAAAGACTTGTTTTGACCATATTACTTTGAAATGTAATGTGAATTGTTTAGAATAATTACAGTAGACACATACACATATATGCTCCTTACTTGTATATTTATGTTTACTTTAAATATTCATTACATTTCTTCCATTACTATTCAAATGACAAATTCTAATTTAAGAACAAGTGCCCCAAGACAGCTCCAACAATGTGTTGGAACATCTTATTCAACCAAAAGGGCTATCTGACAGTACAATAGAAAGCTGTTTTTATCAAAAAACTGTCCAAATGACATTGAAGGTTGTTTTTTGTCTGGAGTTGCTGTCAGGAAAATAAAACCACAAATTTGGGACCAAAACTAGAGCAAAGAACTTATAGTCCATGTACTACTAGAAAGACTGCATTCGGTAGGCAAGAATCTGTCTAGTACCGTCAGGGGGCAGCTGACTGGAAAACTCGGCAGGCAGAGTGAGCAGAGCGTAGTCTCGCAGCATAGCCAGCCACAGGCGGCTCAGCGAGGGCAGTTCCGGCTGCACCAGAGTGATGAGGCTGTCGGGTGGAAGCACGTTGGTGCCCAGATCCTCATCCTCCTCATCCTCGTCTGCAGTTCGGACTGGTTTGGAAGGCTTAGACTGGGCCTCTTTCTTGATCTTCATCGCTACCACATATACCTGAGAAAGAAAGCCAGTGCGTATAGTCAGCTTTATTTTGTGTACATCATTTGCAGTATAACAAATATGAGACAGTGGTCTGATCAGGCTCTTCAGTCTCACCTCAGCCCACGCCTTTAGCACAGCCAATTTCTCCATTGTGGTGGCACTCTCACTGTACAGCTGACTGGATGAGCCTTTCCCAGCCTGCACCTTGTCCAGCGACGACACAAGCAGGGTGTGGACCCGCCGCAGGTCATTGAGGTCACTGACTACACCACTACCAATCCACGTACTACACACCTGTAGTCACAGAGAGGGGTCAAGGTAATAAATAGTGAAACAAATTGACCATTTACAGAACCCAAGGCCTTTTAACTGCTACTTCTCTTACAACTAATCAGAAAAATGAAAGCCGCCTACATTACATAACAGAGTGTTCAAGGTTGATTAGCTATCATACATGTCAGTAAAGGGGTTGGGGTTGTCAAAGAACAGTTATTTATAAATAGGGCTGTACAAGTGGAGTAGAAACTTATATAAGGTGATATACTTCTGAGGAGAACTGCTATTAAAGTGTCAGTTTGCCCAAGGGCAGTAGAAGGAGAGATACAAATGAGTCATGTTGCAAGTGTACTCGGCGAGCCACCTTGTTACCTGTGTAACTATAGTCACATTCCTCCATAGGTCATGTTATGTGAGCCTGAATTTCCACAGGTATGTATTAAATGCTCTTTTAATTATGTATATGTGTTTTACCACGTAGAGGATACAAGGTATCATGGATATTTCCTTTGTGTTCTATGTTCTTCAACGTTACTAATTCTATTTAGAAAAGAGAAACCCTGTGATCAAGCTTTCCACTTTCCGAAAGAACATAGATAGTCTCAGTAGGCACTCACCCTAAGCCAGTGAAACAGAGGGGAATGTCAAAGAGAGAACGCTTTCTTTCGATAATACTGCTGACAGGCATGTTGGTAATTTTCCACGGTCACTCATTCTTCACATTAGTAAAATAAGTAAAGCATTAAGGCAGAAAACTTAAGACACTGCTGGGTTCTAAGGAGATGATGAGTCACTATGCAGAGGAGTAGAATTGCTTCAAAAGCCTCTAGCATCATCAAAATATATTAATATACTGTATATAGGGGCTGTTGATTAGAATGAATGTTACAGTACAAACAGACTGGCTAGGTGCTTCTCTTCATTTTGGCGGTGCACACCTCAAACAGGGCTATGAAGTGCAATGGTGTATAACCATTTCAGCTGCTAAAATGTTTCTTCCAAATTTCCGTAAACGAAGCAGGGTGTCTTACCTGGCATGCCTTAGCTGTGATGTCAGATGGAGTATCAGGTGAAAATGCAGGTCTGAGGGCAGCTCCGACCTAAATGCATACATGATTGGTGAATATTCACTTCTTTGACTTTGTTTAACATTTGCTTTGTCACTATTAATGTGGGACTTTTGCAGCATAATGCAATTTGACTTACATTGGCCTGGTATTGCTCCAGGATAACATGTCCTGGGAACTCAGGTTCTGGTACGGATGCAAACTTTTTAATGATGTCCTCTAGGGCCTGCAGGCCGGCCATCCTCAGCTGGTGACTGTGGTCCGTGGCAGCCATGAAGGCCATGCGGATGAGGTCAGACAAATGGAGCACCAACTGATCTCCTTTATGAACAGAGATGGAAAGAAAAACAAGGATTGTGTGAGGAATAGAAATGGATTCACAATCATTGCAAGGAATGTGACCTTAGTGAGCAGCCACATTAATCAATAAAAAATAGAATTTAAAGATTTCTGGTCATTTCAACATTTGCTAGTCATTGTTTTTTTTCTGCTTTTGTAATCCTTTGACATAGGATAGCACGTCAGCAAGAAGGTACAATGATTTGCCTCCTTCAAGGTCTCTGTGTTTGCTTTTCTGACACTTTACTTTCCTGAGAATGAATTGAAGATTAAATACAGAAGGACACAACAAACCAGTTTTTAGGGTTTCAGTGCATGCTTGCAGTGACTCGAAAGAAACCAGATATTGACCTTGAAGCTGAGATTTAATTGAGTTTCAGCTGAGCACCTTTGAAGGGATTTGTTTGGACACACCAACACGCAGACCAACCATCCACTTAATCCCAGCCACTAAATTTGGCTTAGCTGCTTCCAGAGATGCAAAATCAACACACTGTGCCATTAATGTCTGGTCTGTAGAATGCTGCCTTATTTCGGAGGAGCTTATATAAATACTGGCTTCTCTATCGGTCACAGTGGGAGAAAAAAAATCCCTCCCACTTGAGCTTACTCATCTCTTGCTTTGTTCCATCTTTACATAAAAGCACATGAATGAGCTTTATTTAGCAGCTGACACTTGAACTGCCTGAAGGTCGCAAACAGATATTCAAATCAAATACCAAACCAAACAGCAGTCTGTACTAAACAAACAGTTGTTGTTTGACTATTGGATAGTAGAAAAACAGTTCCTAACGCTATGAGTGTCTATGACAAAGCGCTATATAAATGTAATGAATTATTATTATTATGTAGGCAACAGTTTTAATATTGGTATATGACTTTAGAAAATCTATGTGAAGCACAGACACAGATCACAGGTGGCATAAATCAATCCCAAATCCTTGAAGTGAACCCTGAGCTACTCTATTCTGGTAGCATGCTGATGAATGGTACCTTTGGGGTTTTTGGCTTGTGCAGAGCGGGCAGCTGCTAGGTCAAAGTGTGCTTTGTCATTCTCACACAGCAGGATGATGCGGCACAAGCAGTCCGCGGCAAATACCCGCGTCACCCAGCGCGGCGCCACAGAGGGCTTGGACTTGTCATCATCGCCCAGGCCTGTGAACATGGTGTCATCGTCCATCTCGTCTTTTTTCTCAGAGTCTTCCTCATCCTTTTCCACCTCGAATACGACGACTGCTGCTACATCTGAAAGAGGAGAGGGACACATTCATGATTAAAAGAAAAGGTTTTGTCACAAAACATTTAAACTGACATTGGACTGTAGAATAAACTTGACTGCTGTGTGATACTTATTTTGTCTTCTGTGTCAGCATTAATTTCCTTGGAGACAGAAAATTGTTATGCGTCATATTTTGTTGTTTTGAAGGTTTACCTGTAGTTGCTGCCAGGACATCCTTGCAGAGTTTCAGCCAATGGGAAAGCTTTTCCACAGCTAGAGATGACAGCATGTGGCCCAGTGTATCATGGATATCAGAACACAGCTTCCTGTCTGTCTCCCGATCCAGCATGCCAAACAGAACACCCTCCAGACCGGTCTCCGTGATATTTAGATCTAAACCAGGGACAAAGTCAACACAGTAAGAGTCCCAGTGTCTCACTGAGGTATATCAACTAAACAGAATCCTCTAGTCAGGTTCACGATTTTTACTCACTGATTGTATTGTTGTCTCCTGCTCTCTTGGCCAGGCTCATGGCATACTCACAGACCTCTGCAGCCTCTCTCTGAGCGAGCTGTCTCAGGCAGGCCACGGCAGCTCGGCGCAGCAGCAGGTGAGAGCTGCATAGGTGCACCTGCAGGGATCCCATAGTGCAGTAGGAAATTATGATTAAGATTAAGACAAACTATAACTACGATAGTATGAAACTCATTATGTCTCATTATGTCTTACACATAGACAGGGCACCAGGCTGGACAGGTTGACATGACGTGGCGCAAACATGTGCAGCTGCTGCAAACATGAGATGGCAGCTGCCTGCACAAGGGAATCAGAGTGGTCCTGCATTATGGCACAACCAACCAGGCAGGACGAGCGGATAGTGGAGATAGTGGCTCCATTTCCTAGCAAACCCAATGACACAGATTAGGAAGAGAGACAAAAAGGAACAGCATTTTTAGTAGTTAGAGTAGCTACTTCAGTGGCTTGTAGTGTGATTACACTGCCACCTGTTGGTCTACATGGCTTTTAAAGAAATGAGAGTCAAATGAGAGAGTCACTGTCATACAAGCAGGTTTGTGATTTTATTTCTGCCACAGTTACCCTGCAATTCTGGTCCCACAGTGGTGATGAGAGCTCCCAGGCAGCGGCCCAAACACTGGTGCACCTCTGTGTGAGACGGCGGCACAGTGAGGAGCAGGGTGAGTACCAGGGACAGCGTAGGTTCCACGTAGCCTCTGTACATGGGACCACTGGAATCCACAATCAGAGCCAGAGAGTGCAGAGCCCATGTCTGATACAAAATAAATGGAGAATATCTGAATAAGTTATGTGCAAAGCAGAAATTCTGATGTTTTTGAATTAAAACTTTGCTTTTAAATTAAATACAACAGAAAAAAAAATATCTCTCCTATTTTCCTTCAACTGTGATTGAATTAAAAATATCCATTCACTGTACCTGGACCTCATGAGAGGACCCATCCTGGGCCAGAGCTAATAAGATGCTGACACTGGTCTTTAAGTGTTGGCCTGAGCCAATTCCTCCAACATATCGATGCAGACAGCCAAGAGCCAGGGAATGGCCCGTCCTCGATACTACATCACGGGCCGACTTCAGTCTGGAAATAGAGGAGGAGGAGAGATATGGATCCATGATTAAAGCCAAGGATAGAGAGGTAAGACTGATTCAGATCAAGATAGATTATGAGGACAATCAAAAACTGAAACTTGTATCTTGCTGAAACATCCTTGACCTACAATAAAATGTAGGAATATTGCTTTTTTATGTGTAACTGATTTTATATGGTGTGCTGACCAAGTCTGTCTTGATTTGAACAGGAAAAATAAAAGAATATAGAAAACAAAATCCACCGATAATACATATATGAAATGCGTACTTATCAAAGCTGGTCTGTGCCATTCTGGCAATAAAGGTAGCCTCTCCCACCACCTGAGCCATCCTGCCCAGGGCCTCTCCAGCAGCACAGCGGAGGATGGGGTTGGGATTGTCCAACGCTCCCATCACCAGAGCCAGGGCCGACTTACGCACCTCCTCAGGACCCAAAGTACTCTTGTTCTCAGCCAAACCCTTTATTCAGGAAGAGAAAAAAAAAAATTCTCATTACATGACAAATGAAACATTATATTCCTATCTTATGAGGATATGAGGCAAGTCTTCTCACCTTGAGGGCACTGAGCACTGCAGTAAAGATGTTCAGTTGGACGGCCTGCTGTCGAACTCCCTTAGCCTGCTTTATGCACTCTGCAAAGTGATCCAGCATCTGCAGCCTGAATCATATACAAAGATGGGTAAACAAGCATGCCACAAAGAGCTTTAAAACAGGCCAACAGTGAATATAATATAATATAATATAATATATTATATATATATATACACACATGTTGCAAATATGTCTGTATGTCTGCAGCAATAACTAAACTTCTCACCTGTGTTTGAAGGAGACATGGGGAAAAACCACACCGAACAGAGCCACCGAAGCATCGATGACAGACACACCCAATGGGAGAGGCCCTGGGATGGCCTCACCTACTGGAACACGAAGGTATATTGAGGAGGGATCGTGTTCCAGAGCTCCGCTGCCAGACGCACTGTTGGGCTGCAGCTGTGTAGGAACGATAACACAGTATTATCAACAGTGACCAAGACATCAGATAATAATGGATTATCTTTAGTACAGATAGTGACAGTTACATTTATTCTTAGAATATGTGCTAGTATTATACTTTGGATTCATCATGCCATTGATGATTTTACTCACTTGATCCTCTATGCACTTGTGGTCAGTCTCCTGTAGCCAGGAACCCATGAGAACACTGTCGTCATAGTGACAGAGAGAGCGCAGCAAGGAGGTGGTAGTGTTGGCCGAGTTGTCAGTCAAAGTGAACTCTGCAACCAGCTCCCTCAGGAGGGCGTTGAAGCTGCCTACATGAGAAGAATGTTTTAAAAAAACACCTTCCATAAATGTTCTTAAGTTCTAAAAAAGTTACTGCGTTACCTTCATAGGTCTTGGGAGGCAATAGAGCCAGGATGTCGTACAACCGGAGCCTCACCATCGCTGCACTTGCTTTCAGGTGAGCACCATGGACCTTAATGATGGCAGGGACTCTGACAAAACATTACAATCATTAGATATTTAATCCAAACACAATGAAAAAAATCCAGGAAATAGTTATCACACAAAAACAAATTAATGAACTGTGTGTTACGAAGATCCTGAAATCCTGCAACAAAGACAAAATACCTCTTTGTCTTTAAGTTGTCAACAAACAATCATACTTGAAAGCATCACACTCACTGAGACATCATGGTCATGGCACATTCAATGGGAGTCATCAGTCTACGGATCACATCTTCTGTGAGCAGCTCGGGACAGTGGGCCACAAAGCTACGCATGGCTACAGAAGAAAATAACAGGCGTGTGGGTCAGAATTGTGTCTTCTAACATTACAGAGGATGTGCAGTTATACAGGCCGGTATGTTTCTTTACCACACAGTGCTCCAGCTCGGCCCTCCAGGGTGACCTGCCATGTGAATGAGTCTCCTCTGGCCTTTTCTGCCTCAAGCTCCTTCTGGGAGCGAGGAAACACGTTTCGCCAGAGCAGAAGCATCTTGGGAAGGTGATAGCGCACTAGGGAGGGACCTGGGCACAAATACAATGTGGTGTCAATGTTGTAAGCGAGAGGCAGAGGGAGACAGAATTGTTGACAAATCAAAAACAAGAGATAAGAGAGAGATGCTTGGCAGGCTCACCTAGAGTCATGAGGGCTCCCAGCAGCAGCCATCCAGCCTGTGTGCGCTGCAGGGACAGTCGACTATTCTGAGCAGCGGTCCTCAGGAGGTCTTCAGCTATACTCACCACCAACTACAAGTACACAGACAATCTTTAAATCTATACAGGGTAATCCAAGAGGCTGATACAGAAGTTCGATCAGGGCTTAAATAAGTAGAAAGACCCAATGACAGTTATGCAAGAGAAGGAACCCATAAGATTACTGTACATTCTGAGGCTACACACCTTGCCCTTGGAGTGGGGGATACCCAGTGGACATTGGTGTACGCCTCCCAGAAGAGCAGCCATCGCAAAGCTGTAGCCGCTCACGGCCTCCGGTGAACTCTTCAGGTTGTTGATTCTCTCCGCACAGCGGTCCAGCAGTGGGGTCAACTGATAGGGCAGCGCCACGGCAACACAGCGCAAGCACCATGCAGCAGCTAAACGAGCTGCCATGCTTGGGTGCAGCAGCACTGAGGTCACAGTTTCAAGGAGTCCTGGAGAAGAGGGCGTGGTGTTTTTGAGTTGTGACTGAATCCGGTTTAAATAAAAAAAATGTTATCTGACTGTAGATTTCAACATATTCGATTAACTTTAAGAAAAATATGCAACAACTGCATATACAGTGGGAACTTATGTATTTTAGTCAGTAAAAGTAGTCAATAATTTAGATGAACATAGCTGTTAGCAGCTAATATTCTGTTCAATGGATAGTGAAAATGTTAAAACACAAAATTTGAGAAGATGCTGGCCAATGTCATACATTTTCACGCCAGTTGGGAGAATTTTTTTATCCATATAATCACAGTTTATAGAAACTTAAGAGCACTGAAACAAATGTCCCATTGAATATTTTGTGTGTCTCACCTATAGAAGGCTCCTGGATAAGTGGTGAAGCTGTGGCACTCAAGCTCTGAACCAGGCTGCCCAGCTCTTTTAGGGCACACACCATGACATGCTGACTGGCAGAGACATCCGCTGCCCCTGCCTTGTTCTCTCCACTGATGTCATTCACAACTGCCTCTGGAAATACATGCGTCAGAGAAAGAGAAATGAACAAGAAGGGTTTGTCAGTATAAAATGCAAAAAATGTTCTAAGCTGAACAAGATCACAAATCCTTAAAAACATGATAATAATACTAACTAAGAATGTGTGCAGCATTGATGGATAAGGTGACCTGCACTGAATTGCAACTTAGATTAAGATTTTTCTCAAAATACGGCACTAACTAATTTAGTTAAATCACAATTCTGACATGTTACATCAAAATACATTGTAAAAACATAACTGACTGTCCACATTAGTCCATGTATTGCTGTCACACACCATCAATCTTTAAAGTTTTTCTACTGCAGCACTAGAATCCTCTAAAATACTAAAATACACTCTGCTATATGCCACAAACACAGAGCTCTGAAGATTTTTTTTAGAAGTACAATGCATTAAATAATGGTTATAGTTGTATTAAAGGATAAAGGATGTGGCAAGAGAATAACAGTAAAACTAAATCTGAATTCAAGTAAATCGCTGATAAGCCATCTGATGGTCATTTATGAAGATCTTAAACCCTCAGAGCTCTAAATGGGCAGCAGTCAAGACAGATCTTCTTAAAGGTGCCCTGCCACACAAAACTGTTTTTACTTGTACTTTTTGAAATATGTTAGGTCCATATGTGTTTGTGTTATGTCGTGAATGTGAAAATGAACTGCTATCTCCTCTGTCAGCTCTAGCCACTGAAAAGAAATAGGCGGAGAAATCAGGCCAATTACAAAAGCTGGTCAGTCTGATGTGGTGTTGCCTGAGCTCCTTACTATTCATGAGCTCGCCCAGTTGGGCTGGGTAAAGGATGCTGACAGTCAGGCTCTCATTGGCTAGCTGTTAGCCAATCAGAGTCAAGCAGCTTAGCTTGTTGAATATTAATGAGAACTGGCACAAATCGAGCTCAGTCTTCCTGCAGGCATTCTATACCAAGCTAGAATGGCTTGAATCAAGGTAACCAAGGCATTTCCACAAAAATTAGTAATGAAATACGTGTGGCAGGGCACCTTTAAACTGCGTCAGTCATGTTGTTCCAAACTAACCAACATGAGGAGGCCTCACTATCATCATGTCTCCAGGAAACATTTTTAAAGTTACTTTTAGCATAGATATTTCCCAAAGTCTCATTTCAACAAGTCTCACAGATCCAGCTGGTTGGAAAATATAGTAAAGTATAGTGAAGAGCCCAGGACCTCGTCTCAAGAGAAACCGACATTCAACATATTTTTCAAATTCTGTTTTAGCATCAATGTGAACAAGAGCATGTATGTTTAACATAGTGTAAAGGTTGCAAAGCACATCAGAGCAAGAATCATCCTTTTTTATGAGATAACGGTGATTATAAAAATGATTGATGTGTTATTTTACAGGGGAAGAAATTAAATTTGGAGGAACTGAAACCAATTAAACTAAATGATGACAAACTTGCAAATGTCATGTCTTGTTGCTGTGGGGGGAAATGGCTTGTTCCAACTATGTGTCTGTGAATTTTAGTGGCACATGCAGTTTTTCTGCTGGTGTAAGCCAGATGTCAACAGTCAGAAAGAGTTTGTCATGCTCTGTAGGGATTATAATACGATAACAGAATGGCAAACAGCCATGGAGGCTATGCAATAATGCAAGCATGAGTAACTCAAATGCTGAGCTGGCAATGGATAATGTTACTGACTGATGATGCTGCTTGTGGTTAAAAAGAAAGGAAAAAATAGAGTGTTCTGAAAGAAGTAAAGGCAGAAAGCAAGAAGGAAAGCAGAAATAGGGAAAGCCACGCAACAAAAGACAGAAAAGAAAAGCCATCTCTATATACAACACAAGCCCAAACCATGCAAGAATTGCAGAAACTGAATGAAGGGTGAATTCAAAGTAATAATAATGGATGAGTACTTACTCTGTAATGCTCTGAACCGTGATATTTCCCCCCCATCCTCCTTACCCACAGCCCTCATTTGCTTGCTGATGGCTTGGCAGATTTCTTTGCCGGCTGCAATTTGTGCTTTCTCTCCAAGTAAGCCCCCCAGGGTGGCACGTAGCATGAAAGAGACACAGCGGCGTGAGTACACAGCCTCAACATGTGTCTGCGTGGCTCGTGGGTGAGACACTAGGTCCAGAACGTGGGACAGGAACGTCGCAAAGTTGCGCTCCAGCCACTGACCACCAAGTGTAGTCACAAACACAACATAGGCCTGAGGGAAATTGGGAAAAAAAAAATCCCATGTGAAGTGGTTGACTCAGATAACGCAGGCTCAGATTCTTATGTTTGACAATTCACCTCACCTGTGTGACGCCCACTCGCACCTCCCTGCTGACAGAGCCTCCCCCCTTCAACATTTCCCCTCCGCTCTTCAGGAAGCCGGATCCTCCACGCAGAAATCCTGTGGCCATTAGCTCCAGCACCTCCTCCAGAGTGGCTCGCTTTACGTTCTGACGCATCACTGAGGAAAAATTTATTGAGATCATGAAGAACAAAAGTGGGGAGCCTAGTCTACTTAACAGGAAAGTAGCTAAACATAAACCACAAAAATCAACTCTTTAACCTACCAGCTGCTTGTTTGGGCATCAGGGCAGTGGCCATGACTGTCCCAAGCAGTTTGGCCACTGCTACCCGAACACCATAGTTAGATCCTTCCAAGGCTTTGAAACACAAAGTGGCCACGTTCTCCAGTTCTGTGGTCCACATGAATACTGCCTCATTCTGCAGCTCCAACAGGCACTGATCAGGCAAGAAGAATAAAGATGGAGTCCAGGAAACATCTGATTTATTATAGACATACGGATGATGCATGCAAACAATCCAGATGCTAAGTTTATACTTATCTTTGCAATGTACTGGCCACACAATTTGCTCAATATGCAGTACAACTGTCATATTTTGCGTCACAACAGGGAGGAGATTTGCATAACACATTTGAGTTTGGGCAACATAAATGACATAGCAAAAATGTGTGTAATTTGGTTTACAGCTCCATTAGACATTTTTCTAAGACCAACCTTTGCTACCGCACAGCGTACAGCCATGGACCTGTCTGTGAGTAGAGAGCGGGCATTCTTGTAGATATCTCTGTGACATGAAGCTGCAGCTCCTCCAAGTCCACACAGCACCTTCTGCAGGCTGAGAAGGATCTCTCCTCTGCCTTGAGACTACATCAACAAGGGAAAGGTGAAAACAGGAGGATAAAAATAAACGTTACATCGGTTTCTGAATAATTAATCTTTTTAGTTATCCACTTCTGTTTCTATATTCTTATATACAATTGGACCTAATACATACAGTACTTGCCATAAGAAAATCCATACTCTTAAAAGTCATACCTCTGCACTCTTTACCGCCTTCAAAAGATTATTAATGGTGTCTGGAAAAGAGCTGCCCAGCATCCTGCCCATCTTGTCATAAAAAGCTCCAACACATGCCACTGCAGCACTGCAAGAAAAGTTACTGTATGCATTAAAATAAAAGCGCACATTATAGTTCACTTGAAATTATTTGATAAACAATGCAATGCAATAATCAGATGACAACTCAGTATCATTTTGATGAACATATAAAATGAATCATCTCTTGAAATTGAACTGCCATAACTGTGGATTTTGTTTAAATCCAGATATTCTCACATGCATAACGTAAACCTCCTCTTGAGAACACTGAGACTGGCTTTTATTGCATTGATAATTGATGTTAACAACATAATACCCTGTGCCATGAGTTAGATTTAACCTCAGATCTCCAAACATTATTATCAATACTAAAACACGACAGGAGTAGAATAGTGGCACACGCAGGTATGAAAGAATGATGGATAAAACCCTGCAACAACACTGATGTAGCTTTAACCACTGTTTCCATGATTCCATTACCAGCAAGAAACACAGCATAATATCTACTCATCTACACTTAAGCTCCCCTTTTAAGCATGAAATGTCATTCTGCAGATTAACATTTGGCTTCACAGCTAATACCCTTGAGGGTGGGCCTACAGCATATGCATGCAACAGGGAAACCAGTGCTGGATGGATTAAATCTTAATGCAAATGTGTATAATATCAAGTAGAATATGTAAAAACACAATGACTGTATTCAAAAAATAGCCAATGGAAATACACAGAGCAGCAATTATATCTTACAGTTTTGTTGGCAAGTACGCAGGTGTGTCATCCTTGCTTTTGATGATCTCATTGCATTTATCCAGAGTCTGGAAAACGGTGAAGGTGTCGCCGATGCTGTAGAGCGTAGCAAGGTTTTTGGCCAGCAGTTTTCTTGTCGGTGGTCCAGGGGCACTGCTGATCAGTCCTGTCAGCTGTTCCACCAGCTTCTTTTGCTTCTCCTTCACATCCACCTGTCATTCAAACCCAAAACAAAATCACAGTGGAACACATTAAAAATGAAACTCACTCAGAAAAAACAATGCCATAATCTGAATAGTCACCTTATTTGCTGCCACAAGCACTTTATCCAAGAAGCGCAGCCATTCAAAGACGAAGACAGGCCTCTTTGCTTCAGTGATCTGGGCCAAGGCATCTTCATTGAGCAGTAGACTGTGAGCCAGCTCCATGGCGAAGACCTTGTAACACAGTCCTGTACACCTTCGCCACTGCAATGTTTATGCAAGGGACATATCCCTAAGTAATTACAAAGTTATAAAAAGCTGTCACTGCTTTAGACGTTTTTGCTTATTTGTCGTATTGTGTAGCAAACTAAACTGTCAAAGCTGGGTAGCGTTAACACTTTGCTGTTCTGGGTTGACAGCTGCCTGACTCCAGCTGTTGATAGGCGAGCTGGTTAGCAACACAAGCTAACTAGTTCCTACGAGGAAAAAGCTAAACTGCGGCTACACACTCTCACCCAAACTGAGCGTTAGCTATCTATCTATCATAATCCATTACAACATCCAGCTGTTCAAAAACTGCTCAGTAACAACACATGTATGAAATATGTGCTATATTTTGAAAATTGTTCCCTCTACCTGTTTTCGATAACCAAGGATGAATGACGACGAGTATCAGCGGTGTCGCATTAGAAAGTGCCCGATGTGAAACCAAGGAAATAATGGGCAGAATATACTGCTGTGTCCTAATTTTTTTTTAAGTGTTATCTATGTGTATTCTTTTTCTCTAGCTGTCTCTGTGCATTTAATATAAATACCTTCTTCTAAAATATTTTTCAAAACCGCCGGAACTGTATAATTGTTGCGTACCATGTAGCTACTCGGAATGTATCTTTGAACGAACCAAACATCGGGTGAAGCCATTACAAATGCACAACTGGATTATTAATTCAGCGCTGTAGCTTTTTTTTTCTACATTATTTCTCTTTTGCGCGGCCATAATGTCTGATGAGGAGGAGGACTATATGTCTGATGCATTTCTCAGTAAAATGTAAGCATGTTGTGTGTCCGCAGTTTATATTAATACATAAAATAAGGGTGTCGAGATTGTTAACTTAGCTAACGTTAACTGTTACATTACATGCACTGTTACATGTGTATCGTATTGCCCTGTGGTGTCAGTCCTATAAAATTAAAGTTAATTCTGGGATTTTCAAAGTAGTGGGAGTTTACAGTCATGTTGGCATAATAGCTACCAGTGTTGTGTTATGCCAATAACTGTTTCTGTGTTCTTCTGTGTGTCAGACAAGATGTGAAGCCAGGTGTCAGCATGGTGAGGCGAGTAAAAGAAGCCTTGAAGAAGGAGACACAGCAAAAGGAGACGAACATCAAAAACCGTCAAAAGACCTTTAAGGAGCAGGAGAAGGAAAGCAGAGAGGCAGCTTTACAAAACTCCATTTGCAATGCGAACAAGGGATTTGCACTTCTGCAGAAAATGGGTTACAAAGCTGGCCAAGGCCTCGGGAAGGCGGGCAAGTTTCTTCTTTACTGAGTTATCTTATTTAAATCTGTTTTCCATTTGTTGCTTCTGTAATACTGTTAATCTATGTTATCTCCTTTACAGGAGCAGGAAGGGTTGATCCAATTCCTCTTAATATTAAAACCGGTAGGTGATACATTTTTATATTTATATTTAGTGTATTTGGAAACAACATGTGCAATCCAACTGATGGCTTACATGTATTATTCTTGTTATGCTAAATCAGACCGAGGTGGCATTGGAATGGAAGAGGTGAAAAAAAGAAAAGCAGAGGAGGAACTTGAACATTATCGTCAGAAAGTACGAGCCAGACAACAGAATGAGAGCAAGTCTCTGGAAGATTTTAGGTCAAGTTTGCAGCTGTCTATGAGATGCACCATGTCTCTAAACATGGCCACCCTCCTATAATACACATGTTTCATAGACTGTGTGTGTGTAATGTTGTATTTTTTCATTCCAGGTCAAGAGTAAGGACAGAGAGAGAGGAGCGAAAGATTGAAGGAGATCTCAGAAGGAGTAAGCAAGCCTGTGAGCAGCTTGACAGTCAGAAGGTTGGAAGAATTATGGCTATAGCACAGGCTCATCAGTAGATCACAGAGCAAATGCTGTTTTTGCAGATCTCTACTCAGTCTTTCTGCACTGAAAATAAATACAAACGTGCCAAGAAAATTGCCATGCCTTAATCCAGAGAAGGAATTCTGTATATTCTGACAATTCACTCTACATCATTATAAAAACAACACTTGGAGTTTTCATTGTGAATTATTTGGCTAAATTGTCTTTTCAGGGCATCACTGTGCCTAGGGAAGAATGGTACTGGCCTAAAGCAGAGACAGATGACGATGAAGACGGTCTTGAGGAGGAGGAGGAGGATGAGGAGGACGACAAGGAGGAGGAGGAAGAGGAGATTGTGGAATTAACCGTTAGTATTTAGTTTACCTTGTTTATTCAATGATATCATGTGTAATCCTAATATATGATCCCAAATCCATTGGTAATGAAAATAGGTTGCACTGGCACAATCTGCCATTGTATTGTACACAGTTATAAAATTGGCAAATGACAACACCTTTCATTACACAGAAACCCAAAGTGCTTAAATAACAGCATAAACATTACAAGCATAAACAGAAGAAATAATACAGCAAAAACAACAACACAACAAGAATATAAACACACACACACACACACACACACACACACACACACACACACACTGTGCAAATGCCCACTGCCTGAGAAAATAAGGTTTTGAATTAACTTTTGAATGTGGACACAGTTGTGATGGATCTCAGCTTGTTCCAGAGAGCAGGACCACAGTAATTTAAGCCCCCCTAATTGGACCTGGATCTAACTCTGGGTATAACCATAGACCATAGATAGTCTATAGGTATAACTAGAAGACCTCTGCCTTATGACCTAAGAGGTCTGATGGGGGTGTGATCAGTGATCATACGGTACGATAAATGCATCTAGTTGAATTATATGCTGTGACATCCAAAGTAAAATTAAAGTGTATGTGATATGTGCCTCTCTGTTACAGTCGTTTGACAAACTGCACATTTTGACCTCCTATTTGAGAGGAATCCATTTTTACTGCATATGGTGTGGGACAACATATAATGGTAAGAGTGATGACCACATGGCTGTAGTTTTAATGTTTGTTTTTTATTGCCTTTGCTGATATACTGTATATATTTTTACAGATGAAGAGGACTTGTGCTCCAACTGTCCCGGGGATACAGCAGCAGACCATGAATGAACTTAATACAAATATGTGCAGTAGTTCCCAGTGGAAAAAGCAGTTACAAATGTTTGACCTGGAAGCATTATATTTGATATGCAGTTGAGGCAATTAGGTGATCAGAAGTGGAGTTTTTTTTATTTATCATCCCTATTTGAATCTGTTTTCCATCTCTGGAAGGAAGAAACTAACCCTGTTTGAGGGTGGTGGTCTTGAATTTTTCTTTACATTTAGAAATCCTGTAGGAAATTTATAATACCTTTTTAATGTTTATATTTTTGAAAAGATGCACTTTGCAAGATGCTGATTTTTTTTTTTTTTATTAAGAAATGTTTTAAGAGCAATTGCATACCTGTTTTTTCATTAAAATGTTTTAAGAATCTTACCTTGTGATCTTGTTTTAAGTTAGCTACTAATACAATCAATTACTTTGCTTGATTTACAAATGTAAGAGGTACTCCTAACACTCTTTTCTAATCCTGATATTGCCATAATAGCGTATGTGCTCAATTGTGAGTTTATATGTGTCTTTGCTTCAATATCCTGTCTGGTGTCCCCGTTGGATTTCGATACCATTTTTCCCACCACAATATTGGATATAGTCTGTATAAGCGTACCAGTAAATACACTATGGTTTCCTTTTTGCTTGTTTGAAAGGTCCAAGTTCCCTCAGACTGTGAGTTTGTTTCTGTTGGACATCTACTACTTGACATTCATATATCACTGATTCTTGGGAATTTGGATAAAACAGGTTTTAATTTTGAAAATAAAAAGTTAGTTAAATTACAAAATCTGAAGGTATATCATTATAGACAAAAGTGTTGGCTGTTCAGCAATGTACTGGTGCAACCTCGTCATTTTTTATTTCTTTCATAAAATAGACGTTTTTCCATTTATTACTTTGTTTTTGTCAACACCGTCAGACACAATAAAAAGCATATTATGTATTATTTGGTCTAATATGTATTTGTATAGTTTTGAAATCATTATCTGACATTTGTTGTACACAGATATGCTGTTAAATGTTGAATATTCACTTTTGTTCATTTTTTATACTGTTTCACGTGTACTCATTTACAAGATCTAACATCATACAACGTTTACTTTAAGCCTAAATAGAAAAAGTAATGTTTTTTATTTAACAAACATATTTGTATTAAAAGAGACTTTTACTTTATTAACTCAACAGCACTGAAGAAACATATTGTAAGCATATTCATTTAAAACAAATAAAACTCCCTCTGACGGTGGTGACTTTAGAACTGACGTTGGTGACACTAATCTGGTGACAATGGCCTCATAACAACAAACAATTCCAAAATGTATACCACACAAGATGGCTTCTCGCTTAACAAATTCATTTAACTATTGGGTCCAAAAAATAACAATCCTGAGCATGCATATCATATGAAAGAGTAGGTTTTTGTCACCACCGTCAGGTTTTTTGTGACGTACAGTCTGACGGTGGTGACAAAAACCTCCATATAGTCCTTAACGGAGGCTAGAATATAATTGTTGATCACAATAAATACGGGCTCATGGCTGTGATATTCACGAAAACCTGACGGTGGTGACGTCTGACTGTGGTGATAAAAACCTACTCTTTCACACGATATGCATGAGTTGTTCACATTAGCCATCTTGTTTCCCCTCTATTGCTAGCTACTTCAGACCTCTTCTTAAAAAGTATACATTTATGTCATAATCTAATCTAATATTTTTATACAAAAGAGACAGTGTTGACACTAGCAGTGTCCAAAAATATGAACAAGTTTAAGAGAAAATAGCAAACTTAAGGGAGCTTGAGTGATATTGAAGCATGCAGTAGAGCTGAAGGTTTGAAAATGGGGTCCTCAGGAATGTAGTTGACCTTTTAGTTGCCTGACTTTATTGCTTTTTATAAATGTCTGACGGTGTTGACGAATAAGTGGGACACATTTTGAGCAAGCACAAAATAATAGTAAATATTGTTAAAAAATCACTGTTTGTAGTTTTTAAAACATATTACAATGTACTATTTCATGTGGTAAAGATATTATTCAATTCAATTATTATTTTATGTTTTTTTAATCAAGTTGAAATGATTATCTCCTATCCGAGGACAACTGATTTTGTAGGCAATGGGCCAGCAAATAATCATTAAATTAATAAAAATTAAACTATAAAAAAACCTTACATATGTGCAAAGGACCCCTTGATTATAACCTTGATTCTTTTTATTCATGAAAATGTTATTAATTTCCAACAGAATTGGCATTTTTCTTAGTGGGACATGTTTTTGCCAAGGTTTCAAGAATCACTGATATATATATATATATATATATATATATATATATATATATATATATATATATATATATATATATATATATATATAATTTCGACCATTATCATCACCATATTGGTGTCTAAAACTTTGGAAAAGTTAGAGCAGATAATAATTAACACTCAAAAAGCTTTATGAAAAAACTTGCTAAAGAAATCAATCTAAGATCTGAAAAGGCTTTTAGTTAGTTTGATGATTTTTCAACGTTTTTGGCGCTTCTTTGCAGCATTTCACATTCATTCAGCTAAGGTGCTGACAAAAACGGCTCGGATGCTGCACCTAAGACCCTGACAGTAGCTTCCTCAACGATTTTTTATTTTTTTTAATTGGCATTAACAACTCGAACTCCCATGAGTATTAGCTGTAGGCGCGGTGGTAAAGCTTCTTGGGAACTGTAGTTGTCGATTGCTAACAAAATAAACGCTGTCCTGTTTTACACAGTCTATGGTTTTGTCCCCAAAAAAAGACTTTCATTGAAGCTAAAACATTTCAAGAAGACCAAAACAAAACAAAAATCAAGCAGACGTAAGTTAACATATCCGTAAAAATAATTAACAGTAGCATACTTAACATTAACGGCTGCTAGCCCAAAGAAACTCCGCACTTTAGTTCTCTTAATACATCCATGCTTTCACTATACTAACTTCCCCCCTGTTAAAACGTATCCACGGTGATAGCTTCCACTTGGTTCATAACCAGTTTTGATATTTCTGACATCCTTTGAAGGAGCCATGTTGTGTGACGTTGCCGGAGAAAACGAAACTTACTGTGGCTGAATTGAAACAGCCCAGACGTACGAAGGACAAGACGTGGAAGTAAAGTTGAGATGAAAAAGAAAAATATATAGTATCCTTGCACTTTGTGCTCGTAATTTAACTGACATTCCGACTAGTCATTTATAATGAACGTAGCTAAACTGAACGAGTATGCACAGAGACAACGCTTGGAGCTGAAATATGAGGACGTTGGATCCGTTGGCCCTGATCACATTAAAACGTGAGTTGTATGCATTCTCTGGTGGGGTTTACGACCTGCATGCATGTCCTGTAGGCTATGTATGATTTAAAAAGATCTGGGACTTCAATGGGAAAAACTCATACTCTTATTGAATGGAAGGATAGTGTTTTCCCATGGCGTTGGTTAGGGTGTATTCTATGTTGCTTTTAGGCCAATCAGTGTCCCAGCTGTTGTCACTTTTTCCTTACCACATTTAAACCACGCAGGCAATAGATGTAACATAAGTTAACAGTGTATACCTTTAGAGTTGAGTTCAGATATTATGAATTGTTTACTACATTATATTGTAAAAAACAAACGTGGAAAATAGCTGTAAGAAAATGTTGATGAATGGCATGGTATGAGTGTAAGGCAACTTTAAAAAATGACTAATAGATGCAAATGTGTTGAACCTTAATAGTCTTTAAGTATTGTTTCTACTGTTACTGTGGCATTGAGTTAGATATTGAAAAATAATTATTCTGGATTTGATACTCAACTCATGTATCATACTGACACAAGTAGTAAAAAATAAAAAATGTATTATAATACATTTATTTGAGGTAATTAGCTCTAGTGCTTGCATAGCAATTAATACACACATTTCACAGTATTTTTCACATGTAATAAAATTAATGACTTTACATTAGTCCCATTAGTCCCACACAGTTTTCTAATGAGGGCCTAAGGGGGTCCAACATATGATAATAACTTCACCTGTGGGAATGTTAATTAAGTGTGCAAATTCATGTCTGTACTCCTTTTATTATCTTGTCTATTTAACAACCTTTATATTTCTTTCTCAGATTTACCGTAAGAGCAGTTGTGGATGGCAAGGTGTATCCTGATGGCGTGGGGAAGAACAAGAAGGAAGCCAAACAGAACGCTGCAAGAAATGCACTGAGATGCTTGTTGGAGGAACCAATTGACCCTGTAAGATTATTATACCTCTTTATTGACCTACTGTTTGTGTAAAACTACAGAGGTAAGTAGTAATACACACTAGTTTCTCCTAGCTTAATTAAAGTCCCAGGAAGTAATGAATTGACATGCATGTTATTAGCTGAAATATTGTCATGAATGTAGTATTTTGGAGTTTCAAATAAGCACTCTGACCACTTAATATAATATCATATTTGTTGTTTTCAAGACTGGAGAAGAGAAATACAGTGGCACGCCAAGCAAACCAAAGGAGGAATCGAATCAAAATGTGTTGGACATCTGGTGAGCACATTTGTTTCTGTTTAAATATTTTAATTGGGTTTGATTATTAAAGGTTTTAATTTGATTCTGATTTGTCTCGGTGTTACAGTGAAAAGACAAAGAGCTTGAGTGTGAGAACTACAGGCGAAGTTTTTACAGACACAAATTACATTGGAATGATCAACAGCCACTGTCAGAGAACAAAGCTCTCCCATGACTACATCTTAGAGAAAAGATGCGGTCCACCTCATAACCCTCAGTGAGTATGATTGAACCTCTGTAAACTGAATAGACTCTACAGACACTCTATGAAAACCCTTGATAGATATGAGAGATGCATCTTAACAAGATTATCTACATATTTCCTCTCTGCCTACACAGGTTTTTCTACAAACTAGTGATCAACAATAAGGAGTACCCTGTGGGTGAGGGTAAGAGTGCCAAGGAAGCCAAACAGAAAGCAGCTCAGCTGGCCTTGTCTGCTCTTCAAGAACAGACAGACTGGGACAGCAAGGTATTTCATATTTTATTTTATTTTGATATGCTAACCATCAAATTTTTTCTGCATCATGAAACCATAGGTGCCACAACTTTCTTTGAAATTTCTTACTATATAATATGAAAGCCCAGTCTTCTTCTTTTCTTTTTTTGTAGCCATCATGTCAAAAGCAGGTTTTAAACATCCTCATATTACTTACTCCATTTATTCAGAAGTTCGAACCAAGATCAGCATTACAGTTACTACCCACGCTGTCCATTGTAAATGTTTTGTGTTCAACTCTCACCATGGCTGTGCGTGCAAACAAATTTACAATGCAGTGATTGATCATAATGACTTTAAGGGTTGAAGACACATTTGTTTAAACTTGGTTGCACCTCCCACAGTTGTAAAACTGTATGTAGCAGTGGTGTTGCTTTTCTATCTCTATACCAGTGATTCCCAAAGTCGGAGCGTCAATTACTCTAAAACATGGTACCATGTAACAGCCCAACACTTCCTTTATGCTTTCAGGTATCTGTTTGGCCAGCTGTGTCTGAAGACAGTGCGCCAGCCAAGCTGTCCACCCCACCGAGCACACCGTAAGGCACTGACCAAGCAGTACAACGGATGGTAAAGTTTATATGTTGAGCATATTCTACTAATGTGTCTCAATGTATTGTTAAAGGGAGTCCCATGATGCAAAATCAGTACGCACGCCAACAACTACAAGTGACTCAGCAGTTTTCACCGATTCATTGAATCCTCCCAAGGATCAGGTCTGTTATTTCTTATGTAATCCTGCTAAAGCTGTTCATCAGTTGTAATGCTCAGTCTATTGCAAAAGATTAGTTGCTTTAAAGGAACACGCCGACTTATTGGGAATTTAGCTTATTCACCGTAACCCCCAGAGTTAGACAAGTCGATACATACCCTTCTCATCTCCGTGCGTGCTGTAATGCTGTCTGACGGCTCCAGCGGCATCAGGCCAGCACAGAACATGCAGGTGAATGGTTCCAGCAATCCTACTGCTCCGAATTGTGACAAAATAACGCCAACATGTTCCTATTTACATGTTGTGATTTGTTGAGTCACATCGTGTACAAAAATAGAAAAATAAATAGGAACATGTTGGCGTTATTTTGTCACTTTTGTCACAATTCGGAGCAGTAGGCTAGTTGGAACCAGTTACCTGCAGGATCTGTGCTGGGCTAAGCTAATGCTGGAGCCGTCAGACAGCGTTACAGCACGCACGGAGATGAGAAGGGTATGTATCGACTTACTCTTGGGGTTACGGTGAATAAGCTAAATTCCCAATAAGTCGGCATGTTCCTTTAATTTACTTTTTAGGGTAAGCCAGTTTAACTTAACTGGCCTGTATTATTCACATTATTCCAAAGCCAGAAATTCACTTAACACATTACCAGGGTGCTTTTTAGGTTTACACATGTATTTGGTGAGAGCACACAATTGTGAACGATAACAATAGTCTTGCAAGACCAAGAGTTTGTCAGTACCTTTTAGCCAAGTTAGTTCTTAGCACACTCTTAACCAAATAACTTTTCACCATTGCTCTTTCAGCTCTTTAGATTATTGAAAAGTAAAGGAATTTGTGCCTCTTCACCTTGTATAATGGAATTTGAATATTTGTATGCTTAACTATAATTGGCTATATTTTTCTACTTCCCATTAAAAGATTAAAAGTCCTGATGTGAAGCCCAAAATAAGGTAAGCTATCTTTTGAGACTCACTGTAAAATAGTATTCACCTGATGTTAGTGCTGATTGTACCTTTTCTTTTCTTGTTAGAATTGCAGCAAATTTCCAAAATGCCTGCAGAAAGAGCAAAGAGGTAAAGTAAGAACATATTAATTATTGTAGGTTATCTTGTTAGTTGGTTTCACTATGATGATATCATAACATGACTTTACTATTTTATTCATCAAGGATATGGTCAATTTCAATGGCAAGAATACAGATAATAGTCAGAGTGAGAAAGCAACAACCCAGGCAGCGATCTCAAGGTATGGAAAATGAAAACATTGTATTACAATATAAGAAGTGATTTATAGCAGTGATGTGGCCTTTAGTTTGTGTTTTGTGCATTTATATACAACCAGAATGATGTTTTTATATATACTTGAAAAAATGTAATCCATATTTTCACCTTTTTGCCTCAAATACTACTTAATTTCAACAGGTTTACGTTAGATTTTGACTCGATAGTGTCTCTCGGCAAAGGGGCCTTTGGTCAAGTTTCCAAGGCAAAACATAAGCTGCTGAAGAAGTATTATGCTGTAAAGATTGTCCGCTGCAAAGAGTAAGTCAAGTAAGAAAGATGTTTCTTTTTGTTCTTTTTTAAAATAAAATAAAAAATAAATCCGTTACAGATGCAATGCAAAATAAGTTGACAGTTTATTTAACTGAGTCACGTTTTTCTTGTTCTTTTTAGAATAAAAAAAGCTCTACGAGAGGTGAGGGCATTATCAGACCTCCATCACGGCAACATTGTTCGATACTACACATGTTGGTTGGAGGATTCAGGATACCAATGGGAAAAGACAGATGACAGTGGCACCAATTCACAGTAAGTCACATCCATTAATGAAATCCTAACTGATATGTACTTATTTTACTGAACACGAAGGTATGTCATGACTACATTGTCACATTTCTTCCGTTTCCACTTTTCTAGGTCGACTGGTAATTCATTGGTAAAGTACCTTTATATTCAGATGGAGCTGTGTGACACCAGAACCCTTAGAGTGTGGATCGACGAGAAGAATATTCAGAATGTGAAGAAATCTCTGCGAGACTCCAAAAGAAGAGATGAGAGTCTAATTATTGCTCAGCAAATGGTCAGTGCAGTCGAGTACATTCACTCTAAGATGCTCATCCACAGAGACCTGAAGGTGAGACGAAGTGAATAAAATCATCATTTATTGCATCACATCAGTCATGGAGCTACATATTCATTTGTTAATTTCTCTCCCACGGTTAGCCTGCCAACATCATGTTTGGGCAAGATGGAGAAGTGAAGATCGGAGACTTTGGTCTGGTCACTGCTGAGAACAATGACGATGCTGAGAACCTGTTGGAGAGATCCGTGTACAAAGGAACCCCATCCTACATGGCTCCTGAGCAGGTGACTTTAGATTCTGTATTATTAAATATTGGTAGTCAAAGGCAAACGTGGGGATTTTAACCACTACTCTGTGCTGTAGAGCTAGAGTCCCTTTTTTAAATATTGTGTTCTTGTTTTATGACAGAAGAGAAAGAACACTTATGACCGAAAAGTGGACATATTTGCTTTGGGTTTGATATATTTTGAGCTCCTTTGGAACCTCTCTGTCGGCAACGAAAGGAATGTGGTGAGTTAATTAAGGTCCAAATTCCTGCTATATGTCAATAATAACTGTTAATTAATAAATGCTTTTTGCTTTGCCTTTCAGTTTGTTTTATAGATAAACAAAGTTCCAGATGCTTAATCAGATAACAGACGTTGATTGATTGGTCGTCAAATTTTAACCGAATATCATAGGCCTTTCTCACAGTAGAGATTTTGACTTGTCTTGATAGGGAAAGCACAAGTGTTACTGATTACATAACCATAAACCCCAAATTAACCAAACTGGTTAAAAATATTAATATTTAAATAAATCACGGGAAGAGTCCGGTACAGCCTGACAGTCTTAACTAGCTTTGTAGCAACTCATTTGGCAATGGCTTGAATGTAACGGACATTCATTAATATCAAAAACATACGCACTAAAGCTTTAAACACATTTAGAGAAGATTTGAATTGCTATTGTTATTCTCAATTCTTATCATTTTGGTGCTGGTGATTTTCCTTTGGGACTGGCAAAAACCTCTTTGGGGGTGCCAAAAATTCTTCTATGCAGGAAAAACCCTGGTGAGTAATGCAAAATGAAAATTTGCTTCAGACTTGGTATCACTCCCTCGGGGAAATAAAGGACACCATGGTTCTGGTTACTGATGGATTTATTGCACTTGTCGTCCTCATCACATCCACCGTCATTACAATCCACTGTCGTACTACAGTATGACATTGTAAAAGATAAACACATTCATAAACTATAAAAAGTAAATACAAATACACTTGGGTAATACAAGCATAATACACACACCTTGCTGGCTACATTTGCAAGAGGGAATGGATTCACTTGAAAATACCTGGTTCAAACAAACAAAAATGAAAAACATTTTCTTCTTTCCTCTTTCGCTCAACACACAAAGTAACTACTTTCATCCACACACGGAGAATATCTTCTCGCCCCGTGTGTGTGTTGCTCCTCACAGTGTTTGTGTGCAACTTCCAGCGTGAAGGCAACCATACTCCCACGGTAAAGGCAACTGCCAAGCACTCTCCATCCATTCTACAGCGTGCTTTTGACTGGGAGATGCAAGTGGACCTGAGAAGTAGGCTTGTCTTCCCACAAGACATCGCAGCGACCTCACTCCGTCCAGACCTGGTCCTGATTTCCAGGATCACCAAGACCATCTTAGTAGCTGAACTTACGGTGCCATGGGAGGACAGGCTAGCTATCTCACACCAAATCAAGAAAGCTAAGTACCAGGACTTGATCGATGAGGCTCTTATCAAAGGATGGCACGCAACCAATCCTATCGAAGTCGGCTGTCGGGGTTTCCCAGCAACATCTTTGCGCTATTTCCTACAGAAGGTTGGCCTGGATCCAAAACATCTGAAGAAAGCCACCAGGGAGATAACTGTGGCTGCCGAGACTAGCTCAAGATGGTTGTGGCTGAAGAGAGCCCACAGTTGGAACCCCTCTGCAGGCGAAGGCTAAATGCTCTTTGCTGCCCCACTCATGTGAAGCGTACAGGTTAAGGGGCGAAACGCTAGTGAACCCGAGATACCTGCTGACGATGCAGAGGGGTTCTCAACAATGTGGATGCTCCGCCCACCTTCTTACCGTGGAATACCATCACAAAGACACCATATCCAAGTAGCTCTTGCAATTTCTGCTTGTAGCAAAGCATCTTTGATGTTTATCTCACCTGCAACGCCAAAATGAACTTAAGTTCCTAATTAACATCGACACATCAATATTTATAAAAAATATATATACAAACAAAACATATTAAATAACAGAAATAATATTTATGTCAGTTAAACTTGGGGTGAACACATTATTTATACTTTTTCTACTGTGACATGTCAAAATGCCACCTGTAAAAGGGCCTTTATGGAAAGCTTATCAATTTGTATCACGCCACTTACATGTTCTTCCTTCCTTTTCTCACTGCACGGTCTCCAGATTTGGGATGATGCCAGAAACCAGAAATTTCCTCAAAGATTTCCACATAATTTTCCCCTGGAGGTACACAAGCATTATTTCTTTCACTTGACAGATAAAACTGTATTTTCCTCAAGGTGGCCGTCATTTGTGTCTCAGTGACCGATGGGAACAACAATCTTTGAAATTGGTCCAGTATTAAACAAGATCGCTGCAGTAGGCGGCGGCGTCGAAACAAGCTACAATGTAAGTTAATAGGGCTATTGTCCAGCTTGTATTTTACATTCACAAAAGTGCTCATTTTGCAACTGACAGGCTCAGGTTTAATATTTTACGTGTCTGACAACATTATGGAAAGGATTTTTAAGGAGGTCAACCTTTCTGTTAAAGAGTAAGATCCTTTTTTTAAACATAAAAACATCCGTGAAATTGTAGATAAACAGTAATTTTAGTATCGTAAAATACACTTCATTCAAAGTTGACAGAAACAAAATAAAACTATGAAAAGCCGTTTTAGGTCGTCTTTCCACTTTTCCAACAATCACAACTCTAGTATGGGTTGAAATAAACACAGACTTGAAGAGATGCGCCCGAGAGGCCGCAGCAACATCGCCACCCGGTCAAGACCGGCATTTATTACTTTGCCGCATCCCGGACAGCTCCCGCTGGCGTGCGCCAGGCACATCCGCCGTCATAATAGCAATCCGCCATGGAACAAGCGCGCCTGCTCTCAAAGGGAATGTGAGATGACGCTCTGATTGGTTTATTGCACGTTACGCCCAAACCACACCTAGCTACTTCAGACCAACCCATTTTAGATTTGCGTCGGGCTCAAGAGTCATTTATCCCGCTGGTATAATAGCAACAGCGCCCGAGATCCGCCCACAAAGCTACTTGCGTTTCACGTTTGATACTTGCGTTTCAGATCGTTAAAATAGGGCCCTTAGAATATTAATCCGAGCCTGTCAGTGGCCAAACAAGCACTTTTGTGAATGTAAATACAAGCTTAACAATTGCCCTGTTAACTTACATTGTAGCTTGTTTTACCGCTGCCAACTGCAGCGATCTTGCTTAATACTGGACCAACGACAAAGATTGTTGATCCCATCAGTCACTTAGACACAAAAACATAAGAAAATAGGGTTGAAAAAAATGGTAGTTACCCTTTAAAGGATAAGGAGCCAAAGCAGGACTGTTGATGTGTGTATGTATAATGTAATTAAAACGTTAAATATCGAGCAGGACAGATGACTGTTTTGGGAAAAGAATTGCTTTGTTAGTTTGCCAAAGTAAAGTCAGCTTGAGGGTAATACAATTAAGTGACGCCTCAAATACACTAGCAGCATTTATTAATATCATGGAGATCACAATAGCTGTTCTTTTTGTTGCAGACCAAAATCATTAAGTCAATGCTGTGTGCGAATCCAGAAGACCGACCTGAAGCAAGTAAACTAAAGGTGGACTTGGAAGAGTGCACTCCTACAATTACAATGTTTAAAGATATGCGTCGTGACAGTAGGACTGTCTGATTATTACAAGGAAAAGCAATCAGCAAAGCATCAGTCATCACAAGCAAGACTATTCAGCATCAAATAGTCCATAGTACTTTAAAGGACAAATCTGGCGCAAAATGAACCTAGGGGTTAATAACACATGTCTACCAAGTTTGACCGTTCTCTGGGATTTGTTTTCATGCTAATTGAATGTGATCAGTTTTATTGCAAACTGCTAATTACCTTATAACACTAGTCGTCGGGGCACGGGTAAAGTAAAAAGAAATCAATATTTCTTTTTTTTTTCTTTTTTACTTTTTTATTCCTTTTGCAATCAAGCAGACAGTACAGTCAACCGTTCAGTGACACAATACAAGCATAAGTGTCTTGGGAAATCAGTCCATGGATTTCAGCATCACCTTAATATCCACTCACAGTTTGGACGAGCAACAATCCCCCAGAAACACAAGGAAGAGACAAATGTAAAGAGTTTGAGACAGAGACACAAATATACATATGCATGCATGCATGCATACAGATATTGGTTATAATGTTCTCTTTTAAGTAAGCATTCCCAAAAAAAAACACTGAGAATTAAGTTACATCATTTGAAAAGATACGTCGTAATCTGAGACCATTTAGTCAAGAAATCAATATTTCTATACCACTAACAAGGCTCAAAATAGCACCACACTTCCACTGTAGCATATGTAAACAGAAGCATTGAGAACGTTTTAAGTGTACAGACAGTCTATTAATAAGATAGTTTAGAAAGACAATACCGTTCACATATACAGGCGGGCGCCATCTTGGGAAAACAGTCACGACCAGTCGAACGAAGAATGCCGTGCAACGTGAGCTGAACTGTCCCTTGAAATCTCCCATGGTCCATGGTTTCCCAGCGGGTCGATAGAAATTACGTTTGTAAAATGTAATTACATGGAAATGCATGAATTATATCTGTTTATTAAAATATATGGGTTACTAACTACGGGGAAGAAGGGGCCCCATACGGTTACACGGCGTTCATTGTCGACTGGTCGGACTGTTTTACCAAGATGGCTCCCACCTGTATACGTGAAAGGTACGGTCTTTCTAAACTATCTTTTTAATAAACTGTCTGTACACTTACAAAGTTCTCAATACTTTGGTTTACACGTAGGGACCCTCATTATGCTACCGTGGAAGTGTGGTGCTATTTTGAGCCTTGTCAGTGTATAGAAATAGTGATTTCTTTTTACTTTACCTGTGCCCCGACGACTGGCGTTATAAGGTAATTAGCGGTTTGCGTTAAAACTGGTCACATTCGATTAGCATGAAAACAAATCCCAGAGAACGGTCGAAATCGGTACACATGTTATTAACTCCTTGGTTTATTTTGCGCCGGATTTGTCCTTTAACTTGCAAGTTTTTGATTGCTAAGGAGAGTTTCTCTTTTTATAACTGTATTCATGAACGGTTGTGACAAAATGTATCATAATAGTGCATTTCATAATCTGAGAATTGGGTAATTCTTTGTCAAATCAAATAGTTTTTTTTAGTTTTTTACATTTTCGATTTTATTCAAACTTTATGTATGCTATTTGGGACCAAAACATATTTTCACAGAATTTTGAGAATTTCTTTGTTTTTTTGCCCCTTGAAATTTTATCATTTCAGCACCCTAAAAAAAACATTTAAAAGCTAAGCAAATTTAATCTTCAGAAATATAGCTCCTAGACTCAAGGAGCTAGAGCCATGATTTTTGGTAGGGGCACAGACAAAACAATTTACAACAGATCCAAATGATTCAAAGGCACAAGCAGATGTCATATTATTTTTAGCACTGGCCCTTGGAAAAGGAAAGAAAAGTGCAAAATGGGTGGTTTGGGGCCCCAAGCAGTCCCCCAAAGTATACACATAAGGACATGTCCATATTTCATCCCAAAAATACAGTATTTGATTGATTTGCCAAATGTTAAGGGCTAACATCATCATGTGGACTTATTCCGAGGACAATGAACATTTGCGTGAAAAGTGGGAATTTTGTGTGTTATGTTGCAAGTTTCTTCCACGTTTTCTGCATGTTTAAATTGAACAGGATATGAGGCTTATTATGCATAACCAACTACCCATGTATTGCGGCTTAAAAAGAGAAAATGTGACTTCTCTTGTACATATGATTAGGTGTAATTGATTAGGGTTGTTCTCCAGGAGCAGGGTTGGAGACATTGGGTTAGGATTATGTCATTGGATATATAAGTGAGTGATATCTGTTGGATGCCAACTGTAGATGTTCTGTACACCAACCCAACTACCACTGGGAGAAGACTATACAATCTGTATAGGAAAACCATCAGAATGTACATTTAATTAAGGAATAATAACCTTTTGCATTGTTTTTCATTTTTACCTTTAGGAGTCACTAATTTCCACTTCACTTGCCATATTACAGCGTCATGATGTGTTTAAACATTACGTTTATTGAGTTTTATCAATTTCTGTCTTCATTTGCTCAATACAGGTATACAGTGTGCATGAGTTGCTGGTTATGTATTATAAGCCTCATATCCTGTTCAATGTAAATATAAAGACAACATGGAAGGAACTTGTAACTTTACACACAAAACGCCCATATATTAAACCCTTTTCACACATTCATGGTCCTAGGAATGAGTCAATGTGAATCAATCTGATCGCGATGGTTCTGTCATCATGACAAGATGACAATCATCTTGTCCTTTTGTGAGTTAACTCTGAAAGCTGCAGAACAAAGTGACACAAAGCAGGATTTAGGTCAATATTCTAAAGGTTTAAAGGACAATTCCAGCGCAAAATGAACCTAGGGGTTAATAATATATGTGTACCGAGTCGAGCGTTCTCTGGGATCTGTTTTCATGCTAATCGAATGTGTCTGTAGCTTGAAACAAGCTAGCGCAAACCGGTGATTAGCTTATAACGCTAGCCTTCGGGGCAGAGGGTAAATCGCTATTTCTACACCACTAACAAGGCTCAAAATAGCACCACACTTCCACGGTAGCATAATGAGGGTCCCTACATGCAAACCGAAGCATTGAGAACTTTGTAAGTGTACAGACCGTTTATTAAAAAGATAGATTATAAAGACCGTTCATGTATACAGGCAGGCGCCATCTTGGGGAAACAGTCATGACCAGTCGAACCACGAACGCCGGTGTTCGACTAGTCACAACTGTTTTCCCAAGATGGGACCCTCATTATGCTACAGTTGAAGCGTGGTGCTATTTTGAGCCTTGTTAGTGGTGTAGAAATAGCGATTTACCCTCTGCCTTGAAGACTAGCGTTATAAGCTAATCATCGGTTTGCGCTAGCTTGTTTCAAGCTAGAGACACATTACACAGTAATAGTACACACATTTTATTAACCCCTAGGTTCATTTTGCGCCAGAATTGTCCTTTAATGCAACACACGAGAATATACATATTGCCAGTAACAATTGCTCCAGTCATTTCTATGATATGTAAGGGGCACCAAAAGAAAGGAGGATTGATTCAAGGTTGGTTCACACAGATACATCGTCAGGGAGAACAGTGAAACAGTTCTGTGCATCAAAGTCTAATAAGAAAGGTTCAGAGTTTTCACAGAATGGAATGTAACCGATTCACAACAGTCCACATTGCCATTTTAGCATCTCAAAAAGGCATCAAATTGCAACCTTGGCTTGTCATACTTACCATATATTAGATTCTGTTTATGTTAGTCCCTGAAATGTGGAATACAATCAATCAAATGCTGCTTTTCTAGCCAGAAAAAAAGTATGGAAATTCCATATGTATATACTGTACTTTAGGGGACTGCCTGGGGCCCCCAATCCACAAATTTTGCACTTTCTTTCCATTTTAAGGGCCGGTAATAAAAAATATGACATCTGCCAAGTGCCTTTCAATCATTTGGATTTGTTGTTCACCGTTTTGTCTGTGCCCCTACCAAATATGGCCTTTTTTGACATTTTTTTAGGGTACTAAAATGAGAAAATTCCATGGGGCAAAAAAATATGCAATTCTCATAGTTCTGCCAAAATTACGTTGGCCCTGAAGTGCAAACAACGTCAGTATTTCGCCACAACACGACAACATTGGTAAGACTGAAGCGAAAAGGTTAGGTACATAGTGGACCTGATCCTCGTCCTGATTGGTTGCTCTGTCTGTCATTTACAGTGTAGACTGATCCTCATCCTGACTGGTTCCACTGTCTGTAATTTACAAATGGGTCCATTTTTCGATTTTGAAATCATAATCCAAAAACGCAAATACGGCTCTGCATTTTTATTTATTCCGTTTTTTTAACTGAAACAAAAATCAATTGCTATTTCTGTTTGATCATTTCTTGGTTCAAATGAAAAAAATAAAAACTATCAAAATGTACACGGACCCATTTGTAAATTACAGACAGTGCAACCAATCAGGACAAGGATTAGTGTCCAGTATGTACCTACCCTTTCCGTTTGAGTCTTACTAATGCTGTCGTGTTGTGGCGAAATGCTGTCGTGCTGTGGCATTTGCTGTCACATTGTGGAATTTAATGCTGTGGTTTGCCTTTCAGGGCCACCATACAAATATCTTACAGAATATTTCTAAAATGTAAACAAAACTCTGATTTAACACGGAATGACTTGAATGGAACATTATTACATTTTTAGGGCTTTTATTGCTTATATTAGAACAGCTGAAAATTGACAGAAAAATGGGGGAGAGAGGAGAGAAGGGATGACAAGCAGCAAATGGCCACGACATGGGGTGCATGCTCTACCGGGTGAGCTAGACGTCGCCCCAACATTATGTACTTTTAACAAATAATCATGTCCTGGGTAATTATTTTGACAACTGATATTAAAATAATGTATTCTATGCTGAAAATTGTTAAATGTGTTTAAAGTGATATTACACACTTTGCTTTGTAATGAATAAATTAAATAGCGAAATAAAACATTGCCAACTAGGGTGTAATGTCATTCAGCCTCTGTATAAAAGTTAATATATGTACAGTTGTATTTTGCTGAATTTGTGAATGGTAGTGGGTGCTGGATGGTGTGGCATCCTCTAATGATATAGTTAGATAGATAAATAAAATTGATAGTAAAGGGCAGAGACGTGACTTGAAAGCTCTTTTTAAGACCGTCTTAATGGGACACCTAAGTGCTTTGGTTTTGTCACCTTTAAGTGCCAGTCTGAGAGGAAAGCTGAGCCATTACTGTAGTCTACTTTTATCACATAGACAGATCTGTTATCAACCTACTGCACACCGCAGTAGTTCAGGAATAGCTTCACCACAGCGCTCACCCAGCTTGACCTTTTCAGCTGACACTGGCATGTAGGTCTGTTAATGGTGCAAAAAAACAATCACAGCAACAGCAATGCTCTTATCTATAGCCACAGCCATAGTCTTATCCCAATAATAATAATAACTTTAAGTTTAAAGATAAAGTTATTGCACCACTAGGAGGCTCTCAGAGAACATTAGCTGCAATGATAAAGAATTGCTGTGGAGTTGCTATCATTGACCATGATATACATTATTTTCAACTGCCATCTCACACAGCACTGTGACTAACAATTCCAATTTACAAACTGTACTGTAACAAAACTAAAATTTACTATTTCTGCATTTATCTAGCTAATCTAGCAGAGCATAAATATAAAATACATTTGTCATTAGGCTGGCATGACTAGTGTCACAAAACATTTACAGGTTACCTGTGCCCACTCCCAGTCAGGTACAACCAGCTGGCACTGGGTGTGCCCACTAGCTCTATGGTCACAGCCACTGGGTATGACTTTAGTCAGAGCTAAGCCCTAGACTCTGGTGTGACATTAGACCAAGAATTTTGCCAGCACCCTGAGACACTGTGTGCACACCACTGGACAGATTAACTCAAGTATGCACCAACTATAACAAAATAACTGCAGTTATTGATAACTACTGCCAAACGACCATGGTGTAGGGATGGTGGGGATATGTCCCTACCACTTCTGATTACCTAATATTGTCCCCACCATTAATTTGATATTAAATGCATAGACATGTTCCTCCAGTTATCGTTTATTTCGACGTGTAAAACGTTTGGACTACAGTGTGGGGTCTTTCCTCTGACTTGTAGCTCTGTGTTGCTGCATGTGCATGAGCAGAGCTGTTGCTCAAACAACAATTAGGGGTTTATAAATTAATTAACAATGAATCAGTTAATTGACTCGAACAGGTGCCACATGCATGCACATTAAAAAGGGCATCCCCAAAGCAATACAGATATATATGTATGCCCCCAATAATGTTAAAATGAAACCAGTGTCCATGCGAACAACACCTTACTGCAATTTTGCCAGCGGCCGTCGTTTACTGTTATATGCTGGGTTTTATTGGTGCCAAGTATTAGTTTCGATTATCAAGCTACGGCACGTTACGTGAATGACGTTCATACCAGGAAAGCGAAACTTACAGGTTTGTCATGAGTCCATAGTTATTCGAAACAGAGGAGCACGGATATACGCAGGACGAGGAGCAGTACTATTATGAGCTTTGTACTTTATATCATTTGAGCTGAAAGTCCGACAGCTTCGTCATTAAAGATGGAAACTGGAAACTATGTTGCTAGACTAAACGAGTACGTACAGAAAACAAGCTCTGTTATGCAATATGAGGACGTCGGCTCTGTTGGCCCCGCTCATCTTAAAACGTGAGTTGAACACAATTTCTGTTAACCGTGGATTTTACACACCTTTGCTGGCTTTGCACATATTTTGTCGCAGTCGTGCTAGACTTCAATGGGTGTAATTTTGGGCGAGAGTCTTCCTGGCATGGATGACTATGGCGCTGCTGAGGGTGGTGGTGGTGCAATATCCAGTACAGAAAAAAAAAAGCTAACGTCACTCATTAATAGATTTAGGAGAACAGATGGTAAATCAGAGAACTCCAAAATTACCATTAAACCTGTTGGTTAGAACCAACTAAATACAGTATAAATGTATCAACCGGCACTGCAGGATTTAACAGAGGCTAGCTCAATACATAATTGCCCAAGGACTGTCAACTTTTTACTTAGAGCCCAATGTGATAATTCTCAAGTAATGTTTTGGGGGTAAAGTGAATGGGTGGCCATACTGTAATAATAAAGCCCTTTAATTGCAGCAGATAACATGGGTGTAATGACCTGCTACCTAGCTCTGGATCAGCTAGCCTATGCCCTGTGACCTGTAAAATCTTTATTTGTGAAGTAAATAGTAAATTGTGGTAAGGTAAAGGGTATAATAGAGAAGAGCAGTAAAATTGCATTAAAACAAAATACTTTAAGAAGGCTGGCTACATCGAGTATAGGTAGGCTTAGCTGAAATTTGTTCTTACGTAGGCCTACATTCTTTGAATAATGTGTGTTACAATTTCAGCCTATGAATGTAATCACATTTGACCTAGGCTTTGGCGTGTGAATATCCTGGTCCAGTCCTTCTACAGGCTGAATATGGTGGTTTGCAGAGTCATGTCATTTAATGCACCCCAGCCCCACTAACATAATTTCAAATCAACTTGCCAAAAAACTGATATGTGACAATTCCTCTACAGATTCACCCAGAGGGTAGTCCTAAATGGAAAAGTTTATCCAGATGGTGTGGGAAAGAACAAGAAGGAAGCCAAACAAAATGCTGCTAAAAATGTCCTGAAATGCTTGTTGGACTCAGTTGACACAGTAAGATTATTGCTCCTCTTTGCTTAAAGTTCCCATATTATGCTAATTTTTAGTTTTGTACCTGTATTTTGGGTTTCTATTAGAACATGTTTACATGCTATAGTATTAAAACAACACATTATTAGTTTCTCCTGGCTTATCCAATGTATTATGTTGTAGGGCGTCACATACTCAGCAGGCTAAAATTGTATTTTCTTTTTCTTTTTCAAGACTGCAGATGAGAATCACAACCCCACATCAGCTCAACAAAAGGAGGAAACAAATCAACATGTTTTGGATATCTGGTGAGTAAATCATAGCAGCAGTTCATTTTTAATCATATCCAAATAATAATCATCAGTGTGAAATGTTACTTTTTATTACAGTAATACGACAAGATGCCTCAGTATGAACAGCATTATTACAGAGATAAATTACATAGGAATTGTCAACCACTACTGTCAGAAAAAAAAAACCTCCCTTAAATTTATTGAGGAAAGGAGATGCGGTCCACCTCATAACCTTCAGTGAGTATGAACCTGAACCTCCGTAACTTGAATAGACATACAGACACTCTATTGCTATTGATGTTCAGTTGTAAACAACATTAACATGTTAGCGTACGTATAATTATGTTAACTATTTGCTCCTTTTCTAAACTCTACACAGATTTTTCTACAAACTAGTGATCAACGATAAGGAGTACCCTGTGGGTGAGGGTAAGAGTGTAAAGGAAGCCAAACAAAAAGCAGCTCAGCTGGCCTGGTCTGCTCTTCAAGAACAGACAGATTGGGACAGCAAGGTATTATTTATTTATATTTTGTACTCCCTTTATATAATCACTCTAAGTTGTCAGTTTATTAGGTACTGTACACTTAGCATGGCTAAAATGAATGCTAATACATCAGTCCTGGAATAAAGCCTACCTTCATGAAGATCTAAAACAACCACACTGTACATGACTGTATAACCTTCATGAAGCTAGGATTTACTGCAGGACAGTTGTACTAGACTGCATTAGTTTCAGCTAGGTGTGTCTAATAAACTGGCAGCTAAGTATATTTTCATCACAGATTCTTCCTGATGCTTTTAATCAGCCTCTAAATGTCCTGCTCACAGGGGCCACAGTCACCACAGCATATTTGCTTTTATTTTGAAAGACCTTTCGATAAACATTCAAGCAACACATTTTCTTTTTTTATTCCAGGGATAGAATTTTTCTTTCTTTCTAGAAAATGTCACATTCTGACACTTTTTTTTATTTTTTTATTTTTTTAAGATTTGTTTTGGGCATTTCAGCCTTTAATGGAAAGGACAGTTAGATGTGAAAGGGAAGAGAGAAGGGGAAGACATGCAGGAAATCGTCCAGGTCAGACTATTATTGCATATCGCCTGTCGCAATATGCAATAAATCAATTGATTGCACGATAAATAAAAATGAGCTCAATAATTTTTTGACAATGAACGACAATATTATCGTTTAACGCAATAATTTCTGGGACAATTTATCGTCCAGCAAAATTTGTTATCGTGACAGGCCCACGCCTGCTGTACCAACTGTGCTAACCCAGCCACATATTCTGTCTTACTTTTTAATGGTGTTGTGTGCCATCAAAGATTACACCATAGTGATATTTCCTAATACTTGGTTGGTTCCACTGAGGTCAAATATCACATAAAATATATATGTCTAACATTCTGTGCACTTTAGGTGTCCGTCCGGTCAACAGTGTCCGAAGATGGTGCACCACCTATGTTCTCACCGCAATCAACTACCCTGTAAGGCACTTAATTGTTATTACTAAAAGAGCAGAACATTGAGTTAAATACTGAGAAAGCTGTACTCATATCTCTCATTGTATTCCCCTAGGGAGTCCCATGAATCATCATCACAAAGCACATCAGTGAGCACAAGTGGATCAATAATATTCACTGATTCATCAAACCTTCCCAAGGATCAGGTGTGCTCTCTCAGAATAAAAAATCTAATTGAAATCTAGTGAAAAATCACTTTAAATAATTAATTATTATTTAGAACATTCTACATTACTCAACCACTTTTTTCTGAATTGTAGATTCCCATAAGGTCAACTGCATCTGAAGATGATGCCAGGTTGTCAACTTCACTGTAAGCTACTTATGGACCCAATTGTTAAAACAGATTGTAGAGCTTAATGCTAAAAATGCATCTTATTATGTTCTCCTAGGGAGTCTCTTTCATCGCCACAAAGTATGTCAACAGGTACAAGTGGCTCAGGAATATTCACTGATTCATCCAACTCTTCCAAGGATCAGGTCTGCACTTTCTATCACAATCTCATAAAAACAATGTTATAATCTGCTTACTCAGTATGTGGATAGGGGAACAGAATAATGGTGAGTAGAAAGTTTAGTTTGTCCAGTCAAGGAAAATAGAGAGTTGCACATTTTGAGATAGTATATTGTCCAAAAGACAATATACTACTTGGCTGTTTCATATGTCATACTTCATATAGCATGTAAAACTTAATAATCAGAGTAGGGATCAAATTTATAAATACATTTTATTCTTTTATTCTCTAAGCATGTTGTCAAAGACAAGAATATGGGGAAAAGTCAGAATGAGACATCCACCCAGTTAAGGTATGAACAAAATGCATTATAGCATTTATAGCGTTTTATACTGAAGTGAACTTGAATCTCACTCAAGAAGTGCTGTACAATCAAAAATACATTTGTTTTAACTTTTTGCCAAAACGATAGTGTTATGCCTGGCAGGTTTACTTCAGACTTTGAGCCCATGGAGTGTCTTGGGAGTGGAGCCTATGGTAATGTTTTCAAAGCAAGAGAGAAACTGGTGGATAAGGATTATGCTGTAAAAATCGTCAAATATGATGAGTAAGTATGCAGTAGAGAGGTTCCACTGTGCATGTGCAGCATTTGTGTTTTGTTCATTAATTTTCCTTGTTTACTTTTGGATCAGAAAAGCTCTTCGAGAAGTGAAGACATTATCAGACCTCCACCACCATAATATCGTCAGATACTATACAGTTTGGACAGAGGATTCAGGATACCAAGGGGACAGTTCCACTGGCAACAGGAACAGTTCTTCCCAGTGAGTCCCAGGCACTTACCTTATGTCTGAACTTTCTCATTTTAAGTTGAAGGTGAAATTAATTTTTTTTTCATTTTCAATCATTTTCCTACTTTTCTAGAAAGTACCTCTATATTAAGATGGCGTTATGTGACACCAAAACCCTTAAAGACTGGATTGATGAGAAGAACAGTCAGTCTCCCCAAGACTCCAAGAGAAGAGAACAAAGTCTCAGCATTACTCAGCAAATAGTTAGTGGAGTGGAATATATTCACTCCAAGAAGCACATCCACAGGGACCTCAAGGTGAGAGCAGACTCTGCAGTGTGTGGCTGAGGCAAAGCTGACATACAGTACAGGCCAAAAGTTTGGACACACCTTCTCATTCAAAGTGTTTCTTTATTTTCATGACTATTTACATTGTAGATTCTCACTGAAGGCATCAAAACTATGAATGAACACATATGGAATTATGTACTTAACAAAAAAGTGTGAAATAACTGAAAACACGTCTTATATTTTAGATTCTTCAAAGTAGCCACCCTTTGCTTTTTTTGATAACTCTGCAAACCCTTGGTGTTCTCTCAATGAGCTTCATGAGGTAGTCACCTGAAATGGTTTTCACTTCACAGGTGTGCTTTGTCAGGGTTAATTAGTGGAATTTTTTTTCCTTATTAATAAAAAAGCATTTTACTTATATATATTAATTATACAAAATATTATGAATAATCTATGATGTATGTGGATAAAGATGAGACTTTATTGATCCGTTGGTGAAATTCACAAGCTACCTGCCAAGTCAAACTTCCGCTGATTTTGGTGAAAGTAACTCAAAAGTAATGCAAAAGTAGTGTAAAGCATTACAATTCAGACACAGTAATATTGTAATATAACTAATTACTCTCAAATGACAGTAACTAGTAATCTATAATGTATTACATTTTGAAAGTAACTTGCCCAACAGTCCCTGTATGTAACTTCAGGTGTATGAGCGTTTGTAATGTCCTCAGGTTTACCCTGCCGAAGCTCCACCAGTACCTTAAGACAGATCCTAAATCAACCAGTAGTGAAGCCTGTCTGAGGGCAGAGTACCTAGAACCAGTATATATATATTGGTGCTCACTGGTAGAGAGTAGCAGCACCACATACTAAACTTTTGCCCCTCACTAGTATTAGGCCAGATCCGGCCCCTAGTGGAAAGGTGCTGCTACTGCAAGCTTTAAGTTCACTAGTTCATGTGTTAAAGTGCTCATATTATGCTTTTTGGCTTTTCCCCTTTCCCTTATTTTGTTATATATCTTTTTTGTGCACGTTATAGGTTTAAAAAGTGAAAAAGCCCAAAGCCCAAAAGGACTTACCATCTCCAACAGAAAACAGTGTTCACAAACTGCTCCAAACAGCTCTATTGTAGTCCAGCCTTTACTTCTGTGACGAACCTGCGTCACTTTGTAACACACCTTATAATGCTCGCCTAGCTACTAGCATGGCACGCCCTCATACTCTGTTCTGACTGGGTAGAAGTCCTTACCTAGCTACTGTGCATGTACGACTCCCAACAAGAAGAAGTGAGATGTCTCACTCTGTAGCTAAAATAGAGAGCTCAACACATAGGGTGAAAATAGGAGCTGCAACAACAAATAGATGGTGTTTTTGGAAAATTAAACCATGTAAACCTATTCTGATATAACCTCTAAATACAATTATGAACCTGAAAATGAGCATAATATGAGCACTTTAATACTCATCGTGTGGGGAGATAGATGTTTATTTGTTTCAATTTCTGTTTTTGCTTTTTATTGTTTAGCCTGAAAACATCCTGTTTGGACTGGATGGAGAAGTGAAGATTGGGGACTTTGGTCTGGTCACCAGAGATGATGATGCTTTGATGGACAGAACAGAGAACACAGGAACCCGGTCTTACATGGCTCCGGAACAAGTGAGATGGTCTTTACTGACAATTACTTTTAATTTGTCTGTAATATGTTTTTCTAATATGCTTAATTAGTTAGGCTACCTATATGTCCTTTCACACTTAAGTCTCAACTATCTTTACCTTTGGCAGTGAGAGCTTTACAAATCAATTTTTTTTTACATCAAACGCGTTAGAGATTTTATATCAATATACAGTACATAACAAATGTTTTAAACTGAATTGCAAATTTAATCCCTAAAATCTGAGCTGAAAAATGAAGTTTCAATTACCTCATCTTAATGATTAATGAAATATAACTTTTTGCTGCTACCTTGTGTCAATACTGTGTTTTTATTCTGTCCCAAAAGAGGACGAAGAACTATGACCGAAAAGTGGATATATTTGCTCTGGGCTTGATATATTTGGAACTTCTTTGGAAAGTCTCTACTTGCCACGAAAGACGAGTGGTGAGTCTTGCATAAATAGGACGTAACATTGTGTTGTTATTAAAGATTGATTAAATGACTTACCACAAAAATTTAACTACATCACTGAAGATAGGAGATGAGATGAAACTTTATTGTTCCTCTTGTAATTGGTCTTGCTTAACCTTTTTCTCAGAGCATATTTTGAATTACTAGTTAATTTCAGGCTAGTCTCGCTTTGCCAGACCCTCCTCCAAAGCGCGCTGAAAGAGAGTCTGGCTACTCCACACACCATTCGGGGATGGGAGGAAAATGTGCTCTGGTTTATTGGCATATCTTTAAACCAATCAGAATCGTCATGGGAGGTGCTAAACTCCGCACAGAGCCGCTATAAAATAGTCGTGCGAGAGAAAACTCAGATTGGACAGATAGTCTAGCTACCATGCAGAGATCTGAGGAGCAGTCAACAATAGTCCTCATAAATCCACCAAATAAAAAATTCCAACATAAAGAAAGCGGCAGGAAATGGAAAATACATGCATCCGGCGGAATTTTCTGTGGCACCGGAGCAATCCCGGAAGTGGAACGCGAAGGATATAGACTAATTTCAGGCTAACATATTTTTTCATCCTTTTATTACCTCAATACCAGGTTCTGGATAACGCCAGATATCAGAAGCTTCCCATAGACTTTTCAAAGACTTTTCCCCAAGAGGTAGGTTACAATATCCTTATTATCATTACTGATTCCCTTTAGAACATGAAGTAGTATTTCCCATAGGGTGTCAGTTTAGTCATGATGGTCACCATGTAGCAGGGAGGCTGACATGCAGGGCTTTGCACTGTCTTTTGTTGTTTTTTTGCAGAACAATGTCATCAAGTTAATGCTGCGTGAGAAGCCAGAAGACCGACCTGATGCCAGTAAACTGAAGGCAGAGCTGGAGAAGTGGGCTCAGACATTCAGCACAAAAAATGTGCGTCAGGAAAATGCAACTGTCTGATTATCACAAGCAATTGTGACAAGTCACATTAGCATATAGAAACGTGGCTCTTCTGATGTCTGTGACTTAAATCAAATGATCTGATATACTGTTATAAATATGTTATTACATTTTTATGAAAATGTTTAATGTACCGCACTTGTATAGCGCTTTAACCTGAACTTGAAATGACACTCCTATGGCAGTGGGTGGTAATTTGGGGTTCTATGTTTTGCTCAAAGACACTTCAACATGCAAACAGGAGCTGGAATTATTAACCCTGCAAATTATGAATAACCTAAGAAGGGGACCTAATATTATTGGTTTTGAAGGACAGGGAAAGAAAAATGAAATCAAGTTTTATCATGATTTTAAAAAGTACTTTTACATGAATTCACATCCGTCCAGCTTTTATTCTAAATAATCACGTCTGTAATTTCTGTGTTCACAGTTGACATTTTATTCTATGCTGGAAATGGTTAAATGTATTTAAAGTGGTGTCACATTACAGCCTGTGTTTTGTACTGAATACCGGTATGTTAAGTTTTAAAAATTAAATAATGGTTATTTGGAGCATAATGGTCATGCATCTACAGTCCCGACTGCGACATCAGTGGCACCGCACTCTCCTGGCTCCGTTCCTATCTCACCAAGAGACAACAGTTCACACACACCAACAACTGCACCTACTCCGTAACTCCTCTGTCACAAGGTGTCCCCCAAGGTTCGGTGCTTGGTCCTCTCCTTTTCATCCTTTACATCCTGCCACTCGGAAGTATCGTACGCAAACATAGTCTTCACTTCCACTGCTACGCCGATGATGTCCAGATCTACATCTTTACCAAATCCATCACCACAGCTACATCCTACATCCTACAACCGATATTCAAACCTGGATGCAAACCAACTTCCTCCAACTCAGCTACAATAAATCAAAATTGATGCTCATCGGCCCGAAATCCCTCACAAAGAACACCCATAACTTCGGTCTCACTGTCAACAACTCCACCCCATCTCCATCCCCACACATCCGTAACCTGGGAGTCATCTTCGACAGCAACCTCACTTTTGAAAACCACATCAACCAAATAACGAGAACTGCCTTCTTTCACCTCAAAACAATTGCCCGTCTCCGCCCATCACTCACCTTTTCTGCTGCCAAAACTTTAATTCACGCCTTCATCACTTCCGGAATTGACTACTGCAACAGCATCCTCTATGGTTCACCTGCAAAAGCCTTAAATAAACTCCATTACATCCAAAACTCTGCTGCCCGTTTCCTCACCCACACCCGTTCCTGTGATCACATCACTCCCGTCCTTCAGAACCTCCACTGGCTGGTTTCCCAACACATCCAGTTTAAAGTCTTCCTCCTCACCCACAAAGCCCTCCATAACCAGGCTCCTTCCTACCTCACAGACCTCCTCCACCGCCATAATTCCCCCCCGTAACCTCCGCTCCTCTGACGCGAACCTCCTCTCCCCACCACTCAGAACCAAGCACCGTACCTGGGATGACCGAGCTTTCACCATTGCAGCCCCCTCCCTCTGGAACTCCCTACCCATACACATCGGTGACTGTACTGACCTGGACACCTCTTCAGATTAGCTTTCTACATACAATAGTCTTACATTTCTCACCTGATAGCTACTGGTTTTATTGTTTTTAATTGCTTTTAATATGTTTATTTTATGTGTTGGTTTTATTGCTTATCTGTTTTTAATGTGTTTAATGTTTAAAGTGTCTTTGAGTACCATGTAAAGCGCTATATAAATAAAATGTATTATTATTACAGTACACTAAATGTACACACACACACACACACACACACACACACACACACACACACACATTATTCATGTAGACAGTATGGTAGCCAGATAAAAATGCTTGGATGGCCATGGTCTCCCAAGGCTGGACCCTCATTTTGTGTGTGTTTTTTGTTCATAAAATAATCATTAAAAACAATAATGGAAATACTGTCAATATTTCTATTTTGTTTCAACAATGTCGTTGAACAGAATTCAGAGGTTGATTAATTAATTAGTTGATTTAAATCCAATGACAAGTAATACAGGGCCAGAATCACCGATGTTGATATCAGTATTTTCTTTAATATTAAAAAACATTACCATCATATCTAACTACTTCATTAAAAAGATTTTGTAAATATAATTCCTTTTTACTATTTGTCAATGATTTACTCACGTTCATGTCTTAACACAAGATAGAGTTTGATGGGAAATAAATATTTTTTGGGTGAATTTTGTGAACGAATAAAGTGATGGCTTCACACAACAGCAGTAAAGAAGCAGACAGAGCATGCGCATAAGAAGAGGTCTACAGGATGTATCCACAACGTGATCTAATGTGAAACTGATGTTATGGTGGGTATGACGTCATGACTATTGGAAGGGCAAAGGTTATGGGACACCGGTAATTTGCGCTCTCTCTATCGGTCCGCAGAATCAGGAAGTGCAGCGGGGTGTATGAAGGTCAAACATTTTGCCTTGCAGTAGGTGCTGTGTTCATTTAAACATCTACAGCATGTAACGCGAGAGTGTGTAAGAAAAGTTGTTCAATTAGGAAGTGCATTTGTTTTCATAGAATGCAGAAGACTGCATTTCCAGTCAGCTGTTTAGATAAGCTCAAACTTGGAGCAGCGATTATAATTGTAAACTATGAACCGTGAAATATATCAAATATATTAGAATGTATATGAGATGTTCAGTGTATTGTCTTTGTTTTGCCTTTTTTAGTATAGGTCATCATGACATTAAAACATGCTGCTGGTCTGAATTAAACCTAAATGACTTGAAGGTGTAGGTACATTGTCTGACCATTTTATGAAACGCATTGTGTACTAAAATATGCTGGAAAGTGGTCTAATTATCTTTTTAATAGGACTGCTTCGAGTGTAATATTGACTGTCATTTTTTTTCTTAGAGTAACGGGCATTTATTTGTATAATTTGTTTTCTTTCTTAGTTGGGTTTGTTTGTTTTCTTTCATTTTAAATATTATTAAAGGTCCCATAACATGGTGCTCTTTGGATGCTTTTATATAGGCCATAGTGGTCCCCTAATACTGTATCTGAAGTCTCTTTCCCAAAATTCAGCCTTGGTGCAGAATTACAGCCACTAGAGCCAGTCCCACAATGAGCTATCAGGATGTGCCATTTCTGTGTCTGTAGCTATTGAACAGGGGGGTGTGGCCTTGACCAACTGCCACTTTGCTCGTTTGAAAGCCATGATGTCTCTCTCTCATGGGTGGGCCAAATTCTCTGGGCGGGATTTAAAATGAAAATATGGCATTTATTCAAATAATTTCCTTCATAGTAAAAAATAATGTCACTACTTTGTAATTTTATCTTAGAACCACACAATACATAAAATACATCCTCCACATCAATCCAGAACAATCTGACATAAAAACATTCACAAAACAAATGTGCAATCGTCTCTGTGAAAACCCCACAAAATGTGCAGGATTCAGAAAGTTCAGGTTTATATTTCTTTAAAATTTGATTTGTTGGGTAGATGCAATGGACAATTTTGAAAAACACTTCCTTAACTTTATTACTAACAACATTTATTATATACACATTACTACTCTGCAGCAGTCTTTTATAACCCGTGGGTATAGCATCAAACACTATGCTATATTCTCTTGCAATTATTGGAATATTAAACTTAATTAAGAATTCTGAATATGTAAGTAAGTGACCATTGTCATTAATTAGCTGGGAAATCAATAAAATGTTGTTTTGGACCCAATTGGGATAAAATATTGACTTGTTCTTATACTTTACATCTTTGTTATTCCATATCACATGTTTGTGGGGTGAAAAATTGTGTTTATAAATAAGAAGCCAACATAAAAGAGCTTGCTTATGAAAGTTAGATAGCTGAATAGAGATTTTATCAATATCAAAATTGCACTTTAGTAAAAATTCAATACCACCAACTTTTTGAAAAATAAAGTTTGGAATAAAATACCACATTTTATCTTTATTTTTTATATAATGTTTAATCCAGTTCACCTTGAAAACTATATTAGATGTATGGAAATCAAGAACATTCAAACCTCCTTGATTGTATGGATTACATAAAGTATTTTTATTTAAATAGTGAGGCTTATTTTTCCATATAAAATTGAATAATGCAGAATCTATTTTCTTAATGAAAGGTTTTGGAACATCTAAGACTTTGGCCGGATAAACTAATCTGGATAATCCTTCAGTTTTGGATAAAAGTACCCGACCTTTGAGTGATAAATCTCTCATGAGCCATTTATCAAATTTATTTTTGACTTTTGGAATGAGAGGTTGAAAGTTGGAATTCATCCTTTCTGTCTGATTTTTACAGATATTAATTCCTAAGTATGTTACTTCCTCTTTAACAGGAATGCCCTCAAATTCTGTTGTATGTATGTTGCTCTCTTTGAGTGGAAAAAGGGTACATTTTTTAATATTTAACACTAATCCTGAAATTAGAGAACACATTAAGACAATCAATAACTTTTTTAACCTGAAATTCATCTTTTAAGAAAATGGCTGTATCATCAGCTAGCTGGCAACATTTTATTTCTTTCTTTAATGTCTTTTCCCGTTGGTTGTCCTGCAGATAACACAAACAGCGATGTGCTGTTTGGATGCTCGCAAAAGAAAACAGCAGAAAATCTTTTGTTATTGTGACCTCCATGTTTTCACACACCTGATGCTCTCGGCTACGGCCAACCGTTGGTGGCAGTCATGCAAAAAGTTGTTACGCCAAACGCCAATATAACAGAAGAAGAAGAACACGCATCCCAACCATTGACATATATATGATCCCGACGGATCCCGACCATGTGAACGCTGCCAGTCGGAAAAACAACGTAACCAGGGGGGCGGTGCCTGTTATTCCGAGGTGGCATGAACGCAGCATATGTGTGGGGGGGAGGGTGCATAGCGAGTTCAGACCAAATAGTAGTGACGAGACGAGATGAATCCTCCAGTTACTCGCAACGCTCTTAAAGCTGCCAGTTCACACCATATGTCAATGGTTCACACCAATGCAACGAGACGGTGCGCTGCATCATCTTGGTAGCACAACGACTCTCTGTACTTCTGTCTAACTTCCGACTTTTCGGCTATTTTTTTGTAGCTATATAGGCTATATCATTTGTTGCGTCTAAATATGAATGAGGTTAAATCGAATTGTTATTGTTGTTCTTATTATTATTTAGGGGGGCTTAGGAACATTTTGGGGTAGCTTCAGCCCCGCTAAAATAGGCCTAACGACAAAAAGGGTGGAAATAGGCCAGGTAAGCCATCATTTTAGCATGAACTATCAACAGACGTTACACTATCAATTTGTGCATCATTGCCCTTACAGACATATTGCAGATATGTGTTAAAAAGCGATATTGTTATAACGGCCAGCAGGACGTCGTTGTGCGCTGTGACTGTTCTGCACAGTAGCAGTGCAAAGGCTCATGGGACATAGTTTTTTGATCTGTTCCTGTCCAAGTTGAAGTATGTTTTAATGATCTGCAGAGGTGTCAAAAGTATTCACATTCATTACTCAAGTAGAAGTATAGATACTAGGGTTTGAAAAGACTTTTGTAGAAGTTGAAGTATCAACTCAAGCTTTTTACTTAAGTAAAAGTGTAAAAGTACTGGTTTCAAAACTACTTAAAGTATAAAAGTAGTAATGTAAGGCAGAGATCTTCAACAAGGGGTCCTCAAAGTCATTGCAGGGGCCCTCCAAATTATTGTACATTTTTGAGTCTTTTTATTATCTTTGAGTCTTTTAAAATTAAAATGCCTTAACATAATTCCAACATATTATTAGCAAACATAAATTCCCACTGATGATAAGCTTACTGGCCTATAGGTAAGGTAGTCCCTAAGATATCAGCCCACAGATACAGTTAATCCTAGATTTACTGTGCCACATACAGTATGTCACATACAGCATGTAACATTAAAATATGATTTATAAAATCATGCCAACAATTAATATTTTAATAGCTTATGAAAAAAGGGTATGTAAGAACGCTTTAGGTTGCCCTAACTGTTATTGTAGGCCCAGTTTAATATGCAACTTAATTTCATACAATATGTAGTAGGGGGTCCCTGCTACATCTCACTTTAAGTTAAGGGGTCCTTGGCTTAAAAAACGTTGAAGACCCCTGATGTAAGGGGAAACAATGCCATTAAGGACAACAGCTTAACCCCAAAACGTTAGGACAAAATCATATGACTATAATAATGTTATATTAAAATCATACCTGCAAACTCAGAAGGGCTGAAAAAAGTGACACATCTCTTCTGTGTTTTTCAGACAACGGCAGCTACAGTCTGGTGTTACAATCCTCTCCAGTGAAATACAGACACACTTTACACCGTTTAGCTCTCAGCATTTTAACCGTGTTTACTCCAGCTGCTAGCTAACCGTAGGCTAACGTTAGCTGCTGCCAACTGTAGTGTTAACTAGCGTCCCGTGCGGCGATGTTCGGTTCCCTCTAACGTCCGTTTTTGGAGCATCAGAGAGAAGTGCAGGCATCTAAGTGGCACCTAAATAAGGCACCGAAATCCGCGTTGCTATTCGGTCCGGTAGATAACGGTCGTTAAAGCACCGGTGGCGTATTAGCACCGGGTCTGTGCAGGTTTGATGGATCGCGTACAAACCAATAGGGTGTCAGAATGACTATGTTTATACTTCTCATCCAACCACAATCAAATTCACTCTATCCGGATGGAGCGATCTGGATAGGGTTTTTTGTGTGTGTTTTTTTTTAACGATGACAAGCCGGAATGAAAACAAGCCGAACTGAAATATGAGTAACGAGGCTATTTTTAAAATGTAAGGAGTAGAAAGTACAGATAATTGCGTGAAAATGTAAGGAGTAGAAGTAAAAAGTATGCTGTAAAATAATTACTCCAGTAAAGTATAGATACCCAAAATTTCTACTTAAGTAAGGTAACGAAGTATTTGTACTTCGTTACTTGACACCTCTGATGATCTGTTAATGTTTTGGGTGTGCATTTTGTATGGGTTTAAGTGTTGTGTGGTTGATTTAGGCTGTGTGTTTATGTTTATTTACATTTATTGGTATTAGCCTACCAAGACCCAGGTGGGGATTGATCCAGTCTGGGCAGAGACTATCCTATATAGTTTTTGGCTAGATAGATTGCAATCCAGTAAGTCTGGGCCATGAGTGAATCTTTACAGCTCGCAACAACATAAAAATGCCGATACGTCAAAACGGTTTGTTGACATAAAGTCAACAAAGAATAGGTTACTAACCACTTTCTCTTTACGGACATCTTATTCCAGTTACAAATTGAGGACTATGGGTAACCTTTTCTCAGATATCTGCAAGGTAAATCTAGACAGCTAGCTAGACTATCTGTCCAATGGTAGTTTTCTGCATGATAAAACAACTTTTAAACATAGGACACGTGTCCTATGTTTAAAAGTTGTTGATGCATCTTCCACCAAAACAAGTTCCTTCCAAGCCTATTTTGCACCGCGGTTTTTCTCCGGTGCCCAAGACGATTGTGATTGGTTTAAAGAAATGGCAATAAACCAGAGCATGTTTCCTCCAAGGGGGTAAGCTTCGCTTCAGAACGCGAACCTCCGATGGCGCCATTTTGTTGCTACAAAGCGATCACCTCGTTAGCATTACACTGACCGCCATTTTTTTTTTACGTCACTTGACTGCGAATAACTTTACATCTGAAGCGTTTAAAGACTCTATTTGTCCATTGTTTATTTCTAAAGAAACACGACAATGTATAAAAGGCTCCATTACCTTGTACCTCACGTTATAGCTCCGTAGCAGACGTTTTTGTAAAAATAAGCTAACGATTGTGTCATAACCAATTGACTTACTGTCGCATAGTAGAGGAATTACCGTATAGTACAGGAGAAGCTTGCAGGCAGTTTTGACTTACATTAGCTGTTTAGGTTTAATTACTAATGTTAACTAGCATGTTAGTTAGCAATAATTAGCCTGTGCTTATGTTATCTCCTTACATATACCTACACTCTCCGTCTCTGTAAGATTGGAAATGATTGAGATTTCTCTTGTCACAGCTACCAGAAGACTTACAACTTTCAGACACGTTGCTCACGTTGTCTCTGTCAGTTGGAGGCTGCGCAGTAAAGCAAGTGATCACCGGAAAAGTGCTTCTAATAGCCTTCACTGGTCTCCGTCCAGAGACACGGGGTCTATTGGTCCATTGTATATATGTCAATGGTTTCCTCCCATCCCTGAAAGCGATATTACGAATCCCACTATGGCCACGCCAAGACCCGCCCTTCAATAGCGTTCACACACTACTATTGGCCAGGCGTCCATGCTTACATGTACAGGTCCTATCCCCTGACCAATCCCCTAACCCTAACCTTAACCACTCGAGGTGAAATGCCTAACCCCAACCAATCGAGCTGCTTCGTAGGGCGGGTCTTGGCGTGGTAATAGGCTCGTTCGAGATGAGCCAGATCTGCGCAGAATCGATCACCGGCGATCGCCGCCAAATGCATGCCGGTTAGATTCTTGTCCGACTTGCTCTGACGTCATGCACACGTGGGCAACGATAATCTCACGAGACCAAGGCGGCCGCAGTTCTGAGACGCAGGTAGCGCAGTTGCTTTTCACCAACTGCAAGAGCCAGGCATAGACAGTATGGAGCCAGGCGGACGCAGGTGGACCCACTGCATGCTGGGAAACGCCAGTCTCTTAGCTGATCGAACAGCTGATTGGTTCAGAATCGACTCAACATGATGACGTTTTATATAAACTTTTTTATTGATTTTGAATCGGAGGGATTTTAACTGCGATTTGTCTGATTTAAAAGCTTATTCTGTACAGAACACCTGTAGTGAGGTTTATAGTTATGTTTAGAAGTCAGAGAGACTAAATCTGTTCAGATTACAGATCATCTACAGTCTGTTGTTAATTAAAAACAGCAACAGATCACATGTAGAGAATTTTGACAGCTACTCTGTCATAATAAAATCAACTGGAGACTGTGTAGGAGCTGATATATGGGTCTGATAACATTTTATTAAATTGGAATCGAACCACAGTGTTTGTGTCACTTCCTGTTCAGCCTGAAGGCTGCTGGAATCAGCTGGAAAACTGTCCGACTTGAGAGCGGACTTCTGTCACCGCCCCCCGCTGCTGCCGCCTGCTCTCGTCTACTTTACAGGCGAGGCGCAGTTCATCTCGAACGAGCCTTTTTTCTCCTCCAGCGCGCTTTTAGGGAAGTTCTGGCAAAGCGAGACTAGCCTACTGTGACGTTGATCGAGAAAACGAAACTTACAGTGGGTTAGACCAAAGCCGGTTAGACTGAATTGGAGTTCAAACTGCGCCCAGACGTAGCGAATTTATGGAAGCAGAATTTATATGAAAACAGAAATGATATAGACATAGTAGCCTAGGCCTAGTCTGAGATTAGCAGCATTTTCTGTTAACATTCCGACTGTTGAGTTATTTAATGGACGTAGCTGCACTGGAATGTAAATTGGAGCTGAAATATGCGGACGTCGGATCTGTTGGCCTTGCTCACAGTAAAACGTGAGGACATAAAATCTCTGTACTGGTGGATTTTACGACCTGGACAGTTAATGTAGGATTTAAGAAAACTGGTAGGCTACTTTGAAAGGACATGCTCTAGTATATTTGGTGTTTTCTATTGAGAAGAAATAGAAAATGGGTGTATTCTAGGCCTATATATTGCCTATATATTGCTTTTGGCCAATCACTGACTTCCTGAGTTAGGTTTGTTTGTCCCACACGTTGTCAGCTGTTGCCACATTGAAATCACACATGAACTAAATGTAACTTTAGGATCAACATACGTGGAGATGGTATTTATTGTTTTCTGCATATTGACAACCCCTGTTGAAAAAAGCAATAGCCAAAATGTTAAGCGTATGTTGGTGTAACTTCAAAAAAGACTAATTCAACAGTGTTGAACTTTTAATATTATTTGAGTAGGCTATTAAATGTAGTATTGGTCTGTTGCATTGAGTATACTGAAAAATAATTATTTTGGATCCAATACACAACTCGGGTATGGTAGCCTACTGACCAGTGGTGAAACATTTCAAATCATAACCAGCTCTATTGGCTTGCACTAAATTAATTTGATAGTAGCCTAATACACAAATCACAGCATTATTCACGCATTATAAAATGAATTGGGTCTACTTAGCTTCACCTGTGGGGAATGGGGATGTTAATCAATGTGCAGTAGTAATTCCAGTTTTGTTTTCAAGCCTGGAGAGGAGAAATACAGATGTGCATCAAGTCAACCAGAGGAGAAATTGGATCAAAATGAGTCGGACATCTGGTGAGCACAAACGGTGGAGACACATTGTTTCTGTTTGATTATGAAAGGTTTTAATAACTATCTGAATTACTTGTTATTACAGTGAAAAGACAAAGAGCTTGAGCGTGATAACCAAAGACGAAGGTTTTACAGAGGCAAATTTCATAGGACTCCTCGACCAGTACTGTGCCAAAACAGACCTCATCCATAACTACATCTTAGAAAACAAGTGCAGTTCATCTCATAACCCTCAGTGAGTATGAACCTGGACCTCTGTAACCTGAATAGACACTACAGACACTCTATGAAAAATCTTGATAGATATGAGAAAGATATTTTAACACAATAATCTAAATATTTCCTCTCTGCCTCCACAGGTTTTTCTACAAACTAGTGATCGACAATAAGGAGTACCCTGTGGGTGAGGGTAAGAGTGCCATGGAAGCCAAACAAAATGCAGCTCAGCTGGCCTCGTCTGCTCTTCAAGAACAGACAGACTGGGACAGCAAGGTATTTCATATTTTCCACTCCATTTTACCGATGTAACGGTAAACCACTAATCTGTTGTTCTTCAACTATGAAAAGGTAAAATCGGTTTTGCGTTCTATCAACCCTCTAAGGATGCAGTGGTTCCTAAAGAAGGGAACACAGGAAACCGTCCCAGCGAGAAGACATCAACCCAATCAGAAAGTTCGAGGTATGGTAAATAAAAACAAAACATTAAATTGAATTCTTTCTGCGGTGTTTAGTACATTTGTTTGCATGTTCTAACAACTGATATACAATAAGAAAGACACACATTTTGTCTTTCTACAGGTTTAAATCAGATTTTGACTGCGAAGTTGTCCTCGGCAAAGGAGCCTTTGGTCAAGTTCACAAGGCAAAACATAAACTGACGAAGAAGGATTATGCTGTAAAGATTGTCCGCTTTAAAGAGTAAGTGAAATACTAAATTATATTTTTTTTAT